>NC_080620.1:2394530-2718309 GCF_027887145.1 Ammospiza caudacuta
TCCCTCCTGGGCACTGTGCCTGAGCAATAAAACCCCACCATAAACTCCCAGCACTACAGGGACAGGATTCCTGCACTGACAGACTGGGGAAGGCTGGGAAATGGAAGGGCCAGATCCTTGAGATGCTGCATTGTCTGGCCAGCATCCAGCAGATAAATAAGCTGCTGTTTCATCTCCAGCCAGTGAATCGCCTCAATAAAAATAAGTACCATTAATCTCATTAATTGGGAAGATATAGGACCCAGCTGGTTAATATTTATTGATATATATAATATAAATATTATATTTATTGATAGATATTTATTATATTTATTGATATATATAATATAAATATAAATATTTACTGATGTATATTAATAGATATTCCCCATATATAATATATATATATTTTATATAATATATATATAAAATATATAATATATATTGTATATTAATACATATTGATATATATTAATATACATTCAGCAGCCTCCAGTGGGGTACAGAATGGAGCTGGGCACAGCAAAGTGCAGCTGATGAATCAGTATGATTAATCTCATTAATTGGGAATATATAGGACCCAATAGGTAAATATTTATTGATATATAATATAAATATTTATGGATATATATTAATATATATCCATAAATAATATATGTATTATATTTATTGATATTTATTTATTATAATGTATATTTATTGATATATATAATATAAATATTTATTGATATATATTAATATATTCCTCTATATATAATACATATATTAATATATAATATATTAATATATATAATCATGTATTTATGTATTAATATTTTTAATATATATTGATGTATATTAATATATACTTAGCAGCCTTCAGTGGGGTACAGAGGGGAGCTGGGCACAGCAAAGTGCAGCTGATTAATCAGTACGATTAATCTCATTAATTGGGAAGATATAGGACCCAATTGGTAAATATTTATTGATATATATTATAAAATATTATATTATAGTTATTGATATTTATTTATTATAATGTATATGTATCGATATATGAATATAAATATAAATATTTATTGATGTATATTAATATATATTCCTACCTATATATATTATATATATACTATATATAAAATAATATATATGTTATTTATATATAATATATTTACCTCTATATATTATATAAATATAAATATTTATTGATATATATTAATACATATTCCCAGCCCCTGGAGCAGCCTCCAGTGGGGCACAGAGGGGAGCTGGGCACAGCAAAATGCAGCTGTCACTGAGGACTGGTTTGGGTTATTTCCTCCCCCAGCAGCTCCAGGCTCTCCAGAGCTTCACCAAACATTGTTTTGATCAGGGACAGAACAGCCCACACCACCTCTCCTCCTTTACCCACTAATGAAAATCATCTCCAGCTAAATTAAATTCTCCCTCACAGCACACCCAGCCCTGAGGGCAATTAAAGAAACATAATGAATCTGCTATTTTTTTCCTTTTTTTTTTTTTTTTGTTAAGGCAATTAATGTGAAGCAGCTACAAAGGTGAACCGTGTATCTTTTAAAATGACTCATGGCTCCAAAAATGACTCCAAAATGGCTTTGGCGGGGGGGTGGGGGGCAGTGCTGGGTTAGGAGTTCTTGCAGCATTTTCAGGTGCAGCTGCCCATGTGAAGGTGGGGAGGAAGCATCAGGTGGTCTCTAGGGGACCATAATTGAGCCTTGCTGATGGAGATGTGCAATTGTCACCTCTGCTGAGCTTCTCAATTCCCTCCCAGGCTGCCCTCACATGAATCCTGCCAAGGGATGCAGAGAGAAGGCTGACACAGACAGGGAGGGGACAACAGCTTTGGAGAGATCCCAGGGAGCCAGGAGTGGGCAGAGGTTGGAGATAACTCTGAGAAAGGCCAGCAAGATCTAGGGATGAGCTGATAGGATAAATTAAAATTACATTTTTAACTTAGATATATTCTAAGTTAAGTATTTGTTTCTCTTTGGTGGTGGAAAGGAATGGGTTAAAATTATAAGGGAAGGAAAGTAATTTTAGACTGTCCAGCACTTAAAACTGTCTAAAACCAAGGCAGCTGTTCACACACAGCAAAAACCACCTTAAAAGGGACCATCAGAGGAGCAGGAGCTGCTTTGTTCATTTGTTTTCCTTCCTCCTGAAGCCTCTTCTGGAGCTTGGCTGGACATGGGGGCATCACAGCCCACAGCTGTGCCCACCCTTGGGAAATCCAGCATTTGCAAGAAATTATTTTCCCACCCTTGGGGTATTTTTTGCACAGCCTGGAGACCTTTCCATTCTGGAAGAGCTTTTCCTGGTGTTAAACCAGGAGTTTTTTCAGGGACACAAAGCCCTGGGAAGCTCTGTGGTGCTCCTGGTGCTGGTTCAGCATGCCAGGGTGGGAGAGGATTCCCAGGAGCAGCTTCTCAACACCACAGGTGGCTGCCCAAGGACAGTGGGAAGGAGGAGGATGTGCATTGATCTGTGTCAACTGCTCTTTTTCCTGTGTTCAACAAATCAATAAATTCTGGCTGGAAATAAAATCATTACTTGCCTCCTCTCGTGCTCCAGCTCAGCAAGGAAAGGGATGTGGATTGTTCCAGCTGGATTTATGGAATGGCTGGAGAGAGTTGGGATGGAGCTCAGGGCAAGGTTCTGCCCCCCGAGGCTGCTGGGCACTGCCCAGGCTGCCCAGGGAATGGTGCCAAGGCTGCCAGAGCTGCAGGAGCTCCCGGGGGTGCTCAGGGTGGGGGTGTTGGGGTGGCTGTGCAGGGACAGGGGCTGGGCTGATGGTGATGATGGTGATGGTGATTTCCCACCCGCAGAGCTGGCCCAGCCCTGGGCCAGCACAGGGAGTAGCTGGAGCTGCTGGAGAAAGCCCAGAGGAAACACCAGGATGGGCAGAGGGATGGAGCAGCTCTGCTGGGAGGAAAGGCTGGCAGGGCTGGGATTGTTCACCTGGAGCAGAGAAGCTTTGGGGTGAGCTCAGTGTGGCCTTCCAGGACCTGACAGAACCTGCAAGACAGAAGGAGAGAGATCATTTCCAGGGGCCTTGAGGGGCAGGAAAAGGGGGAATGGCTACCCAGTGACAGAGAGTAGGTTTAGTTTAGATATTAGGAAAATTTCTTCCTTGTGAGGGTGTGCAGGCCCTGGCACAGGGTGCCCAGAGCAGCTGTGGCTGCCCCTGGATCCCTGGCAGTGCCCAAGGCCAGGCTGGATGGGCTTGGAGCAGCCTGGGACAGTGGGAGGTGTCCCTGCTATGGCAGGGGGTGGGATGAGATCATATTAAAGTCCCTTCCAGCCCAAACCAGTCTGGGATTCTGTGAAGAGCAACAGATGCTCACAGTGAGGTTTGAAGCAACCCCAATGAGCGAGCACAAGCAGGATTTTTCCTGCTCAAAAGAGCCAGGGTTGGATCTCTTGGAGCATCTGAAGGGAAAAGCACCGAGCTGGCTGCACCCCCAGCTGGGGACAGAGGTCCTGCAGCTGAGCCAGGCTGGAAAAGTGGTTTGTGCCTGTGAGCAGGGCTGAGTAGAGAGCAGCTGCTCCCAGGGCTCTGCCCAGCAGGAATGCTGAGCTTTTCCCGGAGCCATGAGCACAGCCTGGCTGCCAGGTGTTTGCAGTAATGGAAAAAGGCAAACAAAGCCATTCAGGGAACAAATGAGGATAAATCCAGGCACTTCTACCTGCTCACAAACAGCCTGCCAGCTGAGGAGCTGAAATGCAACCCCCTGGAGAAGCTGGAGTATCCAGGCACTGCTGAAGCTGCTGTGCAGGAGGAGGGCAGAGAAGGTGTCTGGGGGGTCAGAGGGGTGGAAGATTGGATAAACTGAGCCAGGGAGGTGCACACAGGGGAGCCAGGTGGGAAACTGCATCCACAGGTCCATGGGAATGAAGAATATCCCGGTGTCCATCCCTGTGTGCTCAGACTGGGACTCCAGCCTGCAGCAGACTGGGTTACAGCCAGAGCCTGACCTTTGCAGCCCCAATTAGCTGGGAGAGGAGCTGTGCAGCTAATGAGCCCGTGAAGGGATTTATCTCAGCCCCAGGCACCGGCTCTGACTGTAAATTCCTGGCACAGGCAGCAGCTCCCGATCGATTCCAGCAAGGCCGAGTGCTCCCCAGCATGAAAATCACAGGGAAATGGGATTTCTGCATGAGATCCCAGGGAAATGGGATTTCTCCATGGGATTTCTCCATGGGATTTCTCCATGAGATTTCTTTGCTGCAGTTTGGGTGCCTGTGAGAACTCCTCGTGCCCGGTGTGGCCAAAAGCCACCTGCAACAGGTGACATTGGACAGTGGAGGTTATTGACAGCCAGAAATTGTCACCCCTTGGAGGGAGGTGTGACCTGTGATGGTTAGGGGGAAAAGAAGAGAAGGAATAGATCCTGAATTCCATAGGATTCATTGGGAATTCTGGAGAACAGAGAGGAGAGAACCTGAGGAGCCCCTGAGACCAAAGGGAAGAGAGCTGTCGATTTTTCCTGATAGAGTTTGCAGGAATGAGGCACTGGGAAACACTCTGGATACTTGCCCAGTTTAACTGGTTTTCTTGAAATAAACTGGTGCCAGAACATTCCAGAAGGGTCACAGGGAGGGAAGAGGGGTCTCAGTCTCACAGCTGGGGACGCTGCAGAGGATTTAGAGCCCAGTCCCCATCCCAGCCCCTCTAAATTCAGGAGCCTGGAATTGGTTCCTGCTCTGATTCCCCCTCATTGCAGCCAGGCGTGGTTGGAGCTGCTCAGAGCGTGGGATGAGGAGGGGATAATTAGCCCTGAGCTTTCCTCTACCTGCAGGAGGCTGGAAGGAAATTCTGAGTCAGACCAAAACAACATTTAGAAAATGTAGCAGGCCCAGGCAGGATGATCAGCGGCTGGCAATGACACTTTATCTTGTCACATCTTGATACCTCCTGTTGTACTGTCCTCCCTGCCTGGTTTGCAGGGAAAGGGCAGCCTGTAAATCTCAGAGGCACTGGGAGATATTGTCCTTCTCACTTCACAGCCTGGAGAGGTGCCTTGAGCTGGAACCTGGCAGGCAGAGGCACAATTCCAGCACAGAGCACCTTTGCTGTGCTGCAGGGAATTTGTTTCCATCCTCATACAGCCCCAGCTCTGCTCCTGCCAGGGAACAATTCCCACTGCCAGCAATTCCCACTGCAACCATTTTAAACAATCCTAGAAGCCAATTCCCACTGCAACCATTCTAAACAATCCTAGAAGCCGTGGTTGTCTCCAGGCTGATCACACCCTGAGGAAATTCATCTTGCACCATGGCAGCCTGCAGGAACAGAATATTTCTTCTCTTGGGAAATCCTGCAAGGGTACCAGAGAACTGGGTACTGGAACTGGGTGCTGGGTACTGGTGCTGGGAACTGGTACTGGTACTGGAACTGGTATGGGAAACTGGTATTGGAAGTGGTACTGGGAACTGGTACTGGAAACTGGGAGCTAGTACTGGGAACTGGTACTGGTACTGAGGACTGGTACTGAGATCTGATACTGGGAACTGGTACTGGAACTGGTACTGGGCACTGGTACTGCAAACTGGGAACTGGTACTAGGAACTGGTACTGAGAACTGGTACTGGTAGTGGAACCAGTACTGGGAACTGGTACTGGGAACTGGTACTGGGAACTGGTACTGGTACTGAGAACTGGTACTGAAAACTGGGAGCTGGTACTGGGAACTGGTACTGGACACTGGTACTGGTATGGGGAACTGGTACTGGTACTAGAACTGGTACTGGAACTGGTACTGGAACTGGGAGCTGGCACTGAGAACTGATACTGGGAGCTGGAACTGGAACTGGTACTGGGAACTGGTACTGGAACTGGTACTGGGCACTGGTACTAGGAACTAGTCCTGGGCACTGGTACTGGGAGCTAGTACTGAGAACTGGTACTGGGAACTGGTACTGGAAACTGGGACTGGGAACAAGGATGATCAAAGCCCTGCAATCATCTGGAAGCAGAATGGATTTCTTCCTGTTCTGTAGACATGATAAAGAACATTTTATGAAGTTCCTGGGAGCTCAGGAATGTCCCCAAGAAAGGAATCAACCCCAGGAGTGGCAGCTCCCCGTGCCCAGGTTTAACTGGTAAATCCAGCAGGTTCAGTCAGCTCCAGGGGAGTTGTTTCCATGTTTTCCCTGGAGATGCTGAGCCGGTCAGACAGAGGCACTGCTCTGCCGCAGCTTGAGCACCAGAGGACAGAGGAGAGAGGGTTACAGGAGCGTGGCTTAATTCTGTCAGCTCAGAGCATGCACTTGTTCAGCTCTCTCAGCCCGAGTAACTGATAAGAGCTCGTTTATTAATCCCTGGTAACTCAATCTGCCCTCCCAGCCCCAAGTGCTGAGCAGAGACGATGCCCTCAGGAGCTGGAGATCAATTTAAATTTCCAGAGCCTCGGTCCCTGACTCACTCCATAGTGCCAGTGCTCCTCAGAATAAGCAGGGAGTGGATTTTCTGTCACATCCCTGATCCTTCCAGCAGTGCTGGCTGCCACATCCTGCAGTGCTGCAGTCATGGACAGGAGCTGTGCAGGGGGACACGTCTGACCAGCTCCCACCCCCTCCAGCAGCGCTGGGATGGATCCTCTGAGTGCTGGTGCTTCCATGCAGCCCCATCCAGGGCTCTTTGTGCTCATTGCAGGAAAAGCTCCCTTGGAAGTGGCAGCTCCAACAGAGAGAAAGCTGAGGGTTGAACCAGAATGGAGGGATGAGGAAAACAAGGCCACTGACGTGGCCCAGGTGACACAGCCACAGAGGGGTGGGAGGCACACTGGGTTAATGACTGCCTGGTTAATGGCCCACATGCAAATCCTGTGTGCTGCTCCTGCAGGGGCCTCATCGACTCCCAGCACCCCTGGACTGGCTCCAGCCCTCCCAGTTGCACCTCTCAGGGTTTTTCTGGAGAATCAGAGCCCTGCAAGGGGAGCTGGCAGCAGCCCAGCACTGCTGACACTCTGCTTGATCAGCCCCCAAATGCTGCTGACCATGAACTCTTTAATTCTGGCACTGCAGGTACTGAGAACTGGTACTGGGAACTGGTACTGGGAACTGGTACTGGGAACTGGGCACTGGTACTGGTACTGCTGATGCTCTGCTTGAGCAGCCCCCATGAACTCTTTAATTATTCTGGCACTGCAGGTTCTGCTGCTCAATAAAAGCAAAAAAAAAAAAAAAAAAAAAAAAAAAAAAAAAAAAAAACACCATTTATGAGGGAACAGTCAATAAAGTGAGACTTGCTTATCACAGCTGGGCTGGTTAGGAGTGGTTGGAAACTGCACCCTCTGGAATGGTGAGGGGTCACTGTTTCAGTGTCCTGGAGCTGAGGTCCCTCCTGCAAGGCTGGGACAGGGATTCTGACACCCTCAAACACCCCAGGTCATGGCCACAAAGCTGGAAAGTGAATGTGGTCACTCTTCCCTCCTGGGGCTCAGAGTCCCCTGCTCTGTGTTCCAGCAGTGCCAGCCCATCAAGAACCTGCTCTCAGCTGCTCTCAGGAGCTGCTGGGCCTGGGGGGACAACAGGAGAGGGTGCTGGGGCCACCAAAACACCCTGGTGACAGCTGAGTGCTGCCACAGGAATGAAAAAGGAGAGGACAACAGCTCAGATGAAATGTTTGCACTTTTATTGAGGCTCTGAAGAGTCACAAAGCCACAGCCCCTCTGCTCCCCAGCACTGCTGTGCCCTGTGGCAGTGTCCCCTCGGGGAAGGTGACACCTTGATGCTGTCAGCACTCTGAGGCATTGACTGAAGTGTCTCTTCTCCAGGTCTGTAGGGAACCTCAGCTCCTGGGAGCTGCTTTGCAGGATCAGTGGAGAGTGAAATGCCCAGGCTTGAGCTGCCGCGGGTGGCCAAGGTGCCTCCTGAGGATCCTCTGGAACAAATTCCTCCTGGCTGTCGCCACGGGGAGCTCCAGGGAGCTGATCCTCGAACACTCCTTGCTCAGGAGCCTCCTGTCCCTCCTCCCTTCCTCTTGGCTTTCCAGAGCCTCTGTTTTTTGCATGTCTCTGTCACATCTGGGCAGGGGAAGCCCTGCTAGGGTCGGGCTGCTTCCATCATCCTTGTGACTTGGCTGCTTGTGATCCCTCTGGCTTCCTCCCATGCCGGAGTCTCCCTCAGCAACAGGAATCGCGGGATGTCTGCAGCAGGGACCCGAGTGAAAGAACGCCTCCTCCCTGGGGACCTGCGGGCTCCGTGCCAGGGTGACAAAGCCGTACGGGGTGGTGACCTTGGGGAGGTGCGGCAGGGACAGAGCTGCACAGGCGGTGGCGTCCGGGGCGGGGCAGGAGGGGTTAAAAGAGGATGGGTTGAAAGAGGATGAGTTGGAGCCATGCTCATCCTGCACTGCTGGGTCCCAGCTGCTCCTCCAAGCTGTCCCCTCCAGCTGTCCCCTCTCCTCCCCCGTCCCCTTGCCTGAACATCTCCGCTTCTTGTGGCTGTCCAGAGACGGGATAACAAACTGCGGGATGCGCTCGGGGGTCACCACGTGGAAGAAGATGTCTCTGGAGTGGCTGCCCTGGAGCGCAGGGGGACACAGGGCCATGGTGGCCCTGAGGTTTGGCAGGGCAGCGCTGGCCATTTATGCTCTGCAGCCACCCCCGGATGGTGACGCGCGGTGACGGCACCGCCAGGTCCCTGCCACGGTCCAGCGGCCACCAGGGCACGGGGGGGGGGGACGATGGAGGGGACAGGGGAGGACACGGGGGCAGGAGAGGACACAGGGGAAGGAAGAGGGAGGGGACAGGTAAGCACACGGCGCTGCCAGAGCCACCTCCAGCTCTGTCACCCACGAGGAGGAGGAGCGGGATGAATCACCAGCCGTGGGCATCACCAGGTGCCAGGGGCAGCAGGAGCGGCAGACAAACACTTCAGCTCTGTCTAACAAAGCTCCCGTCGGGAAAAGCTCCAGCCCACGCCATCCCTGCAGCCATCCCCGGCTTCAACCACCAACCCCCGGTCCCTCCTGCATCCCTGCCCAGGCTCCTTCCCGCAGCATCCCTGTGCTCCCTTCTCACTGGGCTGGGAGTGAGGGCGTGTGAATGCCATGGGACAGAGAAAGAGGCTTGTGAGAACTTTCAGGGAGTTGTAAGGATGAGATAACTTGTTAGTTAAACAGTGTGCAGGTGGTTTTTGTGAAAAACGCCAGTCGCTTGTTTTTTAAAATTTTTAAAGTTTAATGGTAATAAAATGGTTATAAAAATAGGAATGCAATTAGAGTAATAATAATTTGGACAAATTGAATTAGGAAAATATAAGGCAATAGAAACAAAGAGTTACGGATGTCTGGGTACCTTTTTCTGGGCAGCACAAACCTGAAAAAGGATGCACGTTAAGAGAGGATTAACCCTTAAAAACAATAACCTGTTGCATATTCATACACTTCATACATGATGCATAAATTCCGTTCAAACACAGGATTCTGTCTGGTCGGTGTCAACATCTTCCTCATAAGCCTAACAGTGTCTTCATGGCTGAGCAAGGCAGGAAGAAGCTCATTTCTTCTGATAATGGAGCAATAAATTCCCTTTCTCTGAAAGATTCAGGTGTTCTATGGCTGCTCTCTCGGTGTGAGTCCTTTCTTTAGAAAAAAGTATTCTACATAGCATAATTTCTATTTTAACACTTTGTTATAACCTAAAACTATATTTACCACACTACTTAAGAGAATTAATACAGCATCACTTTCTAACACAACACATACAATATTCATTTTAATATTTGCAAAAAGCCAATCATAAAACATACATTTTTCACCGTGTTTTTCTACTTTGTCTTTCTGTTCTTCTCAAGGACCGTGTACGAGAAATGTGTTTTTGTTAGTTAGCCAATCAAATAGAATCCATCCTATCACTCCATAAAAACCACACGGTTCTCTTGAACAAAGCCTTTGCTCTTTCTACAACACTGCCTCCTGCCTGCTGCTGTGTCATTCTCGGGGCAAGAGTGACAAGGTGGGACAGCCCCAGGCAGTGCCCGGGGCATGGGGAAGAGGCTTTGTACCTCCCATAGGAAGGAGGATGAGGAGGATGAAGCTGTCCTCTCAGCTTTGTGCCTCCCAAGGAAGGAGGATGAGGAGGATGAAGCTGGCCTCTTGGCTTTGTGCTTCCCAAGGAAGGAGGATGAGGAGGATGAAGCTGCTCTCTTGGCTTTGTGCTTCCCAAGGAAGGAGGATGAGGAGGATGAAGCTGCTCTCTTGGCTTTGTGCTTCCCAAGGAAGGAGGATGAGGAGGATGAAGCTGCTCTCTTGGCTTTGTGCTTCCCATAGGAAGGAGGATGAGGCTGTCCTCTTGGCTTTGTGCTTCCCAAGGAAAGAGGATGAGGAGGATGAAGCTGCTCTCTTGGCTTTGTGCCTCCTAAGGAAGGAGGATGAAGCTGCTCTCTTGGCTTTGTGCTTCCCAAGGAAGGAGGATGAGGAGGATGAAGCTGCTCTCTTGGCTTTGTGCTTCCCAAGGAAGGAGGATGAGGAGGATGAAGCTGCTCTCTTGGCTTTGTGCCTCCTAAGGAAGGAGGATGAAGCTGCTCTCTTGGCTTTGTGCTTCCCAAGGAAAGAGGATGAGGAGGATGAAGCTGCTCTCTTGGCTTTGTGCCTTTCCCCTGTGCAGCAGGGCAGGGCAGGGCTGGGAGGGGTTTTCTGTCTCTCTCCCCCAGCTGAGGAAGCTCCTTCACTCTCAGGAGGATAAGGGTGGCTTTGGGGTGGATCTTGCTGGGAAAATGATGGAGACAGGAACAGCAGCTCCATCTGTGTGCAGGCACAGAGCAGAGGGGCCTCCCCCTCACCTGGGATCAGATTCTCCCACCCCTGGGGAGCAGGGCAGGTTCTGGCATCTCATCCCCTTCAGCTCTTTGCACCCACACAGCAAGGGGAGAGATTTCAAATCAGAGCCTTGACAAGCTCCAGGAGGAGACCTCAAACTGAGGGAAAATGAGCCCCTAATGAGAGCCCTTAATTGAGGCCCCAGTGCTGATGTCAGGGAGCCCCCACTGCTGCCCCTCCAATTAGCAGAGCCAGCAGCTCATCAGGGTAACGAGCAGCACATGGGGCAGGGCCTATAAGTACCCTGAAGGGCACAGAGGGGCTAAGCCAGGTTTGTGTCCAGTCTGGGCTCCATGGAGCAGCCCCCAAAGCAGGTCTGGGTGCTGCCTAAGGGGGGGTTTGTGCTGGGGGGCACTCTCAAGGCTGGGCTGGGGGCTTTGACCTTTCTTTTTCTCCCTTTGCAGATGAGGCTGCCCACCAGCACTGATTCCTTCTCCAGCAGGCTCCTGGGGCAGATCCTTCAGCTCAGCTTGGTCAAGTACCCTGTGAGTGATGCTGAGGCTGGGGAGGGGTTGGCTAAAACCTCAACACTGGCAGTTTCTGGGGGTTTTCTGCCAGATAATTTAATTTCTTTCAGTTTTTTCACATTACTAGATTTTAGGAAGAAACTGTTCCCTGTGAGGGTGGGCAGGCCCTGGCACAGGGTGCCCAGAGCAGCTGTGGCTGCCCTTGGATCCCTGGCAGTGCCCAAGGCCAGGTTGGACAGGGCTTGGAGAAACCTAGGATAGTGGGAAGTGTCCCTGCTAAGATAAGGTGTGCAGTATGTGGTCCTTAAGGTCCTTCCCAGCCCAAACAATTCAATTATTTTTCTTCTGCTTTCCTCCCTATCTCATTTTTTTTCTCCTTGGCCTTGCCTTGCTCCCCTTCAGTTGTTGGTGGCTGCAGCATTCCCATTTCTCTCCCTCTCTGGGTCAGAAGAAATGGGAGAGTTTTAGGAATAAAATACAACCCAACAGGTTCTGGCTGAAGCTGATCCCAATTTCAGGACAGAGCAGAGTTTAAGGCTTTAAACACCTGGAAGTTCTCCCACGTGCTGATGGACCTCTCTTTGCAGCTGAAGCTCCTTCAGAAAGCCTCTGTGTGGATTGGATTGGTGCTCCCTGTGGGGTCCATCAGGAACAGGCTCTGCCCTCCATCCCAGTCCTCCTCCAGGCCTGGGCTCCTGCACCTCCTGCTCTCCCTGACTCCCACCAGCATCCAGGACCTTCTGTGCCACCTCCCAACCGAGTGGGGCCACAGCAGCATGTCCAAGGGTAAGAGCTGGGGCCTCCTGGAAGGTACAGAGGCTTTGTAGGTGGGAAGGAACACAGCATGGAATTCCTGCAGGGGAAATGTTTTGTGGAGATAATCAAAAGTCCACAACTTTTGTGGAAGTTGTAAAGCTGGTATGTTTATTACAGCGCTGGATGCATGTGGGAATTGTTCTCTTAAAATGACATGTGTACTTCTGGGAACTTCAGGTCCCTTTTTATCCCCCTCTCAGATACATATGCATACAATTTCACAATAGGTTCATACATATTCATTTTTATGAGTTTTTGTGTGACATTTGCTGCTAGTTCCTCTTTATCAGAAAAAATTCCTAGGTCAGGTTGCCCTGCTCTCACAGCAGTCTCTCTGTCTCTATCACCCTCTGTCTCCCCAGCTTATCTCTGTCTGTGATGGTGTTCACAGGGGTCTGAGGATGAGGATCTGACTCCATGTTCAGAAGGCTGATTTATTATTTTATGGTATATATATTATGTTATAACTAACTAAAAAGAAATAGAAGGAAAGGTTTCCTCTGAAGGCTAACTAAGAATAGAAAAGAATGAATAATAAAGGTTTGTGGTTCAGACAGAGTGTCCAAGCTATGTGGTCTCTGGTTGGCCATTAATTGCTAACATTCAAGATGGCCCAATCACAGACACACCTGATGCATTCCATAGTAGCAGATAACCATTGTTTGCATTTTGTTTCTGAGGCCTCAGCTTCTCAGAGGAGAAAAAAATCCTAAGAAAAGATTTTCACAAAAAGATGTCTGCGACATCTCTCCTTCACTGAAGCAACTTCTCTGAGCCTGGGTTCTGCAGTCAGGCTAAATAGCTATGTTTTCTAACCACAGACTCAACTCAAAAATGTACATTTCACCTAAATCAAAATGAATTTCTACACTGGAAAACTTCCACTTTGCCTCAAAAAGTGCTGTGTTAATTCTGGGTGTGATGATTGTGAATCCTTGCAGAGATCTGGGAGTCTCCCATCAACTCAGCCAGCAAAGCCAGCAAGAGGAAGAGGGATGATGTGGCTCTGGAGCAGCAGGAGTCCTGGTTTGAGGTGCTGGAGAGGGATTTGCCAGAGGATGACCCTGAAGATTTCTCATATGAGGTGAGATCTTGTGGCTGCTGAGCGATTCCAAGGTGGTTTGGGCTCTGTGTGGGTCTGGGAGTTTTCCTATGGAGAAGCCTGCAGAGGTTTCCTTCCCTGTTGTGGTGTTTGAGGGTTCCTAGGATGAGGGAAGAGATGAGAATCTTGACTCCATGTTTCAGAAGGCTGATTTATTATTTTATGATATATATATTTTATTAAAACTATACTAAAAGAATAGAAGAAAGGATTTCATCAGAAGGCTAGCTAAGAATAGCAAAAGAATGAATGATAAAAATTTCTGTCTTGGACAGAAAGTCTGAGCCAGCTGGGCTGTGATTTGCCATTAATTAGAAACAACCACATGAGGCCAATCCCAGATGCACCTGTTGCATTCCACAGCAGCAGATAACCATTGTTTACATTTTGTTCCTGAGGCCTGTCAGCTTCTCAGGAGGAGAAATCCTAAGGAAAGGATTTTTCATTACAGATGTCTGTGACACCCCATCTCCTCTTTCAGGGCACAGGGTGTCCGAGGAGTGCTTGACCATCAGCCCAGCACTGAGAGCTGGAGGGGCCCCACTCACCCCTGAGGTTTCCCTTTGGCTGATGTCCCTGCAAGGCAGCACCTCTGTCACCCTTGGCTGTGGCTCCCAGTGCTGTTGTGACAGGGCTACTGTGTCCTTCCCCAGGCTGTTCCTTTCTCAGAGCCCCCTTTGCCTCTTTCCCCCCAGCCCTCAGAGCTGGAGTCAGACAGTGACGAGTACCAGACCCAAAATGACACTGACCTGGAGCTGGAGGAGCAGGGTGAGATCACAGAGCTGGAGCTCCCAGCTGTCCAGGTGAGTGTTCCTGCCCCATTCCTGGGGACAGCACCAATCCTGTCCTGCAAGGATTCATCTCAGGAGGCGGCCTGGGCTTGCTCTGCTCTGAATTCCATGAATCCAGTATGGATTTTGTGCTGTTCTGACCCTGTCCCTGTGCCACACAACCCCCAGGGCTCTGTGTTGCCCCCAGAGCTGGGAGCAGAAGATCCAGATGTGGCCAGCGGTGATGCCCAGGAGCCAGGAGGAGATGGCAGCAGTGAGCAGGAGACTGACACAACCTGTGACACCAGCTCATCCCAGGATGGGGTAAGGACCCTTGGGACAATGCCAGCCTCTGGGTGTGGGGCAAGGCAGGTGCCACAAGTCCCCTGGATGTCCCCAAGGCTCTGAGCCTTTGTCACAGAGCTCTGCTGCCAAGGGAAGGGGTTGCAGGGGCTCCTGTTCCTGTGCAGGGACCCAGCCTCAGAGCCCAGGTGTTGGTGGGGTGGTGCTGGCTGTGCCCAGCCCAGTGTGTGACAGCAGTGGCAGATGCCAGCTCCTGGCACCTCTGACCCAGATTGCCACAAGCCTTTTGTGACTCCCTGCCCTGGGTATTGCTTCCCCCTCCCTGCTCTGGTCTCAAAGCACTGCTGGATGCTCTCCTCATTTCGCAGGAAGCTGCTGCTGCCCTGGGGAGTGGAGGGTGGGAGTTGCTTTGTCCCCAGTGAGGGCAGGCAGTGCTATGGGGAATATATATATATATATATGTATATATTTTTTTTTTCCAGGAGAACCAGGAAGCCTGACTTGTGCACCTGGACCTTCTGGGGCTGCAGAGTGCCTGAATCCCTGGGACAGCTGTGTCCCTGAGGAAAGTGTCCAGTTAAATGCTGTGTTCATGTTGATTGTGTCGATTTTTCTGAAGCTTGTAATAAAATCACCCTGTTTTTTCACATGAACTGGGCTATCTTGGTTGTCAGTACCTGCAGCTGGCATTATGGGGTGTGGGGCTTTTCAGGGGCACCTTTCCCTCTGATCCCTCCTGGGGAAGGGTTCCTGAGGGTGCCTGGGAGGGGGGTGGCTCTGGGAATGCTGGAATGTGATGGGAGGGTGAGAACTGAAAGTGCAGAGTGAGGTCGGCATGGGGCAGCCCCTGAGCTTGGACACCCAGGCTGCTCCAGGGATTCTCCCTCTCTTCTGGCATCCCCAAGAACACTGGAATAACCCCTTGGAATAAACAAGGAATTGGACCCAGAGGATGTGGTTTGTAGTGAGCACTCTGAAGTTTTCAGTTTGTATTTTGTCTGCTTTACCTGGGAGCTGTGCATATAACTTCTCCTTCTACATGGATCTTGGGAGCCATCCTCTGAGGAAATAGGGATTTTTGGGGTCTGGAAAAGCAGGCTGGGATCAGGAAGTGCCTGAATGTGACCCAGAGCTCTGGGGACACCTAAGGTTGCCCAGTGCTGGAGCTATTGCCTGGATCAAGTCCCATAATCTGAGGCTGCAAAGAGCAGCAAGTCCTGTCACTGTCATGTTCTCTGAAAAATCTCTTTGCCCAGGATCTTCTCCTGGGAAGCTGAGAAGCCTCAGAGAGAAATGAAAACAATTATCTAATTTGTTTCTCCCGTGTTTTGCTGCTTTGGAATGTGTTTGAACATTGTTTACCAACAGGTGATTGTTTCATTGCTTTCATGTGAGTTGTTTTTACTTAATGACCAATCATGGTCCAGCTGTGTTGAGGGCCTGGAAAGAGTCACGAGTTTTCATTATTATCTTTTAGCCTTCTGTCTGTATCCTTTCTCTATCCTTTAGTATAGCATTTCTTTAATATAGATCATAAAATAATAAATTAGCCTGCTGAGACCATGGAGTCAGATTCATCATTCCTCCCCAAAAGTACCACAAACTCCCAAATGTGGGTGAGGGAACAGGAACAGCTCAGGGCTCGGATCCCTTGCTCAGGGCATGCCTGGAGGCTGTGTCTGCCACCACAGCCTGGAGCTGGCTTTGTGTGGGAATCCACTGGGGTGACACTGCTCCAAGTGCTAAAATAAACTGTGCCACCCTCCAGCGGGGCTGTGGGCCTGAACAAGCTGAGCCCTCAGTTTGGTTTAACCAGGGTGGGCCAGGCCAGCTTAGAAATGCTTGTGCTTGTATTGTAATAATACCAATATTGCAGACAGGGCCTGTCTGAGCCTTGCTGCTAAACCAAATAGTGGCTGCTGTGGTGTTTCACCCCAGAGACACTTTTGGCTGGCTGGGTGTGTGGTGTTTCACCCCACAGACACTTTTGGCTGGCTGGGTGCTGCAGCTGGGCCCGTGGGGACAAGGCCTGCAGGAGCTCTGGTGGTGCTCCCCCCATAGCAGGGGCTGCTCCTCAGGTTTCCCTGTGTGGAGAAGCTTTAAGGGGATGGTGAAGGAAAGGAGTCGGTTCTGATGGAGGGTTTGGATCCAGAGCTTTATTCTGGCCCACAGGCCTCTGAATGCAGCAGCAGCTCCAACAGAACTCCCTGAGCCCGTGGTTGCTGTTCCTTTAACCCCAGGGAGAGGGGCAGGGAAGGGGCAGGGAGCCACCAAGCAGGGACAGGAGGGGAGGGACAAAGGGACAAAGGACACCTGGATGGCCCCAATGCCCCCCAGGGGTAGAGGGCATCCTTTGGATCTGCCAATCCCTTCTGGAATGCCAGGACTGACAGACAGTGCTGAGAGGGGTAAGGAGAGGTGACTGACACACCTGGGAGGGAATTATCAGGTAAACCCTGAAATCCCACCACAACAATCCCCTTTGTCTCCTGGCTCCCAATGTCCTGCTCTCCCAGGCCCTGAGCCTGCCTGCAGCTCTCTCCAAGGACGTGGAACAAACTCCATCTGACTTCCAGAGCTGGAGCAGAGGTGACCTCCTCTCTGAAAGTGCTGACTGAGGCAGGACCTGCCTGCATTGTCACCTTTGTCATGCTGTGTCCCCACCCCGGGGAGAGCCAGGCAAGGGCTAAATCTGCAAATGGAAAAGGGCTGGTCTGTCCCCTCTGTGCCAACACCTCCACTCAGCTGTTTTTTTCCAAGGACGCAAGTTTTGGAGTGTGAAAAATGCCAATCACTTGTTTTTAAAATTTTAAAAGTTTAATAGTAATAAGATGGTTATTAAAAATAGCAATGCAATTAGAGTAATAATTATTTGGACAAATTGAATTAGGAAGATATGCGACAATAAATACAAAGAGTTATGGACAGTCCAGGTACCTTTTTCTGAGCAGCCTGAGCCTGAAAAAGGACACAGTTAACAGAGGATTAACCCTTAAAAGCAACAGCCTGTTGCATATTCATACATCTCATACATGATGCATAAATTCCATTCAAACACAGGATTCTGGTCAGTGTCAGCTTCTTCCTCCAAATCCTAACAGTGCCTTCGAGGCAGGAAGAAGTTAGTTTCTTCTGATAATGCAGTAATAAATTCTTTTTCTCTGAAAGATTCAGGTGTCCTGTGGCTGAGTCCTTTCTTTAAAAAAAAGTATCCTACATAGCAAAGTTTCTATTTTAACATTTTTTATTACCTAAAGCTATATTTACCACACTACTTAAGAGAATTAATACAGCATCACTTTCTAACACAACACATATAACATTCATTTGAATATTTGCGAAAAGCCAGTCATAAAATACATGCATTTTTCACATGGAGAGATGATTCCAACTCCTGGATGTGGCCTGGAGGGCAGTGGCTGTTTGCTGCAGTTTTCCTGCTGATGTGGGCAGGGGAGGGGGTCCAGAGGGAACAGGAGGAGATGAAAGGCAGTGCTGAGGAGCAGGAAGGAGCTGCAGTGTCCCTGGGGAAGCCACGAGAATGAGAGAGGAGGAGGGAATGAGAGAGGAGGGAGCTGTGCAGGGAGAGCTGGAGTTACAGAAAGAGCTGGAACTTTGGTGTCGGGGTGTTCAGAAGAGCAGGCTTGAGATTGGAGGAAAGGCTTTGGAAGGTTTGGTCTCTGAAAAAAAGAGTAAAAGCCAGTCTGGAGGGATCCTGAAGGATCAGAAGGGATGGGAACATTGATTTTTGGGTAAAAGAGTCAGGAGAGTTCCTGCTCATCAGTGGCATGAGCCCATGTGGCCACACTGACCCTCCCACCCCTGACCAAACACTGCCAGCAGATCAAACCAGAAGATAAATTGTGTTACAGCCACAGCCCTTCCTGCTGGGGATGGGAACAGAGGGGTTTTGGAGGTGGGAGGGCACACCAGGACTGTCCCTTTGGGTATAAGCCAGGTGACTTTTCACTCCCTGAGCCTCTGGACCAGTCTGAGAAAATCTGGCTTGGTTTGTAAAGACCCAGTGGCCTCTGCCCATGTTGAAACAAGGGGCTGCAAATGCAGGAACATGCCCTGTTCAGAGAACATAACTTTATCTGATTTTATTTATTCATTCAGGCTGTTGATATTCAAACCTCAGGAATCACACTGGCTCCTTCCCATGAAGTTGCTAATCCCTGTGGAGTGCCTGGGAATGACAGGAGTGTGATACCTCAGGAGAATTTCAACAGGAATTTAATGCAAATGTTGTGATTTCTTCTGCACAAAATGATAAGGTTCACCTTTCCTGTCCAGGGCTTTTTTTCTCTTTTTTTTTTTTTTTCCCCTGAAAGAAAAGCCTCCATTTTCCTCAGGGTGTCATTTTCTGGGGATGGGTTTTGTCATTTCTTATGCTGTTAAACTCCCCACTGATCCATTGTCAAACTCTTGTCTCGAGATCACAACCATGACAAACTGCAACAGCCTTCAAGGCTCTTGTCAAAATCCATCTGGACTTTTCACACTGAAACTGAGCGTTCCAAAGACTGACTTTGTTCCTAGAAAGACAAAAAACAAGGAAAACTTCTTGGTTCTGCAATGGAGGAGCATGTCAGGTAATGGATCCTGTCTTGATTACATTGATACTGTAAATAAGAGGTTTTTAAAATTCCAGCTGGATCTCTCTTTTCTAAGGCAGCAGAGCTCTCTGGAAAGACAGGAGGGGATAATTCCCCACATTTTTAAGGATGTGTGAGATGTTTCCATGAACTTTGCAGGCCTGATCCTCATGCTGGATGCAGATCACTGTGGGATGTGGAAACCCAGGGCACAGGGAATATTTTTCTGTCTGCTCTGGGGTGTCCTGACCCCCAGGGGAGTATCACTGGCCAGGGGCTATGTACAAATTACAAACGGGATGAGATTGCTGGGAATGTGCTTTGAGCTGTTTTATTTTCCAGCATCAGTCTCATTACATGGTTTTGACAATGGGAAGATGCCAGCAGCTCACATCCCCAGCAGCAGATGAAGAACTCAATGTTACAACTCACTTTATAAGTTTTTTGACCAATAACACAAAGCAAAAGCACATTGACAGTAGTAGTTCTATCCAAGCACTATAAGCACAGGTACATTTGGTTAAACGATGCTTGGTTATTTTGAATATAACACCCGCTTGTAAGCCTTAAAACACAAGGCTCCATTATGCAGCTTAAAATTTCCTAATATCTTGCTAGATAAACTTTTCTGTAGCTTAGGGAGTTATTCTAGGCAAGTGTTAATACACAGATCATTGTTCTATTTGTCCTTGCTTTTCTACATTTTACATATTTTTTCTGCTGACCTATCTCATGGCTACTGCTTAGCTCTAATCACAGTTCTGCTGTCTCTGAGGCCTGCCTTTTGCAGCTTTCCCAAAACCTTCTGAATTTATGGATTCCCTCAGGGAGCACTGACTTTGACCCTCATTCATGGAGAAAGTTTCCCAGACTTCAAGATAGACTGGAATCCACAAAAGTGAGAAATAGATTATAGAGAGTAGTGTAGGTGTATCACTGGGTGAGAAATTGAGGTTTTGGGGTTTTTAGTACGTTGTGGATGGAAGCAAGATGGAGGGCACAGGGTGTCATCCTGGGTTTCTTCTCCATGCTTCTTCTTCTTTCTTCTTCATGGGTTTGGGTGGCATTTTGTAATTGGGCAGAAATTCCACATTGTGGGCTCTGTGGGATCAGTTATTGGGTTAAAAGGGAAAATAATCTAATTGTCAGTTCTTAATTGGATAGTTTAGTCTTGAAAGACCTTGTAACAAGGGATTGTTGGCCATTTTGTGCCTACTAATGAAAAGCTGCCAAACTCACAGTAGTATGGGGTTCCCATGGCTGTAAATCCCTGTTTTCAGAGTGATTGATGGCACAAAACTCATCCAAAGGCAAACACAGGGTGGATTTCCGAGTTGGCACTCTGGGCTGAGCAAACTTCTCCCCACCACAAAGGTTTCAACACTCTCAGTTCCTCCAGGGGCTGAAGTTCAGGTGGAGGTGCTGGAACTGGCACCTCACCCTCTCTGTAGACACTTTCCCTGATGGAATGAACTGATTTTTATATCTAGCCTGTCTTTTGTCCACTCCAAGAATACAAAAATGAGTGAAAGGAATCTGTTCCAGTAGGGTGTGACAGTGTTCATAGGGGTTCTTGGATGAGGGAAGAGATGAGGATCTGACTCCATGTTTCAGAAGGCTTGATTTATTATTTTATGATATATATTACATTAAAACTATACTAAAAGAATAAAAGAAAAGGTTTCATCAAAAGGCTGGCTAAGAATAGAATAGGAAAGAATGATAACAAAGGTTTGTGGCTCAGACTCTGTGTCCAAGCCAGCTGACTGTGATTGGCCATAAATTACAAACATCTAACATGAGACCAATCACAGATGCACCTGTTGCATTCCACAGCAGCAGATAATCAATGTTTACATTTTGTTTCTGAGGCCTGTCAGCTTCTCAGGAGGAAAAATCCTAAGGAAAGGATTTTCCATAAAAGATGTCTGCGACAGTAGGGTTGATGTTCAGCTCATAATGTTCCATGGAGTTTTGGAATGGTTTGGGTGGAAGGGAATCTTTAAAAGATTTTTAAAGACCCAGCCCCTGCTATGGCCAGGGACACCTTCCACCTCCAAGCCCCATCCAGCCTGGCCTTGGACCCTTCCAGGGATCCAGGGGCAGCCACATCTGTGCCAGAGCCTCACCACTCTCCTTTAAAAAAATCTTCTTCCTTTCATCTCATTGACCTTTTAGTTTCATGGAACTCATCCCCTGGGATCATGGAAAGCAGCTTGGATCCCATAAAAGCAAAGTCATCCTCTCTCTTCAGCCATTCAGACTGCCCAGGAAACACCCTGGTAAATAACATCCCACATCCCAATGAATCACAGAGGATCCTCCTGGGACAAGGTTCAGAGCAGTCAGCAGAAGGGAGGAATTGAATTGAAACTTGATAGTTGGTGTAAGAATTCCTTGTCCTGTTTATACAGGAAGGTTGGAACCCTGGCTGGCTCTGCCTGGCTCAGTACAGACACAAAACTCATTAGCTCCACTGAGAAAAGCTTTCAGAAATGCACATAATTCAATTAGACCATCAAAAGATGATCTGATCATGTCAGCTCAATTATTCAGACTCGGGCAAGCTGAAATCTTTCATGTCACCTCAACTGGGAGCTTTGTGCTCTGCCAGCCCTCCTGTACCAACAGCTCAGCTTGGGAGATTTATCCGGACCTTATTGGTGCTTTTCAATTGACTTTTTCGATAAGGAAATTCCCTAAGTTTGATATCAGAGAGACACGGGATGGTTAAAGTTGGAAATTACCTCTAAAATCATTGAGTCCAACCTGCAACCAAATCCAAGCCTTATTTCCAGGGATGGGGATTCCACCACTGCCCTGGGCAGCCTCTCCCACTGCTGGGGCTCTGTTTCAGTGATGATATTTTTAGGATATTAAAGAATATTAATCAGAAGGAACAAAGGCATCCAGGCCACCATCCAGGAGCAGATGTGCTGTGGGCTGGAGCTCCTGCAGCTCAGGATTCTCCCAACATTAATCTGGGCACAGAAGCTCTGCCTGCCTCCCATGGAGCTGCCTTTTGGCAAAATCCCCTTTCTCCACTTCATTTCATGGTGCTGATGCCTCTGTGGTCCCTTTTCCTGCTGTTCCTGCTCCTTTCAAGCTTCTCCATCCTCAGGGCAATTCTGCTGTCCTTTCCCATGATCCCCACAAACCCAAATGTGAGATGACAGAGTTTGCCACCCTTTGCTTGTCTGGCAATCCCAGTGTGTCTAATCCAGGGCTAAAGGAAAGAGGGATATTTTATGCACTGGCAAAGCAGTCACTGCTCCCTCTCCTTTGATTGCACCATAAATAAAGCAGTAAATGTGACTCATCCTGGACTTTCAGTGAGATATTGAATGGAAAGCCAGTTGGGAAATTAAAATTTGAGTGGAAGACCCTCAGTTGGTGATGAGTGGACACAGGATAAAGGGATTCTGATCATTTATTGGAGAGGAGACAAAAACCTGCAGCAGTTTTATAACATCTTCTGGCCAAAGGGAGCTGGTGAAACCCTTCATGTTTTGAAGAATTTTCTTGTCCTGGGATTGGGCAGAAAGAAAAAGGGGAAAAAGGGATAGAAAGGGAAAAAGAGATAGGAAAATATTGAAATGTAAGGTATTCTGAGGTACTTCAATTGGCAGCTACTCTGGGCCAGCAAACCTGCAAAAGGAGAGGCAAGAGAGGAATGTGGGTGATGAATTTTATATGTGACAATTATGGGATCATGGAATATCCTGATAAGGAAGGGACCCTCAGGGATGATCAGTGCAGCCCCTGTCCCTGCCCAGCCACCCCAACACCCCCACCCTGAGCAGCCCTGGGAGCTCCTGCAGCTCTGGCAGCCTTGGCACCATTCCCTGGGCAGCCTGGGCAGTGCCCAGCAGCCTCGGGGGGCAGAACCTTGCCCTGAGCTCCATGCCAAGCCTCCCCATGGTCATTGCCAGTGGGGGCACTGGAGTCACTGGGGTCTCAGGATGTGTACATCTTCTTCTCACCCCTCCTCTGTCACAGACATATTTTATGAAAAATCCTTTTGCCAGGGTTTTTCTCCTGAGAAGCTGAGAGGCCTCAGAAATGAAATGTAAACATTGATTATCTGCTGCTGTGGAATGCAACAGGTCCATCTTTGATTGGTCTCGTGTGGTTGCTTTTAATTAATGGCCAATCACAGCCCAGCTGTCTCAGACTCTCTGGTCAGTCAAGATTTTATTATCATTCCATTCCTTTCCTTTGCTAGCCTTCTGATGTCTCCTTTCTCTTTTCTTTTAGTCTAAGTATATAATTTTATTTTAATACCATATATATAATAAAATAATAAATCTGCCTTCTGAAACATGGAGTCAAGATTCTCATCATCTTGGGACCCCTGCAAACACCACCACTCCTCCTGTTCCAGGAGAGGACCTGAGATGTGGCCTTGAGTAAACCTCTCTGTCCCAGCCCTGCTGTTTGTGTCATTCCTGACTCCAACCTTCACCTGGTCTCCATCAGTCCCACACTTTGAGGTGCTGTTCTGCACCCAGCACCCACCAGGTCCTTGATCTCCCCAAAAACCTCTTCCCCTGGGCAAGGTGTTGCCTCTTTTCCCTCCAAAGCTGCCCTGCAGTCAGTGCACCCTCCTGAGAACCAAACCACTGAAACCAGAGGCTGAAGGGTGCACGGCCCAGCCTCTCAAGCTGAAACCACCCCAAAGATACAGAGAGCTCAGCCCTGATCAAACAGAGCCCTGAGAACCACTCATTGTTCTCTGCATGGCCCTGGGAATGAGGATCCAGGGAGGAGGGAGCATCCCAGAGCCAGCTGGTGGAGCCAATGTTTGTGCTCCTGTTTGCTCTCTTCACCTCAGAGATTTCCCAAAGCCTCCCACTCCAGCAAAGCAAACAAATGACAAGTGCTGAAGGAATCCTGAAGAACACAGGCCATAATGGCAACCATGAGTGCTGCACACAGGATGGGAATCTGCTCCATCCACAGCTCCTCACTGTCACGCCAAGGTGTCCCCCCAATAATTAGCATTGACTCTATGATTCACAGAAAGTTGATTAATCATAATCTTTATTAAGAAACTTATTGTTTTTATAGACAGTTGTGATACAGCTGGACCTAAACACCTTCGGTCTAACACCATCACCATTGGCTAATTAAGAAACCACCCTTTGGTAAACAAATCTCCATAACACATTCTACATGTTCACATTGCCAGGTGCAGCAAGTGAAGAGAAGAATTGTTTCTCATTCTTTTCTCTGACCTTCTCACAGATCTCTGTGGTCCCTTTTCCTGCTGTTCCTGCTCATTTCAAGCTTCTCCATCCATTCCAATCCATTTTCCCTCACAGGGAACAATTCCTGATTCCCAGTCTCCCATCCAGGCCTGCCCTGTGGCAGTGGGAGCCATTCCCTGTGTCCTGTCCCTGCAGGCCTTGTCCCCAGTCCCTCTGCAGCTCTCCTGGAGCCCCTTCAGGCCCCAAAAGGGGCTCTGAGCTCTCATTGGAGCCTTTTCTCCTCCACATGAACACCCCCAGCTTTCCCAAGCAGGTTTCAAGAGATAAAACCCCAAAAAATGTAGAATTTAGAGGCAAACTTCCAGCACAGAAAGAGATGAGCAGCTCCAGAGCCCAGCAATTCTTGCAAGAGGCAGAATTCCTGCACAGATTTAGTGAGGAGTGAATAGGGGATGGCAGCAAATTATGGCTTAGAGAAAATTATTCTGATGTGAGAGAGTTTTGAATAGTCCCTGATATGAGAGGATTTGGAGGAACTTTGAAAGGACAGAAGAAAGGCTCAGCTGGGCAATAGGATGGCAGATGAAAGTCAGTGCAATGTGATGCTTGTGAGAAGGAAGAGCTTGAAGTGTTCCTGGGTTTCATGCATTGTAAATCAACTCCAAGGCCTCAGTGTCACTGGGAAGAGCTCATTAAGAAGCATCTGCTCAGCAAAGCGTTCTGGCCAGAAGAGCAGGATATTTAAATGTGGGCTTTATGTAATGATGAAAATATTATAGAGCCATATATTCCATTAGTGGTGAGCCCTCCTCATCTGAAACAGGGTTTTCAGTCAGTTCTGTTGGGAAAATGTAAATCAAGCTCCAAGAGTGCAAGAAGAAATGCTAAAGACTTGGAGGATTTCCATATGAAAAGAGCCTTCTTATGCTATTGCAACTTCAAATAAGACATTACTCATGGTAAAAACTGAATTTCCTTCATTAATGAATGGGATGGGATGATTTAAAAATGATCTTCCAAACTTCTCTGCCACAAGAATGAAGAGACATTGCCATAAATTCAAATAAGCCTTTTATGTCGAGCACCATTAAAACTCAGATGAGGCACTTTGGATCAGCAAATGCATTAGTTCAGCTCAGTAATTCGTGTTCAGGAGCTTTGCTGGATTGCAGGAAGAGTTTCCTCCTCCTCCCATGTACCCTTGCACAAATTCCTGTGGAATTTGCAGTCCTGGATTATTCCTTGAGCCAGACCTCACACTCCTAATGTACCACTGAAACTGGGACCAGGACATTTCCTCCAGGAAACATCCAGAAAAACTCTGGAACACCAAAAAACCCCACTCAGGGCTGCTGCCATCCCCTTGCCAGTTCAGCTCCACACAGAACAATTAAGGAGACGAAAATTCATTCAAAATTATTCAAAATTTATCAAAATTCAAAATTAAGGAGAGTTGACATTCACAGCCTTATTTTAGGTAATTCCCAAACCTCCAGCTACTCATTTTACAGCCTGGAAGAATAATCCATGACATTCCAACTGCAGATACCCCTGGGCCTGAGGGAAGAGTCAGACCTGGGTGGGAACCTTTAAAAGCCCCTGGAGGGAATTTCAAGGGTTCTGCAGTTTTTTTAAGGACACCTCTGCTGCATTGCATGTGAAATTCACCCCCAAGTCCAAATGCTGAGTTTTAGGATTGAGTTTAAGGCTGGATTTCGGGCAAATTAGTGAGATCTACCCCAAATGTACCTTCATTTAAAGGATGCTCCAGTAAATACCTGTGGTACAAGGTGACCACGATAAAGTGTGGCACCCACAGGGACATGAGTGAAGTCAGGTGGCCTCAAGTCCCACCTGGAAATGCTCAGGATTTCCACCAGGAGGTGGTTGAAGTTCCCTTCCAGAGCCACAGGCCTGGAGCTGAATCCTGGGAGAGCTCTGGAATTTGGGTGTTCCCAAAACCAGGCAGCTCAGGTGGAGCAGGAAGAGCAAGGAAATGTTCTGGGGTTGCTGCAGAGCTCTGAAGGGATGGGAACAGTGGGGATTGCACAAAAAAAGTCTCAGTGTCATAATTTGTCCCAATCAACTCTCCAAAGAATCCTCTGGTTTGCAGATTTCCCCCTGTTGTTCCTGCACAATCCTCAGGAATTACCAGGAGAGGTTTTTATTTCTCACAGAGAAATCCACACCCCCAGGATCACAGAGCTGCCCTGACAGCACATTTCAAACTCAATTTTCCTCCCTGCCAATCTGCAGGCTCCAAAAGCCACTCTCCTTCCCAGAGAGCATTCCCAAGCCTTTCTGCTGAGGGAATTTTTGGTCTCATTTTGCTTTTGCTGTTGTTGCTTTCACTTTGTTTGGGATTTTCTTTTGGTTTGCAGGAATCCCACTGGTTTTCAAGCCACTGAAAATCTCCCTCAGCAATATAACTTCTGTTTAAAACAAGGAAGATCATCCTGGAAAAGATGACCTTGGGATGTCCTGTGTCCTGTCCCTGCAGGCCTTGTCCCCAGTCCCTCTGCAGCTCTCCTGGAGCCCCTTCAGGCCCCAAAAGGGGCTCTGAGGTGTCCCTGGAGCCTTCTCCTGTCCAGGTGAGCACCCCCAGCTCTCCCAGCTTTGAGCCTCCAAGGAAATCTTTCAGTGTCTGGTAAAACAAACTTCATTTCAATGTTTAGAAACATTTACAGACATTTTACATTACAATATTTGAAGTTGATCCAATTTCCATGTATTTATACATTCAGGGAAGGAGCCATTTTCTGTTGTTCATATGGAAGGGAATTAAGACGAAACAGAAAAATGCAAATTAAAAGTTTCCATCTGGGTATTGCTGGAAACCAGCCTTGCACAGGAGCCACTCCCTTTGCCTCCCCAAGGCTGTGGAGTGATTAAGAGATGAAGTCATGAATTTAAATATTATCTGAGCTTAAAAACCTCCAAAGTTCACTCTCAGTGAAACTGAGCTTCAAGCAGGGGAAGGAGATCCTGTAATCTCAGCTGAGGACATTGCTGAGGACATTTGTCCTTTAAAAAGCCAATATTATCCTTTAAAAATCCAAATATTCTCTGGTTTTTAATGCAGAAAATTTTCAAGCTTTTAAATATCTCTAGCTGGTATTTTCTCTGTGGTATTTTAGAGCTTTCAGAAATTGTTTTTGAATACCTGCTGCCACCCCATCAAAGTTTAGGGTTTGAAATGTTTGATGCATTAAGGCTACACCTGTGTGGGAGTTGAAATGTCTCTCTCTTTTTTTTTTCTTGTAATTTTAAACTCTCTTTTCATTCCAGTGTGGAGTGAAATGCCATATTTAAAAATTCAGCACAGAATGTGGTGTTTAAAAAGTTTTTTCCAAGTTACTCTGTTGTCATTTTGACAGCCCTTCTTGATGCCCTTATTGTGCTTTATTACATCAGGCAATAATTTTCATAGCAAAAATTATTTTGAAAGGAGAAGTGGAAATGCGAAGTTCTTGTCATGTGAAAATGGAACATTTCAGCCTCATTTGCATGTTTGACTTTGCATTCAGAATATAAAGGGCAGAACCCAACACAATCCTGCTGAAAGCTTGAATTTCAGTAAAGCAGCACTTTTATTTTTAAAGGGGAAAATGTAGAAAATTCTGATCAGCTACACAAGGATTCTGGATTCAGTTGTTCCTAGCTGATCCCATTTGGCAATTCCCAAATCCTTTGGGATTGTGATTTGGCAAATCCCAAATCCCAACCCCAAAGCCAAAAATCACCACTTTGCCTTGGCTTTGCTCTCAGTGAAGGTACAAACCCTCCTCAGATCAGGTGGGAGATGTTCACCTCAAATATTCCATGTATTCAGTAAAGCCCAAGGAAGGTTTGACCACATCAGAGGAGCTCTGGGAATGGCAGGACCTGGGAGTGTTTGGGAATGAAAATCTTTTCCCCTTGGCCACACAAGGATTCTGGATTCACCCATTCCTGACTGATCCTATTTGGCAATTCCCAAATCCTTTGGGAATTTCCCAATCCCAAAGCCAAAAATCCCAAATTTTGCCTTGGCTTTGAAGGTACAAACCCACCTCAGGTCAGGTGGGAGATGTTCACCTCAAATATTCCATGTATCCAGTAATATATAATAATAAGGAATATTTGACCACATCAGAGGAGCTTTGGGAATGGCTGGACCTGGGATTAAAAATCTTTTCTCCTTGACCAGTCCAAGATGCCCTGGGGAGGGCTGGAGGATTCCAACCTCCTCACATCAGGCCTGGTTTGCTCTTGGATGATCCCTGCTGGAAGAAAACCTTAAAAAGGCCACTTTAATATGAAATATTTCCAGTAGCAAGCTGTGTTGTTGAGAACCTCGGGTGTGCCAGAGCTGGTTCCTGTAGTCACAGCTCTCTTTTGAAGAGCACTAGCCCGTGCTGCCCTAATTAAACAGGTGGAAGATAGAGGTGCATGCCAAGAAATCCTTGGTGTCAGTGACATTTTCATCTCACTTCAGCTCATTAAATGCTCTCATTTTTGTGCTTTACAGCCTCCCTACTCTGGGCTGCTTGAACTCACCTGTTTTTTAGTGTGGGGACAAAACCTCACTCAGCTCCTTCCTATCTAAACCAGGTGCCTGGAGCTTCCAGGTTCTAAACTGGCAGGGGTTTGTTAAATCCTTAGGAGAGCTTAATACCCATAATTATCTGCCTGCAGGAACTCCCAGAGGATGCTGTGGCTGCTGCTGAAGGAGCAGGGTCAGGGAGAGGGGAAGGACTCCAGTCCTCTCCAGGTGAGGTTTCCCAGCACTGAGAGATTTAACTAAAAGTGGTCACCACAATGTAAGAAGGATCCAAAGCTGTTGGAGAGTGCCCAAAGGAGGGATATTGAACTGGGGAAGGGGCTGAGGAAAAAAGAAATGCAGCAGCAAATCCCAAAGCCAAACAGGACCCAGATGTCCTGGAAATCAGCAGACATGCAGAGAACCAGACCAAGGTGCCCAAGCTGAGCTCTTGTAAGGCAGGAGCATCCCTTGGGATGTGCACAGCAACTGTTCCAGGCATCTCAGCAGATCTGGCTCATCTCAGAGCACTGCAGAAAGGGCCCTGGGGGTCCTGGTCAGTGCAAGTTGGATCTGAGTCACTGCTGGGTCCTGGCAGCCCCAAGGGCCACCCTGTGCTGGGGGCACCAGGCCCAGGGAGGGATTGTCCCACTCTGCTCTGCCCTGGGGCAGCCTCAGCTCCAGTGCTGGGGGCACTTTGGGCACCACGAGATCAGAAGGACCCAAAGCTGTTGGAGAGTGCCCAGAGGAGGGACACGGAGCTGGGAAGGGCTGAGGAGCAGCTGAGGGCACTTGGCTCATTCAGCTGCAGCCCAGGAGACTGAGGGGAGGCTCCTCGGGGGCTGCAGCTCCTCCCCAGGGCAGGCACAGGGGCAGGGGCTGAGCTCTGCTCTGGCACAGGGACAGGAGCCCAGCAAGGGCTGCAGCTGTGCCAGGCCTTGGCATGGAGCTCAGGGCAAGGTTCTGCCCCCGAGGCTGCTGGGCACTGCCCAGGCTGCCCAGGGAATGGTGCCAAGGCTGCCAGAGCTGCAGGAGCTCCCAGGGCTGCTCAGGGTGGGGGTGTTGGGGTGGCTGTGCAGGGACAGCGGCTGGGATCAAAGATCCCTGAGGGTCCTCAGGATGTTTTGGGATGTTAAGAAAGGCGTGGCCCAGGTGAATGTGAAGAGAAAGGTCATTAACTCAACTGAGATCTCTTCAGCCAGGGTGGGAGTGAGTGAGCAGCTCTGTGAGGCTGGGGGTGCCAAAGCTCCACAGGACATTCCTACCCTCAGTGTTCTCCTGCCAGGACTAACCTGAAAAAAAGATCTTTATCCCTGTATATAGCGACAGAACTGTTTGGATTGGAAGTGACCTTGAAGATCATCCCATTCCACCCCCTCCATGGCAGGGGCACCTTCCACTGTCCCAGGTTGCTCCAAGCCCTGTCCAACCTGGCCTTGGACACTGCCAGGTTCAGGGCATCCTTTCTATTCCTCAATATCTGGAAAAACATGAACTTAACCTTCCCAGGCCTTTGTGGTGTTTAATCCCTTGAAGGTGGCAAAGGAGATTTTAGAAAGAATGAATGTTGTGAAACTTTGGGTCATTAATAATGGTCTGGTTTCCCACACCCCCCTGGCAGACACACAGAGTCTCCCATCATTCACAGCCTCATGAACTCTGGTGTTGCTCCTTCTCCAAGGATTTTTGCTGTTACCTCTCATTCCTTACAAGGTTGGCCTCTGACTCCTATCACACCACAAATGATCTGGTGTGGGCAGGGGCTCAAAGCTGTGCTGGGATTGCTGAATTTGTCCTTCCTCAAACAGCTCAGCACAGGTTTGTGTCACACTGAGGCCAAAATTCTGCAGTTCGTGCTCTTTCCTGCTCTGCCAAGGAGAGAATTTGGGTTGAAGATAATTTATATTAACATTACATCACCTGCAGCATCATTTCAGCAAGAATTTCTGGGCTGGAGAGACACAAATGGGCTGCTGGGATCAGACTGCTTGGGGATGTCTGCAAGGAGATGCAGGAGCCTGAAAACCAGACCATAAACCATGGGGACAATGACACTGACACGGCTCGGTTCCCTCCCCTGCTCAGAGCCCCTCTGTGACATCTGGGGCTGCTCCTGTGTCGCAGACATCTTTTCTGGAAAATCCTTTCCTTAGGATTTTTCCTCCTGAGAAGCTGACAGGCCTCAGGAACAAAATGTAAACAATGATTATCTGCTGCTGTGGGATGCAACAGGTGCATCTGGGATTGGTCCATGTTGGATGTTTGTAATTAATGGCCAATCACAGTCAGCTGGCTTAGACTCTCTGTCTGAGACAGAAGCTTTGTTATCATTCTTTCCTTTCTATTCTTAACCAGCCTTCTGATGAAAACTTTTACTTCTATTCTTTCAGTATAGTTTTAATGTAATATATATAATAAAATAATAAATCAAGCCTTCTGAAACATGGAGTCAGATCCTCATCTCTTCCTTCATCCAAGAACCCCTGTGAACACTGTCACACTCCTGCTGATGGAGAGGAAAAGAGAAGACAGATTTCCCCCTTCCTGCAAGGAATATCCCCTGCTGGAGCAGGTGAGGGAATCTGCTTTACCTTTAATTTAAACTGAGGCAGGGCTTTCCTGAGCGTGGTATAAACAGAACACCTGCAAATCTTCTGCCTGGGCCTGATAGCACACTCACAATTTAGATAACTACATCCTAATTGATCCCTGGAGTTCCTTAAAGGAGGGAATCCCTCTGTAGAAAACACCCTGCGACCTTCCAGACCAAATCCCCAATCAGGAGGCATTAATTACCCCCAGAGAAAAGCCTTTGTGAGGAATGCAATGCCAGAAATGCGGGTGTGCAGGATCCACACGGATCCCTTGACCTTCACCCTGCACTGCTCACCACACCCCAAGGCAGGAGCATCCGGTAGAACCTCATGCCTCAGGGGTTGTTCTTCCCTCTGTCTGCTCTTTCCTTCTCTTGCCTTTTGTCTTCCCAAACTTCCTGTGAAAAATGTGTATTTTATGCTTGGCTTTTCTCAAATATTCAAATGAATATTCTGTGTGTTATGTTAGAAAGTTATGCTGTAATAATTCTCTTAAGTACAGTGTTAAATATAGTTTTAGGTTATAACAAAATGTTAAAGTAGAAACTACACTGTGTAAGATAATTTTTTGAAAGAAAGGACTCACACTGAGATGGCAGCCACAGGACACCTAAATCTTTCAGAGAATAAGATTATTTAATTTATTATTTATAATAAAGATTATATAAATAAAATTATTTTATATTTATTATTTATAATAAAGATTATTAATTGTATTATTAAAAATATTAAATGTATTGCTCTCTTATCAGAAGAAACAAACTTCTTCCTGCCTCACTCAGCCCTGAAGACTTTGTCAGGATTATAAGGAAGAAGTTGACACTGACCAGACAGAATCCTGTGTTTGAATGGAATTTATGCCTCATGTATGAGGTGTATGAATATGCAACAGGTTATTGTTTTTAAGGGATAATCCTCTGTTAACATGACTCATAATCATTAGTCTATTCTTATCATCACCTCCAGTTTTTGGGCTTTGGTCTATATTTTCTACTGAGGTAACTGTTGGTAGTTGGCATGTCAGTAGTAGGAGTCTTCATCATATGTTATCTTAACTAAGTAGATTTTTTAATACAAGTGTATTTTTATTAATTATTTTACTACTATGTCTGAGTTTAGTCAACAACAGAAATTAAATCTATATCTTTATAGCAAAGTTACCTTAACATTATGCATATAGCATCTATTTTAATATTTGTGAAAAGCCAATATTCTAATATACATACATATTCTAATACAATATATAATATATTATATTAATGTAATATATGTAATGTCAAATTAAAAATGTATATTATATTATATTATATTATATTATATTATATTATATTATATTATATTATATTATATTATATTATATATATAAGTATATATATAATATAATATAATATAATATAATATAATATAATATAATATAATATAATATGTATCTTTAACAGTGGTCAGGCCTTGAAAGGGGCTGCCCAGGGAGGTTTGGAGTCCCCATTCCTATATGTGTCCAAGGAATTCCTGGACGTGGCACTCAGTGCTCTGGGCTGGGGACAAGGTGGGGATGGGGCTCAGGATGGACTCGATGACCTTGGAGAGCTCTTCCAACCTAAATGGCTCTGGGAATTTGTGATTCTCTCCTATTTTCTGGTTCCAGGCCAGGCCTAGCCCAGCCTTGCCCTTCCAATCTGCAGTTTGGGAGCTCCTGGGATCATTTTTGCTTTACAAATGCAAATCTGAGATCCTTTTGTGTTCTGGGGCAGGTGTGGCTGAACCAGAGCCTTGAGACTTTTGTGTTCTCCCACCTCCAGCAATAACATCACTCCTGCCCCTGGAATACCTGGGGAAAATGGGATTTCAGGAGCTACTTCTCATCAAAGTTCATGCAGCAGGTAAAAAGATGGATTTATCTCAATTATTTTCTTCAATCCATTAATTAGTCAGACTGGTAATCAAATATTTTTTCAATATTATACAATCAAATTTTCTTTTTTCCCCCAAAGCTTTCCTGTGTAATAATTTCTCCAGGTTTTTGTCCATGTGCATTAAAAAAAAAATCCCAATAAATCAAGGATTTATTTTCTAGATATTTGTTACCTGCAAATAATCTCTATTGAAGGCAACTCTGCAGTTTCACTGTAGCTCTTTCTCTGATAGAGGAGCTTAAAATAATTCTAAAATTAGCATAGGAACAATTAATCCTCAAAATCCCACTGTCAGTAAGTGGTCAGAAAATAATAATTTGCATATAAAGATGTGGGAAAAGCTTCAGGGTGTTATGATGGGCTGATCCATGTGTGAATAAATGCTCCAAAAAAAAAAGGAGCACTTCAAGGTTTTAATCAAGGAACAATTTACCTCTAAAACCTTTTAGCCTTGAGCTATATTCACACCTGTAATTCCTTTTAAGTATTTAGTAGTAAACTTGTGAAGGTTTGGTAATAATTGTCATGTTTGCAGAGATCCTGAGAGGGAAAGTTAAAGAAATACTCATATTTTGGTCATATATTTTTGCTGAAAACTTGCATGGAAATATTAAGGGGAAGCTTTTTCCCAATCATTCTTTGAAGCCAGTGTTGTAAATGGCAATTTCAAGGTTGCCATCAGAGTAGCAGATTATTAAAATCCTTATTGTTGTAATTAGTGTGAAATAAAGGCTGTAAAGACTCTTAAAAGAAATATATTTATGTGTAGGCACCATCATAATGCATCAACACTTGACATCACCACTCTCTTTCTTCTGGAAGAGCATTGTCTCACTGTTTTATTGCTTTTTATCTTAAAAAGAAGCTTCTCAAAGAGAATGTTAATGTACTTTCTGCCTAAAACCTTCAAAATTCAGGCCTGAAACTTCAGTCCTTCTTGTGCATCCTCTAAAGACATGGAAAGGTGCTTTTGGGAAGCTTTAGGATAATTTTCAGAGATGTTTGGGAGAGATGAGAATCTCAAAAAGGGATTTATTTCATTATTCTCTATGTTGAAGTGATCCCTCTGGGACTGAAACCACTCTGAATATCATCATTTTCTGGTCAAATAATGTGGAAACCAGACACTCACAGAACTGAGATCCTTCTCTGGAAGGGTTTTTTCCCAAATCCTGGAGGAACAGGCTGGGCATGGATCCACAGAGGTCCCTGGATCCATGCTGGGAATCCTTTACAGCATTTCTGGGACCTGGAGCAGAACTGGAGGAGCCTTGAAGGTCCATTGCCTTCAGTGACATTTTAAGGAATTCCCTCATGCTGGTTTTGGGCTTCTTTCTTCTGCCTCTGTCGAGGTTGGGATTGAAGGCACTTGAGAGGATATTTCACATTCAGGCTTAGATGTTTATTATTTCTTATCTGTGTTACAGTCATACAGCAGTGAGTTCTGCAGTATATATACGGTACAAAATGGCCAATTATCTTTGGTTACAAGGCCTTTTAAAGCTAAACTGTCCAATTAAGAAATGACACCTAAATTATTTTCACTTTTAACCCAATAACTAATCACTTGAAGTCCGCAGTGTGAACTTTTCTGTCCAATTACACAAAACCACCCAAACCCATGGTTGAGGAGAAGAAGGAGAAGAAGAAGAGGAAGAAGGTGAAGAAGAAGAAGAAGAAGAAGAAGAAGAAGAAGGAGGAGTGGTGAAGAAGTTGATGAAGGAGAAAAAGGACCAGCCTCCCCCCTAAAATCTCCATCTTGCTTTGTATATACTACTATATTCTAAACCCTTCAACTCTTAAGTTTCCCACCCTGTGATATCACACACTTCTATTCAAACTCCACACCCACAATCCCAGTTCTGTCATTCCATTTTAAAAGCTTCTCCATGGCCTCAGGTCAATCTTGGGGGTCAGTGCCTGCCAGCACAGAAAGTCTGAAATTCTCAGCAGCCAGGATTCCAACACTCTCAGACACATCCTCCCTCCTCAGGCTGCAGGAATATTTTCTGGGTGTAATCCCAATGGATTTGTGCAGTTTTGCTGCCACAGCCACGGTGCACAGAGAGATCATAAATGGGAATTTAGGTTATTTTCTCTCCAAAGGTACTGGAGGAACCAAGATGTTCCAGCTGGAGATTTTAGGTGAGAAAGGAAACCAAAGGGATGCTCGAGTTCTTTTTAGAATTAATTTATCCCTCCAAGCAAAATGAGGGATCCACTGACAAAGGGAAAGGACAATTCCAGCCAGCCAAGCCTGCTGACCTCTGGCTGCTTTTCCCAGAGCTGTTCCACCTGGAATGAGTTCACCTAAGCCCAGAACCAGAGCTCAGTAAGAAGCCAGGTAACTAAAGAATCCTAATCCTTCTGGAGGCTCCTTTGTCGTTAAATCTCTTCATAATTGGCTGTGAATTGGTCACATAACTCCCCTGACCTCGGGGTGGTCAGTGGAGCATTAAGGAAGAAAATTCCTCAGTTTTGAGGCTGTGCCAAATCCTCCTGTGCTGAGAGGCAAATCCAATCCCTCTTCTGGGCTGCTCTGCCCACGCTGCTGCAGCCCCAGCGGGCTTTGGGAGCTGCATCTGCACAGGATTTGGGTACTGGAATGCTGGCCTGGTCCATGGACAATCCCATCCAGCCTGTTCCATGAACAATCCCAGCCTGTTCCATGGGCAATCCCAACCTATTCCATGGGCAAATCCAGCCTGTTCCATGGACAATCAGCCTGTTCCATGGACAATCCCTGCTCTGCTGCATTTATTCCCCTTCCTTTCATGCACAGCCCAGTGCTCATTTGCCCCAACACTGAGACATGTGGGCTCATCCACTTGTTTGAGGAGAATCCCTGAATGGTTTGGGTTGCAAAGGAACCTAGAGATCATCCAGTGCCACCCCTGCCATGGCAGGGACACCTTCCACTGTCCCAGGCTGCTCCAAGCCCTGTCCAGCCTGGCCTTGGGCACTGCCAGGGATCCAGGGGCAGCCACAGCTGCTCTGGGAAATCCATTCTAGGGATGGATTCCACAATTCCTGATTCCCAATCTCCCACCCAGCCCTGCCCTGTGGCAGTGGGAGCCATTCCCTGTGTCCTGTCCCTGCAGGCCTTGTCCCCAGTCCCTCTGCAGCTCTCCTGGAGCCCCTTCAGGCCCCAAAAGGGGCTTTGAGCTCTCCCTGGAGCCTTTTTTCCTCCAGGCTGGACAATCCCAATTCCCTTGGTGTTTCCCTACAGCCAGGTTCTCCATCACTCCAGTCCTCTCTGTGGCCTCCTCTGGGCTCTCTCCAAGCCCCTGTCCCTGCTCTGCTGGGGAACACAGAGCTGGCCCTGCTGCTCTAAGGGAGATTCACCAGAGCAGGGCAGAGGTACAGAATCAAAGCTGGTTTGTTCCTCTCTGAAACATCCCAAACTCCACAGCTAAACTTGGATCTTCTCCCAGGAGAGAAGGGCAGCAGGTGCATTCCTTCTATCTGCATCACTGCCATGATTATTCACGTTCTCTCCCTGTGCAATAATTCTATATTTGTGTAGGAATTTCACACTGCAGGGAGGTTTTAAATACTTCTGCTCACTGCAGAGCTGATCCCAGCACGGAATGTACTGGGAAAGGAAAGGAATGAGCACAGTCAGAGAGGCACAGACCCTGTGAAGCACATCCATGTGTGCACAGCCATGGCCCATAGGAGTTCCAGGAACAGTCTTTGCCTCCAGCTAAATTGGTCCTTACTGGCTCTAAACTTGCTTGGGTAAAATATCATCATTTATCTGCATTGCTGAGCTGGTGACATCAGCACAGCTCGTTGTGATTTTGGATTCTTTCCCTGCTGACCTCAAGGATTTAATTGGTTGGAAAGGGCTGTTTTCTTCTGTCCATCTGCATTTCCCAGGACAGCTGGGGGGTCTCTGCTGGGCTGGCCCTTGGCTGAGGCAAGAAAAGCCTCAGATAATTCATTATCAGCAGCGTGGAGATGGATTCCTTCTCATTTATTTCAAAATCTGCAGGAGCAGCTCCTTCCCTGAGGCCTCCCCATCCCTAAATCTCTGCCAGGACAAAGATGTCATGACAAGATTCACTGGAGGCTTAAAGCAAGGCAAATATTTGAGTTTAGAACGTCGTAGTTTCCTGATGGGTCCTTTCCATCCCTGAAGGGCCACATGAGGCCAACACAAACTTTTCCTTGTAGAAATATTTAGTTTTGTTTGCAGAACTGACCAATTGTTTCAGATGGCAGTGAGATTAAGAGCTGTGCAATGCAGAGATTTCCTTAAAACTAAGGAAAAAAAGCAGTAAATCCTGTCCTTTGATTCCAGATATAAAAAACATCCACAACTTTCTTGATATTAAAAGTTGGTTTAAGCTGAAGGGGAATTGCCTTCCTTGCAGGTTTTGGGTTCTACTTTTTCAGTCAGCTGGACAAACACCCAGCATAGTGTTCTGGCCTCATCATGACTAATTTCAATCTAAGTACATATAAGAAGCTGAACTAAAGGGTAACACAGAAATGGGAGGTTTTATCTCCAATTTTTCCTCAGCCTTTGCTGTCTGAAACTGAAGAAATGTAGTTGGCAACTCTCAGGGCAGAGATTTGCTTGGACTATTTTCTGTTTGTATGAACAAAATCTCAGAGTAATGTGATATAAGGCAGATTGATGTTGAACCAGAGAGGAACAAACATCCTTTGATGTGCTTTTATCCCCTGAGTAAATAACACTAAGAAACTGCAGAGAGTTCTTTAAGACATTTCCTGCTTCTTTCTTGGATCATTCCCACATTAGGGACACTCTGCTCCTTTGAACTCAATTTATATTTCATTTAGTGGGGCTCAAAAAAATCCTTCCAGTTTGAAAATGTGAAATGGGAGGTGAAACAGGACAAGCAGAATATGGATTGATTGTTCTTCTTACATTTTTAAAGCCTGTGATTGCTGGATTATTGTTGTAAGAACTGTAAGAGGCAAGAAATGCAAGTTCATATATTAATTTCAAGAAAGGCTTAGTGAGTTTTTTGTAATGCTATCTGAACTCTTGCATTTGGAGAATTCTTTGCTTTCTATATTTATTTATTCCAAGTTGGAACAAGTCTGTAGGGACAACACGTGGCCAAAGAGAACCTGAGCATGAGCTAACAGACAAACATAAACCAGGGTCATAAAATCACAGAATTAAGTTTTGAAAAGACCCTTAAGATCATCCAGTCCAACAACTAACCCAGCACTGCCAAGGCCACCATCAAACCATGTCCCCAGGTGCCACATCCACACCTTTTTGAACAGTTCCAGGAAGGTGACTGCACCATTACCCTCATCAGTGCTTTAAACAATGAAAAATTTATCCTGATATCCAATATCCAATATCTGAACCTGCCCTGGTACAGCTTGAAACCATCCAGTGCCTGAAGGAGCCAGCAAGAAAGATGGACAGAGACTCTCCAAAGGCCTGCAGGGACAGGACACAGGGAATGGCTCCCACTGCCACAGAGCAGGGCTGGATGGGATCTTGGGCAGGAATTGTTCCCTGGCAGAGTGGGCAGGCCCTGGCACAGGGTGCCCAGAGCAGCTGGGGCTGCCCCTGGATCCCTGGCAGTGCCCAAGGCCAGGCTGGACAGGGCTTGGAGCACTCTGGGATGGTGGAAGGTGTTCCCAACCCATGGTACTGAATGGGCTTTAAGGTGTCTCCCAACCCAAACAATTCCAGGATTCCATAATTCTCTGATTTCTAGGAGAAGAACAGGGAGCAGAAGGGCAGGAACCTGTCACAAATTCAGGAACTGGATCTGCAAAAGGACACTTGCATCTAGGAGGTGACTGTACCACCAAGTTTTGATCTTTTCATTGCCCATAATTTTCACTCCAATACCCCAAATGTCTCAGCTACAGCCTGAGTAGCTGAATAGTAGCTGTCCCATAGCCTGGGAGCCGAATCATTACAGCTGGAAAAGATCAAATCCAAACTTTGAACCCCACTTGGTGGGTCTTTGTCCCAGATCACCAAGGGGTGGCAGGGCTGAAACCCCCACCTGCCCTTCCCTCCATCCCAACATCTTTCTGACCCACCTTGAGCTGAGCCCGGCCTTGGAACAGCCATGGAGGAGTTCCAGTTTTAGCTGGGAGTTTAAAACGGGCTGAGGGCAAGGCTGAGGAAGCAAAGCCAAAGCAGAAACCAAGTGTCTGTGCCACCAAGCCATGCACTGTCTGCAGTGAAGGAGGAGGGAGATGATTTGGTGGTCAGAATCTGATTTACTTGTGGGATACAAACACTTCTATACTATTTTAGGGAGTCTGGTAATGTTTACTACAATGTTTAGGTTAAAATCACCTACACAAACTTATGCAATTGCAACATCTCTTGCTTGCAGAGTTTATGAGATTTTCTTTTTCTGGTAAACCTGTCTGATTTCATCTTCTTGCTATCTTCATTTAATTCTCAAAGTTCTGTTTGCTCTTGCCAAGGCATACTGTTATCAAATCTCTTATGCTAACCAGGTCCAAAGTCCATCATCTGTCATCTGTGTCCCCAAAATCCCAACATTTCACACATGTCCCTGCTGTGGGCACAGCCCTCTGTGGGTTGGGGCACCACCAAAAGTGGGTTGGTGTTGGAATTATGGCTCCTCCAAGGAGTCAAGATGAGGCTTCTGTGAATTTGAAATCATTTGCTAGACTAGAAACATTCAGAGTTAAAAAAATCTCCCCCTTTTTCTTCAGATGAAAGGTAAGGAAAGAGGTAAAAGCCTAAAATAATAGGGTAACTTCCCAACCTGGCTTAGGGGAGAATATCTGCTGTCAAAAATTATGCCAATTTTAAGATTTTCCAAGAAATGATGTTTTTTGGGTCAACAATTAAAGGTCTTCTCCACTCTTATGGATTCTGTGATTTCATGGATCTGTTCTTTGTTTGTCTTTTTGCTCATGCTAAGGTTTGTCTTGGGCACATTCAAGATGTCAAGTGAGCCAAATCCAGGACTGAGATCATGGCAAGTGCATGGATATCTCAGCAAGTGCAGTCAGGGTGGGAAAGGAAGGGCAAACTCAGCTAAGAAATGGTATCAAATATTCAGGGATGAGGGGAGGAGGGTCAGCCTGGCTGGAACCTGGGGGAAAACAAGTTTAACACCTTTGAATCATGGGAGAGACAACTCAGGAGGGCTGCAAGAAATCCCAGAACCCCTGAGGGTGGAAAAGGCCTCTCAGATCATCCAGTCCTGCTGATCACCCAGCATTGCCAAGCTCACCACAAAACCCTGTCCACAAGTGAAAAAGCAATCTTTCAGGCAGGACTGCCATCCCCAACTGCCACATCCACAAAGCTTTTAAATCCTTCCAGGGCTGAAAAGAAAGACTCCAGCACTGCCCTGGTGGGCAGTGTAGCAGTAGGCCTAAGATTAGGTGGGTTCTGTGGAAGGCTGGGCCTAGGCTGCTGAGGGTGAAGGCTGAGGGGAAGCTTAGATGGAGGTAGGACATAAAGAAAGTTATTACCCTACCCTGGGTAGCTGGGCCAGGGCTGGACAACCCTCTCAGGGAAGAAACATTCCCAATTGCCAATTTAGACCTCCCCTGGCCCAGCCTGAGGCTGTTCCCTCTCCTCCTGTCCCTGTTCCCTGTGAGCACAGCCCCGGGCTGTCCCCTCCTGTCAGGAGCTGTGCAGAGCCACAAGGTCACCCCTGAGCCTCCTTTTCTCCAGGCTGAGCCCCTTCCCAGCTCCCTCAGCCTCTCCTGGGGCTCCAGACCCTTCCCCAGCTCAATTCCCCTCCCTGGACACCCCCAGCCCCTCAAGGTCTTGTGAGAGCCTCAGGACTGAAGGAGGTGTCACCAGTGCCAGCACAGGGGTCACTCCCTGCCCTGGGGCAGTGCCTACACCATGCCTGGCACAAACCAGGTGCTGTTTGCCTTCTTGATCACCTGGCTCAATTCAGTTGCTGTCACCAACTCTCTCAGAACCTTTCCCAGCTTTCCAGCCCCTCTCCCCTTGTGGGAACGGCCTCACACTAGGCCAGGGGAGGTTTAGATTGGAAATTGGGAATGTTTCTTCCCTGAGAGGGTTTTCCAGCCCTGGCCCAGCTACCCAGGGTGGGGTAATAACTTTCTTTATGTCCTACCTCCATCTAAGCTTCCCCTCAGCCTTCACCCTCAGCAGCCTAGGCCCAGCCTTCCACAGAACCCACCTAATCTTAGGCCTACTGCTACACTGCCCACCAGGGCAGTGCTGGAGTCTTTCTTTTCAGCCCTGGAAGGATTTAAAAGCTTTGTGGATGTGGCAGTTGGGGATGGCAGTCCTGCCTGAAAGATTGCTTTTTCACTTGTGGACAGGGTTTTGTGGTGAGCTTGGCAATGCTGGGTGAACAGCAGGACTGGATGATCTGAGAGGCCTTTTCCACCCTCAGGGGTTCTGGGATTTCTTGCAACCCTCCTGAGTTGTCTCTCCCATGATTCAAAGGTGTTAAACTTGTTTTCCCCCAGGTTCCAGCCAGGCTGATCCTCCTCCCCTCAGCCTTGAATATTTGATACCATTTCTTAGCTGAGTTTGCCCTTCCTTTCCCACCCTGACTGCACTTGCTGAGATATCCATGCACTTGCCATGATCTCAGTCCTGGATTTGGCGCACTTGACATCTTGAATGTGCCCAAGACAAACCTTAGCACGAGCAAAGAGACCTGGCCCGTGGCCTGGTGAAACCTCCCAAAACTGGGTCCATCAGCTGAGGGATCCCAGCCTTCTTTTAAACTGCAGAGCTGAATTTTCCACAGAGTCTGTGCCAGGTATGGAATAATCCTGGGATCTATCAGCTCCTACAAGATGGCATTTTGTATTTCATTGGAACAGACTGGAAGGATCCAGCTAATTCAATGATGCCACAAAAAGAAAGACTCCCTTTGAACTGTGCTGTTATAACTCATTAGAAAAAGTGTTCTTACTTTAATTATTCCAGATGATGGCAAAAAGATTAATTTAATATTCTATACAAAAGATGTCAAGGTTAATGATTCAATCAGGAACAAAACTGCTGGCAGGGAGAAGCCTCCATATGAGAGATGTTTTGATATGAAATGAATAAAAGGAATTAAAGATTTAAGAATTGATGATGGCACAATAACCCAACCTCCCCCACAAATGCTGTATTTTCCATTGAGGTTCTTCAAGAAAACAAACCTTTGCTCTCCCCATTATATTTTTCTCCAAACAAATTCACTCAGACCTTTATTTATTCCACAAAGTGCTGGAAAAAAACCCATGGAGCTGGTTGCAGGGGGTGGTGTGAAAATCAGCCTGTTCAAGGCAGCGTGTGTCACCCAATCTGTCCCTTGGCTCTGTGCCTGCAGGGGCTGTGCAGAGCCAGGCTCAGGGTGGTATTTAAAGCTCTAATTCATCCCACAATCTCAGTACTACAGGAGCTGAGGGGAATGAAGAGTTTTTTCCAATCAAATCTGACTGTCTGTTTTCCATGAGTGAGTTGAACACGCCGAGGGGAAACTCCCCCACTGTGGGAATTGTCACTGCTCTCTGAGTTTCTCACTTCTGTTTGGTTGGAGCAAATCCAGAGGAGGCCACAGGGTATTCAGAGGGATTGGATTGTGAGGAAAGGCTGGGAGAAATGGGAGTGTTCAGCCTGGAGGAGAGAAACTCTAGGGTGATCTCATTGTGGCCTTCCAGTGTCTGAAGGCAGCTACAGGAAACATGGAGAGAGACAATTTCCAAGGGCCTGGAGTGACAGAACAAGGGGGAATGGCTTCGAACTGAGAGAGAGAAGGGATAGATTGGATATTGGGAAAAAATTCTTGGCTGTGAGGGTGGGCAGGCCCTGGCACAGGGTGCCCAGAGCAGCTGTGGCTGCCCCTGGATCCCTGGGACAGGGCTTGGAGCAGCCTGGGACAGTGGAAGTTGTCCCTGCCATCACAAGGGTGGAACTTGGTGGTCTTTAAGATCCTTCCCAGCCCAGGCCATTCTATGATCATATGGTCCTTATTAATTATAAAATCACCACAAGGAATCCTAATTTTAAATGTATGTCTTTAGTAGAGCATTTGAAAGATGTTTAGATGTTTAATTAGGGAGGGATTGAAGCCTCACAGAACTAAAATACTGACATGCTCAAGGCTAGGCTTTGGCCCAGGGATGGTCACCAGGGCCCTGCTTTGCCTTGTCCCCTGGATGTGCCACTGCACCAGCTGGGCTTTAGGGAGAACAAGAGCCAAGCTCTGGTTTCAGAAGCTAAATACAAGGTTTGCCAGGTCCCTTGAATTTTTGAAATTGAATCATAGAACCGTGGAATACCCTGAGCTGAGACGGACCCTCAGAGATGATCAGTGCAGCCCCTGTCCCTGCACAGCCACCCCAACAACCCCACCCTGGGCACCCCTGGGAGCTCTATCAGTGAGGGGCTGGTAGCACAAACCCTGTGAGGAACAGCTGAGGGAGCTGGGGGCGCTCAGCCTGGAGAAAAGGAGACTCAGGGGTGCCCCCATCGCTCTCTGCAGCTCCTGAAAGGTGCCTGTGCTCAGCTGGGGCTGGGCTCTGTCTGCAGGAACTGACAGAACCAGAGCACACAGCCTCAAGCTGTGCCAAGGGAAATTCAGGTTGGATATTAGGAAAAAAATATAGGTTGGATATTAGGAAAAAGTTTTTTACAGAAAGGGTGATAAAGTTCTGGAATGGCTGCCTGGGGAGGTGGTAGAGTCACCATCCCTGGGTGTGTTTAACAAAGCCTGGATGTGGCACTGGGTGCCAGGGTTCAATTGAGGTGTTGAGGCTGGGTTGGACTCGATGATCTTGGAGGTCTCTTCCAACCCAGTGATTCTGGAATTCTGTGATTCTGGAATTCTGGAATTCTGTATCCAAACTCTCCTGCAGCTCTGGCAGACTTGGCACCATTCCCTGGGCAGCCTGGGCAGTGCCCAGCAGCCTCGGGGGGCAGAACCTTGCCCTGAGCTCCATGCCAAGGCCTGGCACAGCTGCAGCCCTTGCTGGGCTCCTGTCCCTGTGCCAGAGCAGAGCTCAGCCCCTGCCCCTGTGCCTGCCCTGGGGAGGAGCTGCAGCCCCCGAGGAGCCTCCCCTCAGTCTCCTGGGCTGCAGCTGAATGAGCCAAGTGCCCTCAGCTGCTCCTCAGCCCTTCCCCAGCTCCGTGTCCCTCCTTTGGGCACTCTCCAACAGCTTTGGGTCCTTCTTACATTGTGGTGACCATTTTAGTTCAATCTGTAAAAACTGGATGTAAAATATACCAGAAAAATCTAATTATAAAGCCAAGCGCAGCTGATTGAACCTCTGTTCCTTGTTACTTTTTCCTTCTGGTAAATGTTTGCCCCTTTCATTGTGAAAAGCCCTAACACTTTGTTTTTTCCTGCTGCATGGTGACAAGGCCAACCTCTCCCTGCTGTCCTCCCACAAAGGCTTTTGTGTTTCCATGTTGCTAAGGAGGGAATACCTGGGAGCTTTGTACCTTTGTTGGCTTTCCCTTCTCCTCCCTCACACCCCAGAGTGCTCTGTGTGACTTCAGCCTCCACCCCTTTATGAGAAGGAATGGATTCAGCACAGGATTTAATTTGTAGTTAAACAGCCAGACAGAAGGGAATGGGCAGAGGGAAAGGTTTTCAATTTTGTGAAACTACAGCAATACCTGTGGAGCTGAGGTGCTGTTGGATTATCCCACTAAAGGGAGCCCAGGCTGGGGCAGGGCAGGGCAGGGACACCTCCCACTGTCCCAGGCTGCTCCAAACTGATCCAGCCTGGCCTTGGGCACTGCCAGGGATCCTGGGGCAGCCCCAGCTGCTCTGGGAAATCCATTCCAGGGATGGATTCCACAATTCCTGCCCAATCTCCCATCCAGCCCTGCCCTCTGGCAGTGGGAGCCATTCCCTGTGTCCTGTCCCTGCAGGCCTTGTCCCCAGTCCCTCTGCAGCTCTCCTGGAGCCCCTTCAGGCCCTGAGGTGTCCCTGGAGCCTTCTCCTCTCCAGGTGAGCAGGCCCAGCTGTGCCAGGGAACAATTCCTTCCCAATATCCCATCTAAATGGGATTTTTTCCCATCTAAATGTCACTTTTCCAGTGGGAGGCCATGCCCTGTGTCCTGTCCCTGCAGGCCTTGTCCCCAGTCCCTCTGCAGCTCTCCTGGAGCCCCTTCAGGCCCCAAAAGGAGGCTCTGAGCTCTCCCTGGAGACTTCTCCTCTCCTGACAGGGAACAGTTGCTGCCCAATATCCCATCCATCCCTCTCCTCTGGCAGTAGAAGCCATTCCCTGTGTCCTGTCCCTCCAGGACACCCAACAGTCTCTCTCTCTTTCCATTTTTCTTGCAGGCTCCTTTCAGGCACTGGAAGGCCACAGTGAGGTCACCCCAAAGCTTCTCTTTTCCAGGCTGAACAATCCCAATCCCTCAGCCTTTCCTTACAGCAAATCCAGCAGGAAAAACCACCCCAAACTCCTGAGGGTGCAAGTACAGGACAACCAATTCTGAAAGAAACTGCTGGCTCAGCTTCAAAAATGCCTGAGCGTTAGTTAATCTTTTATGATTTATGTTTTCTTTTATGATTTATGTTTTCTTTTATTTCCACTGTTTTACTGCTTTGTTTTCCGAGGTTTAGGATGGCCTCTAGTGGCTCACAGGATGTGAGAGGTGGGACCCCCTTTGGTTTGGCTGAGCAGAGCAGGCACAGAGCTGGGACATGGGGACATGGCAACAAAGCAGACACAGAGCAGGGACACGGGGACAAAGCCAGGCTGTGCCCAGGGAGCAGCCTAGTCTGGTACTGCACAATCTGCAGACAGCAAACCCTCCCCTTGTCAAATATTAAATACTAAATATTAAATATTAGATCAGCTTGGTAGGAAAAGGGGAATGGGGTTAAGGTGAAGAAGGGGAGATTTGGACAGGATATGGGGAAGAAATTGGCTGTGAGGTGTGAAGGACTGGAACAGAGAATCTGTGGCTGCCCCTGGATCCCTGGCAGTGCCCAAGGCCAGGCTGGACAGGGCTTGGAGCAGCCTGGGACAGTGGAAGGTGTCCCTGTCATGGCAGGGGTGGCACTGGTGACTTTAATGTCCCTTCCACCCCAAACCAGTCCATTATAACCTACAAGATGCATTTTTCTCTCTGCAAACAAACACCGAGCGTTTCCCAGCTATAATTTAATTTCTTCTCTCAGAAAAAGCTGCCTGTGCAGAATCTCTGCCTAATTAGGGCAGCAGGGACATGATCAGGGTTAAGGTTTGTGTTTAACGGGGCCACTTGGGTAACAAATGAGATCAGTGAGCTCATTGTGGTCCCAAAAAGACACATTTGAACATCTCCAAGCAGTGCTGGGACACCCAGGTACCTGAACATCCCCTGGAGCAGGGCCAGAGGGAGTCACAGCCCAGTGGGTTCATTGCAAAGCTGGAAATCAGGAGGGAAAGCAGCTCCTGTTGTGGAACTCATGCCAGTTCATCCCTCTGTGGTCAGAATGGAGCAGGAGAGGAGGTGATGGGCATGCCAATCTCCTCCAGAACCCCTGGCTCAGCACATTTCTGTCCCGAGTCTGTTTGAGTTGGATTTTCATCACAAAATCACACAGGAATATTTTTGTTTTCATTAGCCATTTCCTTTATTTGAGGAAAAAGGGGTGTGAGGGATTCCTCCTGCAAAGCCAAATCTTCTCCACCTGCTCTGGGAGAGGTTTTTGGGGGAGGGACCCCTTGAGTGACCACCTGGCTCTTCCCCCACAGCCATTTTGTGTCACCAACACATTTCTCATGGTCAGTAATGGTAATGCTGCTGTTGGAGATCAACTCATTGCCCAAAATTCACCCCATGAACCCCATTATTTATTTCCTGATTTAAAATCCAAATGCTTTTCCATTCATGTTGCCACAACCCCGTTTTTACACCCCAAATCTCCCCAAACAAAGCCTGATCCAGGCCATGTGGGCGTTCTGAGGTTTTGAAATGGATTCCCAACCCAAAGTGCATTTTTGTACCTATGGTTCAGCCCACTGGGCCCCCAGTTCTGCCCAGATACCAACAACTTCCTAAACTGAGGAGGGTTTAAGGTGTGTCAGCTGCTCAGCCAACCCACCTCAGCTTGCATTACCTGAGTGACTTCCATAACATTTGGAATTTGCTTGCAGAGGGAGCGGAGTTGTGAGGAGCCCAGAACAACCTCTCACTTGGACAAGAAGTCTCAAGGCAACAACATGACTTGGAAATGCTGCTCTGGGCAATATTTGACACAAAATATATTCATAATCCTGGCTTTTTATTTCAGCACGTGCACAGCAACAGGTAGGATGGACCTTGTTGTGAATTTAAAAAATTTTTAAAATTTTTTTCCCAGGAAAACTGAAATTTTAATTGAGGTGGGGAGGCAAAGATTTTAAAGGGAATTATGAATGTGCATTTAAATGTCAAATATATGTCTAAATATTTTTTAAGCTGTGATTAATATTAACAGAATGCATTCAAAAATTCCTGGAAAATGTCTGCATGTATATCTGCTTGTACCTGCACGTGCACACAGTGCAGAGGCAGGAACTCAAGGCAGAAGGTAATTAAACAATTTCTTTATTACTACATAATCCACATTGTGGATTATTTTGGGGATGAAAAAGGGAGAAAAAAATCCCAAATTATTAAATCTTGAGGATATTCCCCATGGTGAGAGAGGAGGTTTGCTGTCTGGTTTCAGACCTGTAAAAGGGGACAGGAGTGGGGACTGACAGAGTCACACACGCTCTGGATCCTTTGGAATTGGAAGTTGTCCTTGCTCTTTTTCCCTCTGGATACCTAAAGGAAAGAGACCTGAATCTTTCAAATGAAAGAAGGGAAATTGAAAATTGAAAAAAGGGAAATTTAGATGGGATTTTGGGCAGGAATTGTTCCCTGGCAGGGTGAGCAGGCCCTGGCACAGGGTGCCCAGAGCAGCTGTGGCTGCCCCTGGATCCCTGGCAGTGCCCAAGGCCAGGCTGGGCAGGGCTTGGAGCAGCCTGGGACAGTGGAAGTCGTCCCTGCCATGGCAGGAGTGGCACTGGATGGGCTTTAAGGTCTCTTCCAACCCAAACCATTCCATGATTCCATGATTGTACCCAGATCAGGCACCAATGAGGCCCAAATTTTTTCTAGAAACAGTTCAGGAAGAGACTTTTAAAGAGTTCAGGGGGAGACACTTTTAACACTTTTTAAAATTCCAAGTAAAAACAGGATGGGTTGTGTCTTTTTGCTTAAGTCTGGAGACCCCCAGAATCATCCCCAAAGCTCCTTTGTTTCAATTATGTTATCTGATTTACATCTGGTTGATTTACCTCCAGATTTGGGATTGTGCCCAAATTCCATTATTTGGATAACCCAAACCCACTACAAAACCCAAACCCACTACAAAACCCAAACCCATTACAAAACCCAAACCCACTATCTGCAGTGATTTCTTTACCCCTGTCTGCAAATATCTCATATCTGAGAGTTTGAGCAGAAGAAAAAAATGTGCCTGAAGTTTCTTCCTATATAAACCTGTCTTGATGCTTCAGCACTCAGGGGTAAAACTTCAGTGAAGTCTAGAACACAAGAATATAAAAATTATTGTGGTGTAGAAAATAACTCCTAGAGAAAAGGTTTCATTACATTTTTAAAGCCCTAAACCTCTCAATTTTCCCTCACATAAAGGTTCTGCCAATATCTGAACTTTAAAATGCTAGAATTAGGTGACTAAAGCAACAGCCGTGAGGTGGAAATTCAGAATGGAAAGACAAAAAAACAAACGAAAACAAAAAGAGAAACTCTTTACATGAGGTTATAAAACAAACAAAAAAGGAGTTTAAATCCAGACAGGTTGGTTGGGACTTAGTGCAGCCTGGGACAGTGGAAGGTGTCTGGGACTGGATCTGAGTGGGACTGGATGAGCTCTGAGGTCCCTTCCTACCCAGTTCCTTCTAGGATTCTATAAATGCATAAATTATTGCAGAGAAGCCCTGACTCCTGTTGGGCTGCTCCCTCCAATTTGCCTCCCAGTCCTGATAATGAAGGGTTCTTTGGGCAAGAGGGATTCCAGTCCCTGGCTGGAACAGTCTTGGTTCTGCTACATCCAATGGTTGTGTTTGAAGCAGATGGATCAGCAGACCTGGTTCAGATAAAATATCCCCCAAAAAAGCAGCAAGCTAAATATCCCCAAAATCACACAGAATCTTAGAATATCCTGAGCTGGAAGGGACCCTCAGGGATCATCAGTGTAGCACAGCCACTCCAATAACCCCACCCTGAGAGTTCCTGGAGCTCTGGCAGCCTTGGGACCATTCCCTGGGGAGCCTGGGCAGTGCCCAGCACCCTTTGTAATTAATTAAATCAATCAATTAAAAGAGTTTGATATTTTGTTGCAGGTAGAGGCTCAGTAGGAGTACGAAAACATAGGCTTGGATTGTTGCTACTGCTACCTCTAGGATAGTTAGTAAAAAGAGAACTAGTACAGTTAGGAGTGAAACTGCCGGTATTGTGGAGAATAGGGCTGAAAAAATGAAAAAAACACCAAATTACAAAAGTCTCCCTCTATTCCCAGTCCTGGTCATTGAGCTCTCTCTGTTTCCCAGCAGGTCTCAGGAGGTTGGTGCCCGCCGTGAAGGACCTGGCAGCCATTGAGGAGAAGCTGCCAGAGGTCAAACTCCCCTTGTTGGGATCTGTGGCAGCATCAGAGGAGAACTGTGGGTCTGAAACAGGCATAAGGACAGACCTGGGTGATGGATTTCTGCCCTGGTCCCCTCTCCTTGGGCCAAGCACTGTGGATGAGTTGGCCCCACAGCCCCTCAACCCCTCGCTTGTGCTCGCAGAGCCCTCGAGGCATGACACAAAGCCCCCCATGATACAAGGGGCACACACATCACTATCCCTCCACCACCAGGGTGGCAGAGGGGACCCTCCCCAGCCTCCCTCTGTTGCAGCCCCTGATGCTGAAGGATCTTCTCCCCTCCCAGACCTGCACATCTGTGTCAATGCCAGAGCCCAGGGGCTCCAGTGTGGGAGGAGCAGAACTTGGGACCCTTCTGCTGACACCCTTAGTGCACAGACAGGTCTGGTGGCACCTGGCACTGGCGACACTGGGGATCCTGGAGGGACCCTCTCGTTCCTGGGCCCCAATGGGCTGCCCAGACCCACTTTGTACACGAGGATTGAGTTCAAGGGGACACTGAGCTCCAAGGACACCTCTGGGATGGACATCTCGGCCTGCCTGCAGAGCATCTTGGCAGGTGAGGGATTTATGGATTTATTAAGAGTGATCAGCTGATTATTTTATTTTATTTGGTGTTTTAAACAGTTTATGTGGGGTAGATCATCATCCTTCTAGTGGAAGGTCAAGGACTGAGATGATCTTTAAGGTTTCTTTCAACCCAACCCATTCTGGGATCCTGTGAACTACGTCTTCCTTCAGAAGTGTTTTCTCTCCTCTCCCAGTATCACCTGAAATGTGTTCATACCCCTTAAACCAGGGAGATTTTACATGATTTTCTGCAAACTTTTCCTCTGTGGTGCATTATCTGTGTCTGGTCACTCCCTCAGAAACTCTCCCTGGGCCGTGGAATTGTTTCAATTCTTCCTTGCAGACTCTGGGTTCCCCCCACGCAGACCAAGGGATGTTGGGGGTCACTCAATGGCCAAAGGTTTTTGTTTGAGCACCCACTCACAGGAAACATTTTCCAGATTCTCCTTTTAGCTTTCAACATTGCATCATGTTCTAATTTTAGGGAGTCACCTGCGTCACAGGTGGGTCAGGGTGTGGGGTGCACCTGACACAGGAGCTGCTGAGAGGATTTTTGTTCAGACAGCGCTGATAAACTGAGACAATGCCCTAACCCAGAAATAAAGCAGAATAAAATAGGGGGAATCACTTCCTTCCAGATCCCTGAGATGGTTTGGATTTCAAATGCAGTTCTCAGCTAATGCCAGCAGAAGGAAGTATTTGGTTACAAAACCAACTGGTAAAACCTGATAAATCAATCAGAGTTTAGTGAGTGTTCACTGACAGGGGACAGGCAAAGAATGAAAGTTGTTATGAATTCCTTCTCAAGCTACTTCATTCCCACTGAGCTTTCCTTTGCCCCAGCAGCACAAGTGGAGGAATTATCTCTGCTTCAGAGCTGAAGTTTTCTTAAGGAACTTAATTCCTGCTTCAAATAGCAGATTTAAAAAGGAAACTATAAAATAACACACAGCTTTTCTTAAGGTGCTGTATTCCTCTCAAACCATTTAGGCTTTCCCTTCACTTTCGTTTACTGGTGAAATCAGGAGTGTGTGCAGCCAGGTGTCCCTGCCAGGGAGGTGCAAACACCCAGTTCTGATAAAAGGAAACCATGCTGGATTATGCAAACGTGACTGCAGACACATCATGAAAGAACAGCTCTTGTTTCAAGGGCTCTCATGTAATCCCCTGCAGCAACCATCACCTTTATATCACAAAGGTGTTTGGCATAGAATCTACTGCCACGAGGAGGTTTTGCCTGCAAAAATTAATTAAAATCTTAACAGTATCAGGCCTCTCTCTTGGTGCAAGTGTGTGTGGAGCTCTTCCATCCAGGATTTTGAGACTCAAACTAAAATAAGCAGAGTCCACTGGGCTGTTAGTACTTAAAATTCCAAGTGAAAACAGGACAGGTTGTACCTTTTTGCTTAACCTTGGAGACCCCCAGAATCACTCCCAAAGCTCCTTTGTTTCTATTTTATTATTTTATTTACATCTGGTTTATTTACCTCCAAAGCTGGGATGATTCCTCTCCAAAATTGGGATGATTTTTCCACTCGCCTCCAATTTATCAACCTTTTTTACGCAGGGAGATGAAACCAAAGACAGCTCACGTCAAAGAGGCGACCCAGGCAGAAATGAGTCGTGAATCACAAATTGTTTCTCCCTTAGTAACACTTGAGGAAAGGTCAAGGATGTTCAATTTACCCAATTCTTGCACAACCAGGCAGGAACGGGCCCACGTCAGTCCCTCACATCGTGACAGGTGTGCTTGAAGTAATTTCAGTAGCTCTGGGAGGAATTTTGGGTCTTTCTGGGTTATCCAAGCTAGAGGGTCTTGGTATGACAGAAAAATAGCATTTGTGTGAATGAATCCAGGCTTCTAAGTCCTATTTAGTTCCTCAATTAGAAAAATTAAATTTGCATTAATTTTGTTATTAATGGATATGGTAGTGTTTACTGGTTCTTTATGTGATTCATGGATATGGTAGTGTATACTGGTTCTTTATGTGTAAAAAAGGTATTTTTAATATAAGTTATCTCCAGGATTTACAAAAAATCCCTTGGATATTCAAAGCAGAACTGTCCCCTACAAGTTGTACAAGTATAAAATAACTTTTCAATCCAATCAAACTGAATATCTCATTAATAACTCATAAAAACCTCTAGCTGAGTGAATTAGAATTGGTTTCCAGAGAATTTCCAGGTAATCCAGAAAACATTTACTTTTCTTCAGGGATCTGTTGGAAAACTGTGTCTCTAAACCTAGAACTAAGCTGGTGATGACAGCTCTTCATCAGGGATTAAAAGGGTTTTAGGCCTTTCCTGAGTGCAGGGTTTAGTGTGAATTAAATAAAAAATGATAGAAAATGCAAATAAGAATTTATTTCTTTTTCCTGGGCTCACCTTGAACAAGAAATGTTGGCTTTGGAAGAGGTGTGAGAGGAAAGAGGAGCAGGATTCTGGAAAGAGAACAGGGACAAGACTTGAGGGATGAAAGAACCCAAACCCAATGAGAGTCTGTTCACCTGTAGATCAATCCTGATCAAGAATGAAAAGTATAAAGCATCAAATTCAATATTGGTGATGGCTGAAAATAATTGGAAACCTTTTCAATTTTCAATAATTGGAAACCTTTTTTTCAATCTGGAATCGGGGGTGTGGCAGTTCCTCCTTAAACTTCATCTATCCTTAAACTCCCCCATGGATCTACAACAGCAACATGTGGATTTGCTGGATTTTGCCACTTTATCCATGGGTTTGCCCCTGGGCGTTCCCTCAGGGAAGTTCTCCTGAATACCTCTGTCCATTCTCCAGGGGAGAAATCCCAGGGGATGACTGAGACCGTGCCAAGTTTGCAGTTTTGGCAGTGGCTGCACCTTTGATCCTGAGGAACAAGTGCTGGGAAGGAAGGAAGGATGATCCCAAGGGGCTTTTCTTATCAATCACCCCAAGCTCTTGCTGCTCCTAACAACCCACAGAGAGCATCAGGAAATGTTTGTTCTTTGTCACTCAGACCAGAGCTGTGCCACTGAAATGTAAACTCAAAGCCCAGCCAAACTCCTGTCTCCGCGTCCACCCTGAACTTAAATATCTGCGAGATGAATGTGTGATTGTGGCCTCCGAGGGTGTAGGCCTGTCCCCATTCCTGCTCATTTCATGCTCAGATTCACTCCTGCTGACCTTTTCAAGCAGAGAGTTTCTTATTTACCTTCCCTAGAGGGAAAGTACCAGGTTCTAATTTGAAAATCCTCGGGTTGTCAGGTACAGGTGTGGCCCAAACCTCCACCAAGGGCTGGCGTTATGCAAGGGGTTGGAGTTTAAGAACATTTCCCCCTTGACCATCGCACTCATCGTGTCCCCTCCTCTGTGAGGGTCACTCCTGTGCTGCCCAGAGCTGCAGATCCCCAAAGGGAACTTGGCAAACTTCTTAATCTTGTCAGAAAATTGTAATCTTGTAAGAAAAGAAAAAGGATGGATTGGACGATAAATTTATCCCGATCAAAGATGAAGGTTTTGTGTCTTGTCGTTGTATTGTGCTGCTCTTTTGGTAAGTTAAATTTATTTATTTAGTTAGGTTATTAAATACTTTATTTAATTACTTATTGGAAAAATACCTGATTTACTTTTTTATTAGGAAAATTGTGTCAGTATATTTTCTACAGTTGAACAGACTTTGTAAATTAAATTATGACCACTAAAATGAAAAGCAAACCAGGTTTTATTCCCATCTTCAGACAACATTGATGATTAAATCTATCCAGAGTTTGTGATACAACTAAAAAACCACAAACCACTTTGGAATGATGGCCTGATCTTGTTCATGGTCTTGCCAGTTTTTAGCACTTCTGTTCATTAGTTTTTTTCATCAGTTAAAAGAAGAAAACAAGAGAGAGGACAACATTTATTTTTCAAATTTATTGAATATAAACGCAGAGGAATTGCCAAAGCTGAGCTGATCTAATTTCATGGAGCCAAAGCCAAAATATAAATTGCAACATTTATTTTAGCATGCAAAGTTAATTTTGTTTTCTGAAAGGAGATGAATGAGACGTTAATATTTACTTTATAAACGGCTCATCTACATTTCTCACTTGAGTTTTGAAATCATAAAAAGGTGGGGGGGGACTCCAAATCATAATTGTTAATAGAAAATAATCAAGCTAAAAGTATTTTGAGAGTTTTACAGTATTTTCCAGCTGTATATTTTTTTAAAAAATGGGTTCAAATGCCATTATGAATGGCAGTGAAATGACATAGGGTCTGGAGAGCTCCAGTCTCTGAAATTATATTTCCTATAACATGAAAACTAGCTTTGGAAATGTCTCTGAATTTAAAATCTAGAAGGCATTTAGTAATTTAAAATTTTATTTTTTTTTAAATCAAGCTGCAATTATTTTATTTCTATATGGAAAAGCAGCTTTGTGATTACTCAAAGGTTTATAAATATAATTTTATGGAATAAATAGGACACTTAGGACTTGAAGTCCCAGTGACTTATAGAACTCCTCCAGAGTTAATTAATTAATTAATTAATTCAAATTACTAGAGACATTTTAAGTGCATTGATGCCAACATATAAAATGTGCTGGTTTGTTCACACAACCAGCAGCTTAGTTGAAATTAGTTTTAAATTAAAGGCATTTAAGGCTTTTTTATTGCTGAATTAGAGGGAAAACACTGCAGCTAAACATTGCTTTAAAGTATACGGGCTCAAAAGCACTTGGAGTTTTTAATATTAATAAAATTATATTAATTTCAATTAATTTACCATGCCTTGGTAAGATTTAGGCTGGTTTTGTCTGAGCTGGTGAATAGAAATCTGCATGAGGATTCCTGCCCAGAGCCAGATTTTAAGTGCAGGTGGATGTGAAAATATTTCACTTTCCCCACTGCACTGCAAAATAAATCCAGCTTTGGAAATCCCTGTTAGGAATTTCTGTCTGGGATCAGGAAATCCCTGCTGTTCCAGTGACAAAACTTTGATATTTTGCTGAATTCTTGGTGGATTTGTGTTCCTTTAGAAGGAGAAGGGTCACTTATTCTAGAGTTTGCAGTTCAATCTGAATATTTTAATGTCAGCAAAATTACTGCTGAAATATGAATATATTCCATTAGTGTTAGAAATGTGTGGTTCCAGGTTGATTCCCAGAGGAATTTGGGATGCAGAGAGGTGGGATATGGAGAGTTTAGCTCTGTGCATCACCAGATCCCTCTGCCAGGGAAGTGTTTGGTCCCCTCTTTTAGCATTCTGAAAAATCCCTCATAACAAGTCTATTGGACATGGCCAGGAATGGCTTAAAACCTCCAGGTAGTACAAAAAAGGGGAGGAATTTAGCCATTCTCTAGATATTTATATGGCAAATAATGTATATGTTAATATAGAAAATATTATATAAAAATGCACCAAGGTGCATAATTATATAAATGCACCAAGGTACAGGGATTCCAATATTAGACATTTTAGGAAAAAACCCTACTTATTACCGACATTTATAGAGATCTATATACTTTTTTGAATAAGAAATATATATTTAAATATATATATTTATATTTATATTTATATTTATATTTATATTTATATTTATATTTATATTTATATTTTAGGGTTAATTATAATTTTAATAGATTCAATTATATTTATATTTATATTTATATTTATATTTATATTTATATTTATATTTATATGGTTATTTATATTTATAGTTACATTTATATTTATAGTTATAGTTATAGTTATAATTATATTTATATTGATAGTTATAGTTATAATTATATTTATATTGATAGTTATAGTTATAACTATAGTTATAGCTATAGTAATAGTTATAGTTATACGTTCATTTTAATTTTATATTTTTATGTTATTATATTTACATTCTGATTTATATACACATTTGCATTTACATTTACATTTACATTTATTTTTATTTATATTTAAATTAATAGATTATATATTAATATATCTAAATTAATATATTAGATTAATATATTAGTTTATATATTAATATATTAATACATTATATAATGTTATATTAATGTATTAATATATTAATATATTATATTTTAATTAATATTATAACACAGAATGGTTTGGATTGGAAAAGACTTTAAAGCCCATCCAATGCCACCCCTGCCATGGCAGGGACACCTTCCACTGTCCCAGGTTGCTCCAAGCCCTGTCCAGCCTGGCCTTGGGCACTGCCAGGGAGCCAGGGGCAGCCACAGCTGCTCTGGAAATTCCATCCTGACCCTCAGAAGGAAGAATTTCTCCCCAATGTCCCATCCATCCCTGCCCTCTGGCAGTGGGAGCCATTCCCTGTGTCCTGTCCCTCCAATATTTTTACATACTGCCTTAATTCCAAAAACTCTGCAATGTTCAATATCGTGCCCTTTAAGAACAAGGACAGGTCTGTAGAAACAAAGCTTGAGAAGCTACTACCAGTTTACTCATTGCCACATTGGCTGCCTCTTCCTTTCTCTGACTCTTCTTTGACCTTCCATTCTGTTCTAACATTAATATTACCACACCTGTTATTTGTAATATTCTGCTGTTTTCTAAGCCCTCTCATGCACAAAATACCAAAGCATCACTTGATTGAGTCTGGAATCCAGAAAGACAGCAGAGATTTAGGAATGGGGAAGAGACAGGGCATTATTTTTGTATATAACAGACAGAGCTGGGCCTTGCTCTGGGCTGGATCATGGGTGACAAGTCCTGCAGAGAGGGACAGAGAACTCCTGACAGCACAGGTGGCTCCAGGTGGGTGCACAGCAAACTCAGGGAGTGCAGGTAGAACAAATACCTGCAAAAACCCCACAGAAACTCTTCCCTTCGATTGTCCAGCTGGTGAATTGTGACAACAAAGAGATTTGGTGTGACTCTGTCTGGCTCAGGCGAGACCCCACCTGCAGAGCTGTCTCCAGCCTGGGGGTCCCAGCACAGGAGAAAGAGCCCAGAGGAAGCTCTAGGAGGATCAAAGGCATAGAGCAGCCCTGCTGGGAGAATTGGGGTTGTTCAGTCTGGAGGAGAAAAGCTTTGGGGTGACCCTGTGGCCTTCCAGAACCTGATCAAAGGGATAAGCAGCTCTGCTGGGAGAACTAGGGTTGTTCAGTCTGGAGGAGAGAAGCTTTGGGGTGACCCTGTGGCCTTCCAGAACCTGAAGGGAGCCAGCAAGAAAGATGGAGAGAGAGAGAGAATTTCCAAGGACCTGGAGTGACAGGATGAGGGGAAATGGCTTCAAAGTGATAGAGATGAGATATTAGGGAAAAATTCAGAGGGTGATGAGGCCCTGGCACATGCTGTCCAGAGCAGCTGTGGGCTGCCCTCTTCCCTGGCCTGGAGGTGTCCAAGGCCAGGTTGGACAAGATTTGGAGCAATCTGTGATAGTGGAAGGTAGGGATGAACCAAGATGGGCTTTAAGGCCGGGAGGAACCAAACTACAGCTAAACTACATTTCCATGAAGTTGTTTGTGAGGATGCTGGGATGTAATAGTGATTCCTTGCATTTGAAAGAGCTTGGTCTGAGTCCCCCTCTCCCTTTCTCCATCCTTCCTCTCCTAATGGCACTGCCTGAAGCAGGATGCCAGCCCTGCTCATTTCCTGGTGGGTGTCAAGCCCAAGCATTACTAACGAGCCTGGAATGTGTTACCAAAAGAGAATCTCCTGAGGTGACACAACCAACCTGACAGGGGAGAGACCGGGGTGTGATTCCAGTGACAGATTATTAATAGAATGAGCCCCTCCTTAGAGCCACACCATGGAGATGGTTTGGAACATTTGCGTCCACCTCAGGGGAACAGGGGAATTTAATTGAGGTGACAAACCCACAGCTATTGTGTTGTCATCACTGAAAGAGCCATGGATGAATAGCAGATTTTTTTAGGTGTTGCCAATTCAGAAAGCGTGAAAAAAGAGCATGAATATGTAATGCTTACGTAAAAAGCAGATGGAAAAATGTTGGACTTGTTCAGAGTATTTTGTAAAATGTTGGACTTGTTCAGAGTGTGTTTCTTCATCTGTTGAGGTATCTACTACTCCTTTGAAATCTGGGAATTACAGACATGACTGATGTCCCTCAGTAAAATACATATTTAAATCCCAAGTCAGCTCAGTGTTCTTGAGAAGCTGTTCCAGAAAACTCTGAACAGTCAGTCTTTGACCCTCTTTTCCATAGAAAAGATAGGGTTGGGTAGGAATGTGATTTCTCATTGGAAAGGAAGAAGTTTGGGGAATTCTATGCTAACTAGCTTTACTTCAAAAAGCAGAAGAATCTTAAAACTAAGTACTAAATAATAACAGGACCATATAAGATAATAAAGTCTTAAGAAGTAAGAAAAGGAAGAAACTGGTACAGCCTGGTTCAATTTCCTTTTTGACAAAAGGTTTCAGCCAAAGGGAAACCCTCATCTGGGCTAAAAATGTAATCAGAGAATAAATTTTGACAGTGATTGACATAACACTTTCCTAAAAGAAGAGATCATCCAGGGTGGAGGCAAATCCTCATAGATGGCTGTTACTGTTCTTTTCTTGGTTTGGATGAGAAAACTTGTGTTAAAAATACATAACAATTAATGCCTAGCAGTAAGTGAGATTACATTTTAAATGCCATCAGTTCTCCACATTAGTTGCTCCTAGATAATTTGAAATATTATCTATGGAACGATAAAAGTTAGGAATCTTACAAATATTTTGGAAGACAAGATTAGAATGAAAATTATTCAGAAGAAAAAGAATGGCTCTTCTGAATTGCAGTGGAGGAAAATGGGATGCCTTGCACGTGTGTAAATGCAAATGTTCAGGTGCAAAGAACATTCTGGCTTTATTGTTCTGTGAAGATCTCTTCAGAGAACCTCCAGCTGGACATAATTATTGATTTCAGTGCATGAAGGAAGAGATAAAGTGCAAGAGGTTTTGTGATAACACCATTGTTGAAGGGGTAAAGGTCCAGTGATCACTCAGCCTGTTGGACTGAGTCCAGAGGAGGCCCCCAAGGTGAGCAGAATGACAGAGCAGCTCTCATGTGGAGCCAGGCCAAGGAAACAGGGATTGTCCAGCCTGTAGATGAGATGGCTCCAGGGAAAACTTAGAGGTCTTCCAAGTGCCTAAAAGGGCTCCAAGAGAGGTAGAGAGGGACTTGGGACAAGGGATGGAGGGCGAGGACACGGGAATGGCTTCAACCTTAGAGAGGGTTGATTTAGGACAGGTAATATAAAGAAATTGTTCCCAGTGATGGTGGTGACACAGGGTGACCAGAGCAGCTGTGACTGCCCCTGGATCCCTGGAAATGTCCAGGGCCATGCTGGATGGGACTTTGAGCAACCTGGGATAGTAGAAGATGGTTCTGACCATGGCAGGGGGTTGAACACAAGAATTTTCTGGATCCTTTCCAACACAAACCATTCTGTTACTCTATACAAACATATTTAAGAGAGATCTCGATCACCATGTGACTCCTGAGATTCCTCATGCATTAATATCAGAGGAGATTTAAATACAGGAGCATATTACAAAAAAAAGTGGGAAAAGAAATCTCTTAAATATGACAGAGGGAAAAGAGAAAAGATAGTAAAGCAGTAAAAGAATATTTAGGAAAAAATGAATAAGTACCAATTTGTTGGAATAATATAAAGGATAAAGAATCCCAGACATTTTAAAAAACTACATGAAAAATCAATTTCTATAACAGGAAATTCACAGACAACAGAAAATAATTCGAAAGGACAGACCACAAAAGGAATACCAGAAACTGCAAATATGAAAACAACATCTCCTGAAGCTCCTGCAAAAGAGAATACAACCACAACGAATATAATATCCACGACAGGAGAAAGCTCAAAACAAACACAGGGTGAAACTACAGTTACACCAACATCCAGGAAAATGGAAACCTCAATTAAGAGGGCAAAGACAACATCGCGTCCTGAGTTTACAGCTGCAGCCTCTTCCACTAGAGCTGACACATCACCATTGGTGACAACATCCACAGTTCTCTCGACAGCAAAACAGACCTCCAAAGCAGAGACTTCAGCCACAGCAACCATGCAATCCAGCCGCTCTGAGAGTTCCCTGAGTCAGCAGGTCACCACTTCAGCAACAGAGGCAACAACGCCGAGCACCATGGTCCTCACCCAAACTTCGACCGCTGCTCCTGGGACAAGTCCAACTTCGGCCACCACTTCTGCTGTTCCACTGAGTTCGACTCTTGAGACAAGTACACTGTCTGTCAGCACTGCTCCTCCCATCACCAGCACCGTAGTTGAGACTGCCGCCTCAGCTGCTGATCTGGGCACATCCACCGTTGCCTCAACCGGTGTGTCCAGCGCTACACGCCTGCAAGGCAGCACGTTGGCTGTAGACACCACAGCTGAGCCTGAGTCTACGGCTTCAGCGTCCTCAGACCATGCAGAGATCTCATCATTGGCGACAGCCTCGAGAATCGTGCCGAGCACAGCAGAAATCTCCAGTCTCATGGCTACAGCCACCACTCCATTCCAATCCAGTCAGGCCAGAACAGATTCTCTTTCCCAGGTCACCACTGCAGCGGCAGAGTTCACATCTGTGCCCACCATGGTCCTTGACCAAATGTCAACCTCTGCTTCTGGGTCAACAGCAACTTCTGCCACCCCTTCTTCTCCGCCTCTGAGCTCTAGTCTGGAGACAACTGCCCCATCTCTCACCACAGCTACAGCCACCAGCAGCAGTACAGTTCCTGAGTCAAGCTCCTCAGCTGCAGGTCAGGGCACATCCACGGTTGGGTCCAGCAGTGAATCCACCACCACAAGTCCAGGAGGCACCACCTCAGCTGCGCAGTCCACATCCCAGCCGGAGTCTACGGCTTCAGCCTCTTCAGCTCAGCCAGAGACAACTTCACCTGGGACAAGCACCGCAGGCCTGTCAACCACAGCAGAAATCTCTAGCCTCATGGATACAGCCACTACTCCTGTCCAATCCAGCCTGCCTGGGACATCCACTAGTGACCAGGTCACTACGGAAGGGACAGCAACAACGGCAACCACTGTGGATGGTGAACAAACATCCTCTGCTGCTCGTGGGACAAGCCCAACTTCTGCCACCGCCTCTTCTCTTCCAACAAGCTCTGCTCCGGAGACCACTTCACCAGCTCTCACCAGAAGCACCGGCGGCACCACCACGCTGTTGGAGACAACCTCAACCGCTGCTGCTACTTCAGCTTTCAGCTCTGAGCCCAGCACAGTGCTGACGTCCTTGACAAAAGAATTCTCCACCTCCAGTGCACAGACCACATCGTCGTCCAGGTCTACGGCTGCAGCTTCTTCCACTAGAGCTGACACGTCTCCTTTGGTGACAACATCCACAGTTCTCTCAACAGCAAAACAGACCTCCAAAGCAGAGACTTCAGCCACAGCAACCATGCAATCCAGCCGCTCTGAGAGTTCCCTGAGTCAGCAGGTCACCACTTCAGCAACAGAGGCAACAACGCCGAGCACCATGGTCCTCACCCAAACTTCGACCGCTGCTCCTGGGACAAGTCCAACTTCGTCCACCACTTCTGCTGTTCCACTGAGCTCGACTCTTGAGACAAGTACACTGTCTGTCAGCACTGCTCCTCCCACCACCAGCACCGTAGTTGAGACTGCCGCCTCAGCTGCTGATCTGGGCACATCCACCGTTGCCTCAACCGCTGTGTCCAGCGCTACACGCCTGCAAGGCAGCACGTTGGCTGTAGACACCACAGCTGAGCCTGAGTCTACGGCTTCAGCGTCCTCAGACCATGCAGAAAACTCATCATTGGCGACAGCCTCGAGAATCGTGCCGAGCACAGCAGAAATCTCCAGTCTCATGGCTACAGCCACCACTCCATTCCAATCCAGTCAGGCCAGAACAGATTCTCTTTCCCAGGTCACCACTGCAGCGACAGAGTTCACATCTGTGCCCACCATGGTCCTTGACCAAATGTCAACCTCTGCTTCTGGGTCAACAGCAACTTCTGCCACCCCTTCTTCTCCGCCTCTGAGCTCTAGTCTGGAGACAACTGCCCCATCTCTCACCACAGCTACAGCCACCAGCAGCAGTACAGTTCCTGAGTCAAGCTCCTCAGCTGCAGGTCAGGGCTCATCCACGGTTGGGTCCAGCAGTGAATCCACCACCACAAGTCCAGGAGGCACCACCTCAGCTGCGCAGTCCACATTCCAGCCGGAGTCTACGGCTTCAGCCTCTTCAGCTCAGCCAGAGACAACTTCATCTGGGACAAGCACCGCAGGCCTGTCAACCACAGCAGAAATCTCTAGCCTCATGGATACAGCCACTACTCCTGTCCAATCCAGCCTGCCTGGGACATCCACTAGTGACCAGGTCACTACGGAAGGGACAGCAACAACGGCGACCACTGTGGATGGTGAACAAACATCCTCTGCTGCTCGTGGGACAAGCACAACTTCTGCCACCGCCTCTTCTCTTCCAACAAGCTCTGCTCCGGAGACCACTTCACCAGCTCTCACCAGAAGCACTGGCGGCACCACCACGCTGTTGGAGACAACCTCAACCGCTGCTGCTACTTCAGCTTTCAGCTCTGAGCCCAGCACAGTGCTGACGTCCTTGACAAAAGAATTCTCCACCTCCAGTGCACAGACCACATCGTCGTCCAGGTCTACGGCGGCAGCTTCTTCCACTAGAGCTGACACGTCTCCTTGGGTGAAAACATTCACAGTTCTCTCAACAGCAAAACAGACCTCCAAAGCAGAGACTTCAGCCACAGCAACCATGCAATCCAGCCGCTCTGAGAGTTCCCTGAGTCAGCAGGTCACCACTTCAGCAACAGAGGCAACAACGCCGAGCACCATGGTCCTCACCCAAACTTCGACCGCTGCTCCTGGGACAAGTCCAACTTCGTCCACCACTTCTGCTGTTCCACTGAGCTCGACTCTTGAGACAAGTACACTGTCTGTCAGCACTGCTCCTCCCACCACCAGCACCGTAGTTGGGACTGCCGCCTCAGCTGCTGATCTGGGCACATCCACCGTTGCCTCAACCGGTGTGTCCAGCGCTACACGCCTGCAAGGCAGCACGTCGGCTGTAGACACCACAGCTGAGCCTGAGTCTACGGCTTCAGCGTCCTCAGACCATGCAGAGATCTCATCATTGGCGACAGCCTCGAGAATCGTGTCGAGCACAGCAGAAATCTCCAGTCTCATGGCTACAGCCACCACTCCATTCCAATCCAGTCAGGCCAGAACAGATTCTCTTTCCCAGGTCACCACTGCAGCGGGAGAGTTCACATCTGTGCCCACCATGGTCCTTGACCAAATGTCAACCTCTGCTTCTGGGTCAACAGCAACTTCTGCCACCCCTTCTTCTCCGCCTCTGAGCTCTAGTCTGGAGACAACTGCCCCATCTCTCACCACAGCTACAGCCACCAGCAGCAGTACAGTTCCTGAGTCAAGCTCCTCAGCTGCAGGTCTGGGCACATCCACGGTTGGGTCCAGCAGTGAATCCACCACCACAAGTCCAGGAGGCACCACCTCAGCTGCGCTGTCCACATCCCAGCCGGAGTCTACGGCTTCAGCCTCTTCAGCTCAACCAGAGACAACTTCACCTGGGACAAGCACCGCAGGCCTGTCAACCACAGCAGAAATCTCCAGCCTCATGGATACGGCCACCACTCCAGTCCAATCCAGCCTGCCTGGGACATCCACTAGTGACCAGGTCACTACGGAAGGGACAGCAACAACAGCGACCACTGTGGATGGTGAACAAACATCCTCTGCTGCTCGTGGGACAAGCACAACTTCTGCCACCGCCTCTTCTCTTCCAACAAGCTCTGCTCCGGAGACCACTTCACCAGCTCTCACCAGAAGCACCGGCGGCACCACCACGCTGTTGGAGACAACCTCAACCGCTGCTGCTACTTCAGCTTTCAGCTCTGAGCCCAGCACAGTGCTGACGTCCTTGACAACAGAATTCTCCATCTCCAGTGCACAGACCACATCGTCTTCCAGGTCTACGGCTGCAGCTTCTTCCACTAGAGCTGACACGTCTACTTGGGTGAAAACATCCACAGTTCTCTCGACAGCAAAACAGACCTCCAAAGCAGAGACTTCAGCCACAGCGACCATGAAATCCAGCCGCTCTGAGAGTTCCCTGAGTCAGCAGGTCACCACTTCAGCAACAGAGGCAACAACGCCGAGCACCATGGTCCTCACCCAAACTTCGACCGCTGCTCCTGGGACAAGTCCAACTTCGGCCACCACTTCTGCTGTTCCACTGAGCTCGACTCTTGAGACAAGTACACTGTCTGTCAGCACTGCTCCTCCCACCACCAGCACCGTAGTTGAGACTGCCGCCTCAGCTGCTGATCTGGGCACATCCACCGTTGCCTCAACCGGTGTGTCCAGCGCTACACGCCTGCAAGGCAGCACGTTGGCTGTAGACACCACAGCTGAGCCTGAGTCTACGGCTTCAGCGTCCTCAGATCATGCAGAGATCTCATCATTGGCGACAGCCTCGAGAATCGTGTCGAGCACAGCAGAAATCTCCAGTCTCATGGCTACAGCCACCACTCCATTCCAATCCAGTCAGGCCAGAACAGATTCTCTTTCCCAGGTCACCACTGCAGCGACAGAGTTCACATCTGTGCCCACCATGGTCCTTGACCAAATGTCAACCTCTGCTTCTGGGTCAACAGCAACTTCTGCCACCCCTTCTTCTCCGCCTCTGAGCTCTAGTCTGGAGACAACTGCCCCATCTCTCACCACAGCTACAGCCACCAGCAGCAGTACAGTTCCTGAGTCAAGCTCCTCAGCTGCAGGTCTGGGCACATCCACGGTTGGGTCCAGCAGTGAATCCACCACCACAAGTCCAGGAGGCACCACCTCAGCTGCGCAGTCCACGTCCCAGCCGGAGTCTACGGCTTCAGCCTCTTCAGCTCAGCCAGAGACAACTTCACCTGGGACAAGCACCGCAGGCCTGTCAACCACAGCAGAAATCTCCAGCCTCATGGATACGGCCACCACTCCAGTCCAATCCAGCCTGCCTGGGACATCCACTAGTGACCAGGTCACTACGGAAGGGACAGCAACAACGGCGACCACTGTGGATGGTGAACAAACATCCTCTGCTGCTCGTGGGACAAGCACAACTTCTGCCACCGCCTCTTCTCTTCCAACAAGCTCTGCTCCGGAGACCACTTCACCAGCTCTCACCAGAAGCACCGGCGGCACCACCACGCTGTTGGAGACAACCTCAACCGCTGCTGCTACTTCAGCTTTCAGCTCTGAGCCCAGCACAGTGCTGACGTCCTTGACAACAGAATTCTCCACCTCCAGTGCACAGACCACATCGTCTTCCAGGTCTACGGCTGCAGCTTCTTCCACTAGAGCTGACACGTCTACTTGGGTGAAAACATCCACAGTTCTCTCGACAGCAAAACAGACCTCCAAAGCAGAGACTTCAGCCACAGCGACCATGAAATCCAGCCACTCTGAGAGTTCCCTGAGTCAGCAGGTCACCACTTCAGCAACAGAGGCAACAACGCCGAGCACCATGGTCCTCACCCAAACTTCGACCGCTGCTCCTGGGACAAGTCCAACTTCGGCCACCACTTCTGCTGTTCCACTGAGCTCGACTCTTGAGACAAGTACACTGTCTGTCAGCACTGCTCCTCCCACCACCAGCACCGTAGTTGAGACTGCCGCCTCAGCTGCTGATCTGGGCACATCCACCGTTGCCTCAACCGGTGTGTCCAGCGCTACACGCCTGCAAGGCAGCACGTTGGCTGTAGACACCACAGCTGAGCCTGAGTCTACGGCTTCAGCGTCCTCAGATCATCCAGAGATCTCATCATTGGCGACAGCCTCGAGAATCGTGTCGAGCACAGCAGAAATCTCCAGTCTCATGGCTACAGCCACCACTCCATTCCAATCCAGTCAGGCCAGAACAGATTCTCTTTCCCAGGTCACCACTGCAGCGACAGAGTTCACATCTGTGCCCACCATGGTCCTTGACCAAATGTCAACCTCTGCTTCTGGGTCAACAGCAACTTCTGCCACCCCTTCTTCTCCGCCTCTGAGCTCTAGTCTGGAGACAACTGCCCCATCTCTCACCACAGCTACAGCCACCAGCAGCAGTACAGTTCCTGAGTCAAGCTCCTCAGCTGCAGGTCTCGGCACATCCACGGTTGGGTCCAGCAGTGAATCCACCACCACAAGTCCAGGAGGCACCACCTCAGCTGCGCAGTCCACGTCCCAGCCGGAGTCTACGGCTTCAGCCTCTTCAGCTCAGCCAGAGACAACTTCACCTGGGACAAGCACCGCAGGCCTGTCAACCACAGCAGAAATCTCCAGCCTCATGGATACGGCCACCACTCCAGTCCAATCCAGCCTGCCTGGGACATCCACTAGTGACCAGGTCACTACGGAAGGGACAGCAACAACGGCGACCACTGTGGATGGTGAACAAACATCCTCTGCTGCTCGTGGGACAAGCACAACTTCTGCCACCGCCTCTTCTCTTCCAACAAGCTCTGCTCCGGAGACCACTTCACCAGCTCTCACCAGAAGCACTGGCGGCACCACCACGCTGTTGGAGACAACCTCAACCGCTGCTGCTACTTCAGCTTTCAGCTCTGAGCCCAGCACAGTGCTGACGTCCTTGACAACAGAATTCTCCACCTCCAGTGCACAGACCACATCGTCGTCCAGGTCTACGGCGGCAGCTTCTTCCACTAGAGCTGACACGTCTCCTTTGGTGACAACATCCACAGTTCTCTCGACAGCAAAACAGACCTCCAAAGCAGAGACTTCAGCCACGGCAACCATGCAATCCAGCCGCTCTGAGAGTTCCCTGAGTCAGCAGGTCACCACTTCAGCAACAGAGGCAACAACGCTGAGCACCATAGTCCTCACACAAACTTTGACCGCTGCTCCTGGGACAAGTCCAACTTCGTCCACCACTTCAGCTGTTCCACTGAGCTCGACTCTTGAGACAAGTACACTGTCTGTCAGCACTGCTCCTCCCACCACCAGCACCGTAGTTGAGACTGCCGCCTCAGCTGCTGATCTGGGCACATCCACCGTTGCCTCAACCGCTGTGTCCAGCGCTACACGCCTGCAAGGCAGCACGTCGGCTGTAGACACCACAGCTGAGCCTGAGTCTACGGCTTCAGCGTCCTCAGACCATGCAGAGATCTCATCATTGGCGACAGCCTCGAGAATCGTGCCGAGCACAGCAGAAATCTCCAGTCTCATGGCTACAGCCACCACTCCATTCCAATCCAGTCAGGCCAGAACAGATTCTCTTTCCCAGGTCACCACTACAGCGACAGAGTTCACATCTGTGCCCACCATGGTCCTTGACCAAATGTCAACCTCTGCTTCTGGGTCAACAGCAACTTCTGCCACCCCTTCTTCTCCGCCTCTGAGCTCTAGTCTGGAGACAACTGCCCCATCTCTCACCACAGCTACAGCCACCAGCAGCAGTACAGTTCCTGAGTCAAGCTCCTCAGCTGCAGGTCAGGGCACATCCACGGTTGGGTCCAGCAGTGAATCCACCACCACAAGTCCAGGAGGCACCACCTCAGCTGCGCAGTCCACATCCCAGCCGGAGTCTACGGCTTCAGCCTCTTCAGCTCAGCCAGAGACAACTTCACCTGGGACAAGCACCGCAGGCCTGTCAACCACAGCAGAAATCTCCAGCCTCATGGATACGGCCACCACTCCAGTCCAATCCAGCCTGCCTGGGACATCCACTAGTGACCAGGTCACTACGGAAGGGACAGCAACAACGGCGACCACTGTGGATGGTGAACAAACATCCTCTGCTGCTCGTGGGACAAGCACAACTTCTGCCACCGCCTCTTCTCTTCCAACAAGCTCTGCTCCGGAGACCACTTCACCAGCTCTCACCAGAAGCACCGGCGGCACCACCACGCTGTTGGAGACAACCTCAACCGCTGCTGCTACTTCAGCTTTCAGCTCTGAGCCCAGCACAGTGCTGACGTCCTTGACAACAGAATTCTCCACCTCCAGTGCACAGACCACATCGTCGTCCAGGTCTACGGCGGCAGCTTCTTCCACTAGAGCTGACACGTCTCCATTGGAGTCATCCTCCACAGTCCTCTCGACACCAGAACAAACCTCCCAAGCAGAGAGTTCAGCCACCACTACCATGCAATCCAGCCCCTCTGTAAGTTCCCTAAATCAGCAGGTCACTATTGCACCAACAGAAAGACGAACGGTGAGCACCACGGTCTTCAGCCAATCATCGACCTCTTACCCTGGGCCAAGACCAACTTCGGCCCCCACTTCTGATGTTCCACTAAGCTCTACACTGGAGATCACTTTCCCCGCTTTCACCACAATTACACCCAAGAGCAGCACTGCTCTGGAGACAACCTCCACAGCTGCTGGTCTGACAAACTCAATCAGTGAGTCCACAACTGTGTCAGGCACCACAAATCCAGAAGCCACCACTTCCTTTATGCAGTCCAGATCTGAGTCTACATCTTCAGTGTCTTCAGCTCAGCCCGAGACATCCTCATATGTGACAACCTCCACAATCCTGTTGACCACAGGAGAAAGCTCCAGCCTCAAGACTTCAGCCACCACTCCAATCCAATCCAGGCCAGCTGGAACATCCCCTGGTGGCTTTGTAGCCATTCCAGTGACAAAGGTAGGAGGTGCGACCACCACTGGCTTTGCACAAACGATGACCTCTGCTCCTGGGACAAGACCAACTTCTGCCAGCACTTCTTCTGTTCCTCTGAGCTCTACTCTGGAGATCACTTCCCCAGCTTTCACCAAAACTACACCCACCCGCAGTATTGTTCTTGAGACAACATCCACAGCTGCTAGTCTGTCCACATCACTTGTTCAGTCCACCACAGCATCCAGCACCACAAGGCTGGAAGGCACCACCTCCGCTGTGCAGTCCACATCTGAGGCTACGGATTCAGTCTCTTCATCTAAGCCTGAAACATCTCCCCTTGTGACAACCTCCACAATCCCACTGACAACAGCAGAAATCTCCAGCCTGAAGACTTCAGCCACAACTCCAGTACAGCTGAGCCCTACTGTGACATCCACTCCTGAGCAGGTCGCCACTGAAGGGACAGAAGCAATGACAACTTCTCTGGCGCGTACACCAACATCCTCTGCTGCTCCTGGAGGAAGCCCAACTTCTGCCACTGCATCTTCTCTTCCAACGAGCTCTGCACCAGCGACCACTTCACCAGCTCTCACCACAACTACAAGCACCACCACACCATTGGAGACAACCACAACTTCTGCTGCTACATCAACTTCAACCAGCACTGTGCTCACCTCCTTGACATCAGAATTCTCCACCTTCAGTGCAGAGACCACATCGCCTCCCGTGTCTACAGCTGCAGCTTCTTCCACTAGAACCGAAACATCTCCATTGGAGACAACCTCCACAGTCCCCTCGACAGCAGAACAAACCTCCAAAGCAAAGACTTCAGCCACCACAACCATGCAATCCAGCCCCTCTGAGAGTTCCCTGAGTCAGCAGGTCACTACTGCAGCAACAGAGGAAACAAGTGTGAGCACCACTGTCTTCAGCCAACCATCGACCTCTTACCCTGGGCCAAGACCAACTTCGACCACTGCTTCTCCTGTTCCACTGAGCTCAACTCTGGAGATCACTTCCCCAGCTTTCACCAAAACTTCACCCAAGAGCATCACTGCTCTTGAGACAACCTCCACAGCTGCTGGTCTGACCACCTCAATCATGGAATCCACAACTGTGTCAAGCACCACAAGTCCAGAAGCCACCACCTCCGCTGTGCAGTCCACATCTCAGTCTAGTGCTGCAGTCTCTTCAGCTGTGACGGCAACGTCGGCACATGTGACAACCTCCACAATCCTGTTGACCACAGGAGAAAGCTCCAGCCTCAAGACTTCAGCCACCACTCCAATCCAATCCATCCCTGCTGGAACATCCCCTGGTGGCTATGTAGCCATTCCAGTGACAAAGATAGGAGGTGCGACCACCACTGGATTTGCACAAACGATGACCTCTGCTCCTGGGACAAGACCAACTTCTGCCACCACTTCTGCTGTTCCTCTGAGCACTACTCTAGAGATCACTTCCCCTGCTGTCACCACGACTACACCCATCAGCAGCACGGTTGTTGAGACAACCTCCACCGGTGCTGGTCTGTCCACATCACTTGTTCAGTCTGCCACAGCCTCCACCACAGCATCCACCACCTCACGGCCAAAAGGCACGACCTCTGCTGTGCAGTCCACATCTGAGTCTACGGAGTCAGTCTCTTCATCTAAGCCTGAAACATCTCCCCATCTAATAACCTCCACAATCCTGTCGAAGTCAACAGAAAGATCGAGCCTCAAGACTTCAGCCACAACTCCAGTACAGCTGAGCCCTACTGTGACATCCACTCCTGAGCAGGTCGCCACTGAAGGGACAGAAGCAATGACAACTTCTCTGGCGCGTACACCAACATCCTCTGCTGCTCCTGGAGGAAGCCCAACTTCTGCCACTGCATCTTCTCTTCCAACGAGCTCTGCTCCAGCGACCACTTCACCAGCTCTCACCACAACTACAAGCACCACCACACCATTGGAGACAACCACAACTGCTGCTGCTACATCAACTTCAACCAGCACTGTGCTCACCTCCTTGACAACAGAATTCTCCACCTTCAGTGCAGAGACCACATCGCCTCCCGGGTCTACGGCTGCAGCTTCTTCCACTAGAGCCGAAACATCTCCATTGGAGACAACATCCACAGTTCTCTCGACAGCAAAACAGACCTCCAAAGCAGAGACTTCAGCCACAGCAACCATGCAATCCAGCCCCTCTGAGAGTTCCCTGAGTCAGCAGGTCACCACTTCAGCAACAGAGGCAACAACGCCGAGCACCATGGTCCTCACCCAAACTTTGACCGCTGCTCCTGGGACAAGTCCAACTTCGGCCACCACTTCTGCTGTTCCACTGAGCTCGACTCTTGAGACAAGTACACTGTCTGTCAGCACTGCTCCTCCCACCACCAGCACCGTAGTTGAGACTGCCGCCTCAGCTGCTGATCTGGGCACATCCACCGTTGCCTCAACCGGTGTGTCCAGCGCTACACGCCTGCAAGGCAGCACGTTGGCTGTAGACACCACAGCTGAGCCTGAGTCTACGGCTTCAGCGTCCTCAGACCATGCAGAGATCTCATCATTGGCGACAGCCTCGAGAATCGTGCCGAGCACAGCAGAAATCTCCAGTCTCATGGCTACAGCCACCACTCCATTCCAATCCAGTCAGGCCAGAACAGATTCTCTTTCCCAGGTCACCACTGCAGCGACAGAGTTCACATCTGTGCCCACTATGGTCCTTGACCAAATGTCAACCTCTGCTTCTGGGTCAACAGCAACTTCTGCCACCCCTTCTTCTCCGCCTCTGAGCTCTAGTCTGGAGACAACTGCCCCATCTCTCACCACAGCTACAGCCACCAGCAGCAGTACAGTTCCTGAGTCAAGCTCCTCAGCTGCAGGTCTGGGCACATCCACGGTTGGGTCCAGCAGTGAATCCACCACCACAAGTCCAGGAGGCACCACCTCAGCTGCGCAGTCCACATCCCAGCCAGCGTCTACGGCTTCAGCCTCTTCAGCTCAGCCAGAGACAACTTCACCTGGGACAAGCACCGCAGGCCTGTCAACCACAGCAGAAATCTCCAGCCTCATGGATACGGCCACCACTCCAGTCCAATCCAGCCTGCCTGGGACATCCGCTAGTGACCAGGTCACTACGGAAGGGACAGCAACAACGGCGACCACTGTGGATGGTGAACAAACATCCTCTGCTGCTCGTGGGACAAGCACAACTTCTGCCACCGCCTCTTCTCTTCCAACAAGCTCTGCTCCGGAGACCACTTCACCAGCTCTCACCAGAAGCACCGGCGGCACCACCACGCTGTTGGAGACAACCTCAACCGCTGCTGATACTTCAGCTTTCAGCTCTGAGCACAGCACAGTGCTGACGTCCTTGACAACAGAATTCTCCATCTCCAGTGCACAGACCACATCGTCTTCCAGGTCTACGGCTGCAGCTTCTTCCACTAGAGCTGACACGTCTACTTGGGTGAAAACATCCACAGTTCTCTCGACAGCAAAACAGACCTCCAAAGCAGAGACTTCAGCCACAGCGACCATGAAATCCAGCCACTCTGAGAGTTCCCTGAGTCAGCAGGTCACCACTTCAGCAACAGAGGCAACAACGCCGAGCACCATGGTCCTCACCCAAACTTCGACCGCTGCTCCTGGGACAAGTCCAACTTCGGCCACCACTTCTGCTGTTCCACTGAGCTCGACTCTTGAGACAAGTACACTGTTTGTCAGCTCTGCTCCTCCCACCACCAGCACCGTAGTTGAGACTGCCGCCTCAGCTGCTGATCTGGGCACATCCACCGTTGCCTCAACCGGTGTGTCCAGCGCTACACGCCTGCAAGGCAGCACGTTGGCTGTAGACACCACAGCTGAGCGTGAGTCTACGGCTTCAGCGTCCTCAGATCATCCAGAGATCTCATCATTGGCGACAGCCTCGAGAATCATGTCGAGCACAGCAGAAATCTCCAGTCTCATGGCTACAGCCACCACTCCATTCCAATCCAGTCAGGCCAGAACAGATTCTCTTTCCCAGGTCACCACTGCAGCGGCAGAGTTCACATCTGTGCCCACCATGGTCCTTGACCAAATGTCAACCTCTGCTTCTGGGTCAACAGCAACTTCTGCCACCCCTTCTTCTCCGCCTCTGAGCTCTAGTCTGGAGACAACTGCCCCATCTCTCACCACAGCTACAGCCACCAGCAGCAGTACAGTTCCTGAGTCAAGCTCCTCAGCTGCAGGTCAGGGCACATCCACGGTTGGGTCCAGCAGTGAATCCACCACCACAAGTCCAGGAGGCACCACCTCAGCTGCGCAGTCCACATCCCAGCCGGAGTCTACGGCTTCAGCCTCTTCAGCTCAGCCAGAGACAACTTCACCTGGGACAAGCACCGCAGGCCTGTCAACCACAGCAGAAATCTCCAGCCTCATGGATACGGCCACCACTCCAGTCCAATCCAGCCTGCCTGGGACATCCACTAGTGACCAGGTCACTACGGAAGGGACAGCAACAACGGCAACCACTGTGGATGGTGAACAAACATCCTCTGCTGCTCGTGGGACAAGCACAACTTCTGCCACCACCTCTTCTCTTCCAACAAGCTCTGCTCCGGAGACCACTTCACCAGCTCTCACCAGAAGCACCGGCGGCACCACCACGCTGTTGGAGACAACCTCAACCGCTGCTGCTACTTCAGCTTTCAGCTCTGAGCCCAGCACAGTGCTGACGTCCTTGACAACAGAATTCTCCATCTCCAGTGCACAGACCTCATCGTCTTCCAGGTCTACGGCGGCAGCTTCTTCCACTAGAGCTGACACATCTCCATTGGAGTCATCCTCCACAGTCCTCTCGACACCAGAACAAACCTCCCAAGCAGAGAGTTCAGCCACCACTACCATGCAATCCAGCCCCTCTGTAAGTTCCCTAAATCAGCAGGTCACTATTGCACCAACAGAAAGACGAACGGTGAGCACCACGGTCTTCAGCCAATCATCGACCTCTTACCCTGGGCCAAGACCAACTTCGGCCCCCACTTCTGATGTTCCACTAAGCTCTACACTGGAGATCACTTTCCCCGCTTTCACCACAATTACACCCAAGAGCAGCACTGCTCTGGAGACAACCTCCACAGCTGCTGGTCTGACAAACTCAATCAGTGAGTCCACAACTGTGTCAGGCACCACAAATCCAGAAGCCACCACTTCCTTTATGCAGTCCAGATCTGAGTCTACATCTTCAGTGTCTTCAGCTCAGCCCGAGACATCCTCATATGTGACAACCTCCACAATCCTGTTGACCACAGGAGAAAGCTCCAGCCTCAAGACTTCAGCCACCACTCCAATCCAATCCAGGCCAGCTGGAACATCCCCTGGTGGCTTTGTAGCCATTCCAGTGACAAAGGTAGGAGGTGCGACCACCACTGGCTTTGCACAAACGATGACCTCTGCTCCTGGGACAAGACCAACTTCTGCCAGCACTTCTTCTGTTCCTCTGAGCTCTACTCTGGAGATCACTTCCCCAGCTTTCACCACAACTACACCCACCCGCAGTAGTGTTCTTGAGACAACATCCACAGCTGCTAGTCTGTCCACATCACTTGTTCAGTCCACCACAGCATCCAGCACCACAAGGCTGGAAGGCACCACCTCCGCTGTGCAGTCCACATCTGAGGCTACGGATTCAGTCTCTTCATCTAAGCCTGAAACATCTCCCCTTGTGACAACCTCCACAATCCCACTGACAACAGCAGAAATCTCCAGCCTGAAGACTTCAGCCACAACTCCAGTACAGCTGAGCCCTACTGTGACATCCACTCCTGAGCAGGTCGCCACTGAAGGGACAGAAGCAATGACAACTTCTCTGGCGCGTACACCAACATCCTCTGCTGCTCCTGGAGGAAGCCCAACTTCTGCCACTGCATCTTCTCTTCCAACGAGCTCTGCACCAGCGACCACTTCACCAGCTCTCACCACAACTACAAGAACCACCACACCATTGGAGACAACCACAACTTCTGCTGCTACATCAACTTCAACCAGCACTGTGCTCACCTCCTTGACAACAGAATTCTCCACCTTCAGTGCAGAGACCACATCGCCTCCCGTGTCTACAGCTGCAGCTTCTTCCACTAGAACCGAAACATCTCCATTGGAGACAACCTCCACAGTCCCCTCGACAGCAGAACAAACCTCCAAAGCAAAGACTTCAGCCACCACAACCATGCAATCCAGCCCCTCTGAGAGTTCCCTGAGTCAGCAGGTCACTACTGCAGCAACAGAGGAAACAAGTGTGAGCACCACTGTCTTCAGCCAACCATCGACCTCTTACCCTGGGCCAAGACCAACTTCGACCACTGCTTCTCCTGTTCCACTGAGCTCAACTCTGGAGATCACTTCCCCAGCTTTCACCAAAACTTCACCCAAGAGCATCACTGCTCTTGAGACAACCTCCACAGCTGCTGGTCTGACCACCTCAATCATGGAATCCACAACTGTGTCAAGCACCACAAGTCCAGAAGCCACCACCTCCGCTGTGCAGTCCACATCTCAGTCTAGTGCTGCAGTCTCTTCAGCTGTGACGGCAACGTCGGCACATGTGACAACCTCCACAATCCTGTTGACCACAGGAGAAAGCTCCAGCCTCAAGACTTCAGCCACCACTCCAATCCAATCCATCCCTGCTGGAACATCCCCTGGTGGCTATGTAGCCATTCCAGTGACAAAGATAGGAGGTGCGACCACCACTGGATTTGCACAAACGATGACCTCTGCTCCTGGGACAAGACCAACTTCTGCCACCACTTCTGCTGTTCCTCTGAGCACTACTCTAGAGATCACTTCCCCTGCTGTCACCACGACTACACCCATCAGCAGCACGGTTGTTGAGACAACCTCCACCGGTGCTGGTCTGTCCACATCACTTGTTCAGTCTGCCACAGCCTCCACCACAGCATCCACCACCTCACGGCCAAAAGGCACGACCTCTGCTGTGCAGTCCACATCTGAGTCTACGAAGTCAGTCTCTTCATCTAAGCCTGAAACATCTCCCCATCTAATAACCTCCACAATCCTGTCGAAGTCAACAGAAAGATCGAGCCTCAAGACTTCAGCCACAACTCCAGTACAGCTGAGCCCTACTGTGACATCCACTCCTGAGCAGGTCGCCACTGAAGGGACAGAAGCAATGACAACTTCTCTGGCGCGTACACCAACATCCTCTGCTGCTCCTGGAGGAAGCCCAACTTCTGCCACTGCATCTTCTCTTCCAACGAGCTCTGCTCCAGCGACCACTTCACCAGCTCTCACCACAACTACAAGCACCACCACACCATTGGAGACAACCACAACTGCTGCTGCTACATCAACTTCAACCAGCACTGTGCTCACCTCCTTGACAACAGAATTCTCCACCTCCAGTGCAGAGACCACATCGCCTCCCGGGTCTACGGCTGCAGCTTCTTCCACTAGAGCCGAAACATCTCCATTGGAGACAACATCCACAGTTCTCTCGACAGCAAAACAGACCTCCAAAGCAGAGACTTCAGCCACAGCAACCATGCAATCCAGCCCCTCTGAGAGTTCCCTGAGTCAGCAGGTCACCACTTCAGCAACAGAGGCAACAACGCCGAGCACCATGGTCCTCACCCAAACTTTGACCGCTGCTCCTGGGACAAGTCCAACTTCGGCCACCACTTCTGCTGTTCCACTGAGCTCGACTCTTGAGACAAGTACACTGTCTGTCAGCACTGCTCCTCCCACCACCAGCACCGTAGTTGAGACTGCCGCCTCAGCTGCTGATCTGGGCACATCCACCGTTGCCTCAACCGGTGTGTCCAGCGCTACACGCCTGCAAGGCAGCACGTTGGCTGTAGACACCACAGCTGAGCCTGAGTCTACGGCTTCAGCGTCCTCAGATCATCCAGAGATCTCATCATTGGCGACAGCCTCGAGAATCGTGTCGAGCACAGCAGAAATCTCCAGTCTCATGGCTACAGCCACCACTCCAGTCCAATCCAGCCTGCCTGGGACATCCACTAGTGACCAGGTCACTACGGAAGGGACAGCAACAATGGCAACCACTGTGGATGGTGAACAAACATCCTCTGCTGCTCGTGGGACAAACCCAACTTCTGCCACCACCTCTTCTCTTCCAACAAGCTCTGCTCCGGAGACCACTTCACCAGCTCTCACCAGAAGCACTGGCGGCACCACCACGCTGTTGGAGACAACCTCAACCGCTGCTGCTACTTCAGCTTTAAGCTCTGAGCCCAGCACAGTGCTGACGTCCTTGACAACAGAATTCTCCATCTCCAGTGCACAGACCTCATCGCCTCCCAGGTCTACAGCTGCAGCTTCTTCAACTAGAGCCGAAACGTCTCCATTGGAGTCATCCTCCACAGTCCTCTCGACACCAGAACAAACCTCCCAAGCAGAGACTTCAGCCACCACTACCATGCAATCCAGCCCCTCTGTAAGTTCCCTAAATCAGCAGGTCACTATTGCGCCAACAGAAACACGAACGGTGAGCACCACGGTCTTCAGCCAATCATCGACCTCTTACCCTGGGCCAAGACCAACTTCGGCCCCCACTTCTGATGTTCCACTAAGCTCTACACTGGAGATCACTTTCCCCGCTTTCACCACAATTACACCCAAGAGCAGCACTGCTCTGGAGACAACCTCCACAGCTGCTGGTCTGACAAACTCAATCAGTGAGTCCACAACTGTGTCAGGCACCACAAATCCAGAAGCCACCACTTCCTTTATGCAGTCCAGATCTGAGTCTACATCTTCAGTGTCTTCAGCTCAGCCCGAGACATCCTCATATGTGACAACCTCCACAATCCTGTTGACCACAGGAGAAAGCTCCAGCCTCAAGACTTCAGCCACCACTCCAATCCAATCCAGGCCAGCTGGAACATCCCCTGGTGGCTTTGTAGCCATTCCAGTGACAAAGGTAGGAGGTGCGACCACCACTGGCTTTGCACAAACGATGACCTCTGCTCCTGGGACAAGACCAACTTCTGCCAGCACTTCTTCTGTTCCTCTGAGCTCTACTCTGGAGATCACTTCCCCAGCTTTCACCACAACTACACCCACCCGCAGTAGTGTTCTTGAGACAACATCCACAGCTGCTAGTCTGTCCACATCACTTGTTCAGTCCACCACAGCATCCAGCACCACAAGGCTGGAAGGCACCACCTCCGCTGTGCAGTCCACATCTGAGGCTACGGATTCAGTCTCTTCATCTAAGCCTGAAACATCTCCCCTTGTGACAACCTCCACAATCCCACTGACAACAGCAGAAATCTCCAGCCTGAAGACTTCAGCCACAACTCCAGTACAACTGAGCCCTACTGTGACATCCACTCCTGAGCAGGTCGCCACTGAAGGGACAGAAGCAATGACAACTTCTCTGGCGCGTACACCAACATCCTCTGCTGCTCCTGGAGGAAGCCCAACTTCTGCCACTGCATCTTCTCTTCCAACGAGCTCTGCACCAGCGACCACTTCACCAGCTCTCACCACAACTACAAGCACCACCACACCATTGGAGACAACCACAACTTCTGCTGCTACATCAACTTCAACCAGCACTGTGCTCACCTCCTTGACAACAGAATTCTCCACCTCCAGTGCAGAGACCACATCGCCTCCCGGGTCTACGGCTGCAGCTTCTTCCACTAGAGCCGAAACATCTCCATTGGAGACAACATCCACAGTTCTCTCGACAGCAAAACAGACCTCCAAAGCAGAGACTTCAGCCACAGCAACCATGCAATCCAGCCCCTCTGAGAGTTCCCTGAGTCAGCAGGTCACCACTTCAGCAACAGAGGCAACAACGCCGAGCACCATGGTCCTCACCCAAACTTTGACCGCTGCTCCTGGGACAAGTCCAACTTCGGCCACCACTTCTGCTGTTCCACTGAGCTCGACTCTTGAGACAAGTACACTGTCTGTCAGCACTGCTCCTCCCACCACCAGCACCGTAGTTGAGACTGCCGCCTCAGCTGCTGATCTGGGCACATCCACCGTTGCCTCAACCGGTGTGTCCAGCGCTACACGCCTGCAAGGCAGCACGTCGGCTGTAGACACCACAGCTGAGCCTGAGTCTACGGCTTCAGCATCCTCAGACCATGCAGAGATCTCATCATTGGCGACAGCCTCGAGAATCGTGTCGAGCACAGCAGAAATCTCCAGTCTCATGGCTACAGCCACCACTCCATTCCAATCCAGTCAGGCCAGAACAGATTCTCTTTCCCAGGTCACCACTGCAGCGACAGAGTTCACATCTGTGCCCACCATGGTCCTTGACCAAATGTCAACCTCTGCTTCTGGGTCAACAGCAACTTCTGCCACCCCTTCTTCTCTGCCTCTGAGCTCTAGTCTGGAGACAACTGCCCCATCTCTCACCACAGCTACAGCCACCAGCAGCAGTACAGTTCCTGAGTCAAGCTCCTCAGCTGCAGGTCAGGGCACATCCACGGTTGGGTCCAGCAGTGAATCCACCACCACAAGTCCAGGAGGCACCACCTCAGCTGGGCAGTCCACATTCCAGCCGGAGTCTACGGCTTCAGCCTCTTCAGCTCAGCCAGAGACACCTTCATCTGGGACAAGCACCGCAGGCCTGTCAACCACAGCAGAAATCTCCAGCCTCATGGATACGGCCACCACTCCAGTCCAATCCAGCCTGCCTGGGACATCCACTAGTGACCAGGTCACTACGGAAGGGACAGCAACAACGGCAACCACTGTGGATGGTGAACAAACATCCTCTGCTGCTCGTGGGACAAACCCAACTTCTGCCACCACCTCTTCTCTTCCAACAAGCTCTGCTCCGGAGACCACTTCACCAGCTCTCACCAGAAGCACCGGCGGCACCACCACGCTGTTGGAGACAACCTCAACCGCTGCTGCTACTTCAGCTTTCAGCTCTGAGCACAGCACAGTGCTGACGTCCTTGACAACAGAATTCTCCATCTCCAGTGCACAGACCTCATCGTCTTCCAGGTCTACGGCGGCAGCTTCTTCCACTAGAGCTGTCACATCTCCATTGGAGTCATCCTCCACAGTCCTCTCGACACCAGAACAAACCTCCCAAGCAGAGACTTCAGCCACCACTACCATGCAATCCAGCCCCTCTGTAAGTTCCCTAAATCAGCAGGTCACTATTGCACCAACAGAAACACGAACGGTGAGCACCACGGTCTTCAGCCAATCATCGACCTCTTACCCTGGGCCAAGACCAACTTCGGCCCCCACTTCTGATGTTCCACTAAGCTCTACACTGGAGATCACTTTCCCCGCTTTCACCACAATTACACCCAAGAGCAGCACTGCTCTGGAGACAACCTCCACAGCTGCTGGTCTGACAAACTCAATCAGTGAGTCCACAACTGTGTCAGGCACCACAAATCCAGAAGCCACCACTTCTTTTATGCAGTCCAGATCTGAGTCTACATCTTCAGTGTCTTCAGCTCAGCCCGAGACATCCTCATATGTGACAACCTCCACAATCCTGTTGACCACAGGAGAAAGCTCCAGCCTCAAGACTTCAGCCACCACTCCAATCCAATCCAGGCCAGCTGGAACATCCCCTGGTGGCTTTGTAGCCATTCCAGTGACAAAGGTAGGAGGTGCGACCACCACTGGCTTTGCACAAACGATGACCTCTGCTCCTGGGACAAGACCAACTTCTGCCAGCACTTCTTCTGTTCCTCTGAGCTCTACTCTGGAGATCACTTCCCCAGCTTTCACCACAACTACACCCACCCGCAGTAGTGTTCTTGAGACAACATCCACAGCTGCTAGTCTGTCCACATCACTTGTTCAGTCCACCACAGCATCCAGCACCACAAGGCTGGAAGGCACCACCTCCGCTGTGCAGTCCACATCTGAGGCTACGGATTCAGTCTCTTCATCTAAGCCTGAAACATCTCCCCTTGTGACGACCTCCACAATCCCACTGACAACAGCAGAAATCTCCAGCCTGAAGACTTCAGCCACAACTCCAGTACAGCTGAGCCCTACTGTGACATCCACTCCTGAGCAGGTCGCCACTGAAGGGACAGAAGCAATGACAACTTCTCTGGCGCGTACACCAACATCCTCTGCTGCTCCTGGAGGAAGCCCAACTTCTGCCACTGCATCTTCTCTTCCAACGAGCTCTGCACCAGCGACCACTTCACCAGCTCTCACCACAACTACAAGCACCACCACACCATTGGAGACAACCACAACTTCTGCTGCTACATCAACTTCAACCAGCACTGTGCTCACCTCCTTGACAACAGAATTCTCCACCTTCAGTGCAGAGACCACATCGCCTCCCGTGTCTACAGCTGCAGCTTCTTCCACTAGAACCGAAACATCTCCATTGGAGACAACCTCCACAGTCCCCTCGACAGCAGAACAAACCTCCAAAGCAAAGACTTCAGCCACCACAACCATGCAATCCAGCCCCTCTGAGAGTTCCCTGAGTCAGCAGGTCACTACTGCAGCAACAGAGGAAACAAGTGTGAGCACCACTGTCTTCAGCCAACCATCGACCTCTTACCCTGGGCCAAGACCAACTTCGACCACTGCTTCTCCTGTTCCACTGAGCTCAACTCTGGAGATCACTTCCCCAGCTTTCACCAAAACTTCACCCAAGAGCATCACTGCTCTTGAGACAACCTCCACAGCTGCTGGTCTGACCACCTCAATCATGGAATCCACAACTGTGTCAAGCACCACAAGTCCAGAAGCCACCACCTCCGCTGTGCAGTCCACATCTCAGTCTAGTGCTGCAGTCTCTTCAGCTGTGACGGCAACGTCGGCACATGTGACAACCTCCACAATCCTGTTGACCACAGGAGAAAGCTCCAGCCTCAAGACTTCAGCCACCACTCCAATCCAATCCATCCCTGCTGGAACATCCCCTGGTGGCTATGTAGCCATTCCAGTGACAAAGATAGGAGGTGCGACCACCACTGGATTTGCACAAACGATGACCTCTGCTCCTGGGACAAGACCAACTTCTGCCACCACTTCTGCTGTTCCTCTGAGCACTACTCTAGAGATCACTTCCCCTGCTGTCACCACGACTACACCCATCAGCAGCACGGTTGTTGAGACAACCTCCACCGGTGCTGGTCTGTCCACATCACTTGTTCAGTCTGCCACAGCCTCCACCACAGCATCCACCACCTCACGGCCAAAAGGCACGACCTCTGCTGTGCAGTCCACATCTGAGTCTACGGAGTCAGTCTCTTCATCTAAGCCTGAAACATCTCCCCATCTAATAACCTCCACAATCCTGTCGAAGTCAACAGAAAGATCGAGCCTCAAGACTTCAGCCACAACTCCAGTACAGCTGAGCCCTACTGTGACATCCACTCCTGAGCAGGTCGCCACTGAAGGGACAGAAGCAATGACAACTTCTCTGGCGCGTACACCAACATCCTCTGCTGCTCCTGGAGGAAGCCCAACTTCTGCCACTGCATCTTCTCTTCCAACGAGCTCTGCTCCAGCAACCACTTCACCAGCTCTCACCACAACTACAAGCACCACCACACCATTGGAGACAACCACAACTGCTGCTGCTACATCAACTTCAACCAGCACTGTGCTCACCTCCTTGACAACAGAATTCTCCACCTCCAGTGCAGAGACCACATCGCCTCCCGGGTCTACGGCTGCAGCTTCTTCCACTAGAGCCGAAACATCTCCATTGGAGACAACATTCACAGTTCTCTCGACAGCAAAACAGACCTCCAAAGCAGAGACTTCAGCCACAGCAACCATGCAATCCAGCCCCTCTGAGAGTTCCCTGAGTCAGCAGGTCACCACTTCAGCAACAGAGGCAACAACGCCGAGCACCATGGTCCTCACCCAAACTTCGACCGCTGCTCCTGGGACAAGTCCAACTTCGGCCACCACTTCTGCTGTTCCACTGAGCTCGACTCTTGAGACAAGTACACTGTCTGTCAGCACTGCTCCTCCCACCACCAGCACCGTAGTTGAGACTGCCGCCTCAGCTGCTGATCTGGGCACATCCACCGTTGCCTCAACCGGTGTGTCCAGCGCTACACACCTGCAAGGCAGCACGTTGGCTGTAGACACCACAGCTGAGCCTGAGTCTACGGCTTCAGCGTCCTCAGACCATGCAGAGATCTCATCATTGGCGACAGCCTCGAGAATCGTGTCGAGCACAGCAGAAATCTCCAGTCTCATGGCTACAGCCACCACTCCAGTCCAATCCAGCCTGCCTGGGACATCCACTAGTGACCAGGTCACTACGGAAGGGACAGCAACAATGGCAACCACTGTGGATGGTGAACAAACATCCTCTGCTGCTCGTGGGACAAACCCAACTTCTGCCACCACCTCTTCTCTTCCAACAAGCTCTGCTCCGGAGACCACTTCACCAGCTCTCACCAGAAGCACTGGCGGCACCACCACGCTGTTGGAGACAACCTCAACCGCTGCTGCTACTTCAGCTTTAAGCTCTGAGCCCAGCACAGTGCTGACGTCCTTGACAACAGAATTCTCCATCTCCAGTGCACAGACCTCATCGCCTCCCAGGTCTACAGCTGCAGCTTCTTCAACTAGAGCCGAAACGTCTCCATTGGAGTCATCCTCCACAGTCCTCTCGACACCAGAACAAACCTCCCAAGCAGAGACTTCAGCCACCACTACCATGCAATCCAGCCCCTCTGTAAGTTCCCTAAATCAGCAGGTCACTATTGCGCCAACAGAAACACGAACGGTGAGCACCACGGTCTTCAGCCAATCATCGACCTCTTACCCTGGGCCAAGACCAACTTCGGCCCCCACTTCTGATGTTCCACTAAGCTCTACACTGGAGATCACTTTCCCCGCTTTCACCACAATTACACCCAAGAGCAGCACTGCTCTGGAGACAACCTCCACAGCTGCTGGTCTGACAAACTCAATCAGTGAGTCCACAACTGTGTCAGGCACCACAAATCCAGAAGCCACCACTTCCTTTATGCAGTCCAGATCTGAGTCTACATCTTCAGTGTCTTCAGCTCAGCCCGAGACATCCTCATATGTGACAACCTCCACAATCCTGTTGACCACAGGAGAAAGCTCCAGCCTCAAGACTTCAGCCACCACTCCAATCCAATCCAGGCCAGCTGGAACATCCCCTGGTGGCTTTGTAGCCATTCCAGTGACAAAGGTAGGAGGTGCGACCACCACTGGCTTTGCACAAACGATGACCTCTGCTCCTGGGACAAGACCAACTTCTGCCAGCACTTCTTCTGTTCCTCTGAGCTCTACTCTGGAGATCACTTCCCCAGCTTTCACCACAACTACACCCACCCGCAGTAGTGTTCTTGAGACAACATCCACAGCTGCTAGTCTGTCCACATCACTTGTTCAGTCCACCACAGCATCCAGCACCACAAGGCTGGAAGGCACCACCTCCGCTGTGCAGTCCACATCTGAGGCTACGGATTCAGTCTCTTCATCTAAGCCTGAAACATCTCCCCTTGTGACAACCTCCACAATCCCACTGACAACAGCAGAAATCTCCAGCCTGAAGACTTCAGCCACAACTCCAGTACAACTGAGCCCTACTGTGACATCCACTCCTGAGCAGGTCGCCACTGAAGGGACAGAAGCAATGACAACTTCTCTGGCGCGTACACCAACATCCTCTGCTGCTCCTGGAGGAAGCCCAACTTCTGCCACTGCATCTTCTCTTCCAACGAGCTCTGCACCAGCGACCACTTCACCAGCTCTCACCACAACTACAAGCACCACCACACCATTGGAGACAACCACAACTTCTGCTGCTACATCAACTTCAACCAGCACTGTGCTCACCTCCTTGACAACAGAATTCTCCACCTCCAGTGCAGAGACCACATCGCCTCCCGGGTCTACGGCTGCAGCTTCTTCCACTAGAGCCGAAACATCTCCATTGGAGACAACATCCACAGTTCTCTCGACAGCAAAACAGACCTCCAAAGCAGAGACTTCAGCCACAGCAACCATGCAATCCAGCCCCTCTGAGAGTTCCCTGAGTCAGCAGGTCACCACTTCAGCAACAGAGGCAACAACGCCGAGCACCATGGTCCTCACCCAAACTTTGACCGCTGCTCCTGGGACAAGTCCAACTTCGGCCACCACTTCTGCTGTTCCACTGAGCTCGACTCTTGAGACAAGTACACTGTCTGTCAGCACTGCTCCTCCCACCACCAGCACCGTAGTTGAGACTGCCGCCTCAGCTGCTGATCTGGGCACATCCACCGTTGCCTCAACCGGTGTGTCCAGCGCTACACGCCTGCAAGGCAGCACGTCGGCTGTAGACACCACAGCTGAGCCTGAGTCTACGGCTTCAGCATCCTCAGACCATGCAGAGATCTCATCATTGGCGACAGCCTCGAGAATCGTGTCGAGCACAGCAGAAATCTCCAGTCTCATGGCTACAGCCACCACTCCATTCCAATCCAGTCAGGCCAGAACAGATTCTCTTTCCCAGGTCACCACTGCAGCGACAGAGTTCACATCTGTGCCCACCATGGTCCTTGACCAAATGTCAACCTCTGCTTCTGGGTCAACAGCAACTTCTGCCACCCCTTCTTCTCTGCCTCTGAGCTCTAGTCTGGAGACAACTGCCCCATCTCTCACCACAGCTACAGCCACCAGCAGCAGTACAGTTCCTGAGTCAAGCTCCTCAGCTGCAGGTCAGGGCACATCCACGGTTGGGTCCAGCAGTGAATCCACCACCACAAGTCCAGGAGGCACCACCTCAGCTGGGCAGTCCACATTCCAGCCGGAGTCTACGGCTTCAGCCTCTTCAGCTCAGCCAGAGACACCTTCATCTGGGACAAGCACCGCAGGCCTGTCAACCACAGCAGAAATCTCCAGCCTCATGGATACGGCCACCACTCCAGTCCAATCCAGCCTGCCTGGGACATCCACTAGTGACCAGGTCACTACGGAAGGGACAGCAACAACGGCAACCACTGTGGATGGTGAACAAACATCCTCTGCTGCTCGTGGGACAAACCCAACTTCTGCCACCACCTCTTCTCTTCCAACAAGCTCTGCTCCGGAGACCACTTCACCAGCTCTCACCAGAAGCACCGGCGGCACCACCACGCTGTTGGAGACAACCTCAACCGCTGCTGCTACTTCAGCTTTAAGCTCTGAGCACAGCAAAGTGCTGACGTCCTTGACAACAGAATTCTCCATCTCCAGTGCACAGACCTCATCGCCTCCCAGGTCTACAGCTGCAGCTTCTTCAACTAGAGCCGAAACGTCTCCATTGGAGTCATCCTCCACAGTCCTCTCGACACCAGAACAAACCTCCCAAGCAGAGACTTCAGCCACCACTACCATGCAATCCAGCCCCTCTGTAAGTTCCCTAAATCAGCAGGTCACTATTGCACCAACAGAAACACGAACGGTGAGCACCACGGTCTTCAGCCAATCATCGACCTCTTACCCTGGGCCAAGACCAACTTCGGCCCCCACTTCTGATGTTCCACTAAGCTCTACACTGGAGATCACTTCCCCCGCTTTCACCACAATTACACCCAAGAGCAGCACTGCTCTGGAGACAACCTCCACAGCTGCTGGTCTGACAAACTCAATCAGTGAGTCTACAACTGTGTCAGGCACCACAAATCCAGAAGCCACCACTTCCTTTATGCAGTCCAGATCTGAGTCTACATCTTCAGTGTCTTCAGCTCGGCCCGAGACATCCTCATATGTGACAACCTCCACAATCCTGTCGACCACAGGAGAAAGCTCCAGCCTCAAGACTTCAGCCACCACTCCAATCCAATCCAGGCCAGCTGGAACATCCCCTGGTGGCTTTGTAGCCATTCCAGTGACAAAGGTAGGAGGTGCGACCACCACTGGCTTTGCACAAACGATGACCTCTGCTCCTGGGACAAGACCAACTTCTGCCAGCACTTCTTCTGTTCCTCTGAGCTCTACTCTGGAGATCACTTCCCCAGCTTTCACCAAAACTACACCCACCCGCAGTAGTGTTCTTGAGACAACATCCACAGCTGCTAGTCTGTCCACATCACTTGTTCAGTCCACCACAGCATCCAGCACCACAAGGCTGGAAGGCACCACCTCCGCTGTGCAGTCCACATCTGAGGCTACGGATTCAGTCTCTTCATCTAAGCCTGAAACATCTCCCCTTGTGACAACCTCCACAATCCCACTGACAACAGCAGAAATCTCCAGCCTGAAGACTTCAGCCACAACTCCAGTACAGCTGAGCCCTACTGTGACATCCACTCCTGAGCAGGTCGCCACTGAAGGGACAGAAGCAATGACAACTTCTCTGGCGCGTACACCAACATCCTCTGCTGCTCCTGGAGGAAGCCCAACTTCTGCCACTGCATCTTCTCTTCCAACGAGCTCTGCTCCAGCGACCACTTCACCAGCTCTCACCACAACTACAAGCACCACCACACCATTGGAGACAACCACAACTGCTGCTGCTACATCAACTTCAACCAGCACTGTGCTCACCTCCTTGACAACAGAATTCTCCACCTCCAGTGCAGAGACCACATCGCCTCCCGGGTCTACGGCTGCAGCTTCTTCCACTAGAGCCGAAACATCTCCATTGGAGACAACATCCACAGTTCTCTCGACAGCAAAACAGACCTCCAAAGCAGAGACTTCAGCCACCACAACCATGCAATCCAGCCCCTCTGAGAGTTCCCTGAGTCAGCAGATCACTACTGCAGCAACAGAGGAAACAAGTGTGAGCACCACTGTCTTCAGCCAACCATCGACCCCTTACCCTGGGCCAAGACCAACTTCGACCACTGCTTCTCCTGTTCCACTGAGCTCAACTCTGGAGATCACTTCCCCAGCTTTCACCAAAACTTCACCCAAGAGCATCACTGCTCTTGAGACAACCTCCACAGCTGCTGGTCTGACCACCTCAATCATGGAATCCACAACTGTGTCAAGCACCACAAGTCCAGAAGCCACCACCTCCGCTGTGCAGTCCACATCTCAGTCTAGTGCTGCAGTCTCTTCAGCTGTGACGGCGACGTTGGAACATGTGACAACCTCCACAATCCTGTTGACCACAGGAGAAAGCTCCAGCCTCAAGACTTCAGCCACCACTCCAATCCAATCCAGGCCAGCTGGGACATCCCCTGGTGGCTTTGTAGCCATTCCAGTGACAAAGATAGGAGGTGCGACCACCACTGGCTTTGCGCAAACGATGACCTCTGCTCCTGGGACAAGACCAACTTCTGCCACCACTTCTGCTGTTCCTCTGAGCACTACTCTAGAGATCACTTCCCCTGCTGTCACCACGACTACACCCATCAGCAGCACGGTTGTTGAGACAACCTCCACCGGTGCTGGTCTGTCCACATCACTTGTTCAGTCTGCCACAGCCTCCACCACAGCATCCACCACCTCACGGCCAAAAGGCACGACCTCCGCTGTGCAGTCCACATCTGAGGCTACGGATTCAGTCTCTTCATCTAAGCCTGAAACATCTCCCCTTGTGACAACCTCCACAATCCTGTCGATGACAACAGAAAGATCGAGCCTCAAGACTTCAGCCACAACTCCAGTACAGCTGAGCCCTACTGTGACATCCACTCCTGAGCAGGTCGCCACTGAAGGGACAGAAGCAATGACAACTTCTCTGGCGCGTACACCAACATCCTCTGCTGCTCCTGGAGGAAGCCCAACTTCTGCCACTGCATCTTCTCTTCCAACGAGCTCTGCTCCAGCGACCACTTCACCAGCTCTCACCAAAACTACAAGCACCACCACACCATTGGAGACAACCACAACTGCTGCTGCTACATCAACTTCAACCAGCACTGTGCTCACCTCCTTGACATCAGAATTCTCCACCTCCAGTGCAGAGACCACATCGCCTCCCGGGTCTACGGCTGCAGCTTCTTCCACTAGAGCCGAAACATCTCCATTGGAGACAACATCCACAGTTCTCTCGACAGCAAAACAGACCTCCAAAGCAGAGACTTCAGCCACAGCAACCATGCAATCCAGCCCCTCTGAGAGTTCCCTGAGTCAGCAGGTCACCACTTCAGCAACAGAGGCAACAACGCCGAGCACCATGGTCCTCACCCAAACTTTGACCGCTGCTCCTGGGACAAGTCCAACTTCGTCCACCACTTCTGCTGTTCCACTGATCTCGACTCTTGAGACAAGTACACTGTCTGTCAGCACTGCTCCTCCCACCACCAGCACCGTAGTTGAGACTGCCGCCTCAGCTGCTGATCTGGGCACATCCATCGTTGCCTCAACCGCTGTGTCCAGCGCTACACGCCTGCAAGGCAGCACGTTGGCTGTAGACACCACAGCTGAGCGTGAGTCTACGGCTTCAGCGTCGTCAGACCATGCAGAGATCTCATCATTGGCGACAGCCTCGAGAATCGTGTCGAGCACAGCAGAAATCTCCAGTCTCATGGCTACAGCCACCACTCCATTCCAATCCAGTCAGGCCAGAACAGATTCTCTTTCCCAGGTCACCACTGCAGCGGCAGAGTTCACATCTGTGCCCACCATGGTCCTTGACCAAATGTCAACCTCTGCTTCTGGGTCAACAGCAACTTCTGCCACCCCTTCTTCTCTGCCTCTGAGCTCTAGTCTGGAGACAACTGCCCCATCTCTCACCACAGCTACAGCCACCAGCAGCAGTACAGTTCCTGAGTCAAGCTCCTCAGCTGCAGGTCAGGGCACATCCACGGTTGGGTCCAGCAGTGAATCCACCACCACAAGTCCAGGAGGCACCACCTCAGCTGGGCAGTCCACATTCCAGCTGGAGTCTACGGCTTCAGCCTCTTCAGCTCAGCCAGAGACAACTTCATCTGGGACAAGCACCGCAGGCCTGTCAACCACAGCAGAAATCTCCAGCCTCATGGATACGGCCACCACTCCAGTCCAATCCAGCCTGCCTGGGACATCCACTAGTGACCAGGTCACTACGGAAGGGACAGCAACAACGGCAACCACTGTGGATGGTGAACAAACATCCTCTGCTGCTCGTGGGACAAACCCAACTTCTGCCACCACCTCTTCTCTTCCAACAAGCTCTGCTCCGGAGACCACTTCACCAGCTCTCACCAGAAGCACCGGCGGCACCACCACGCTGTTGGAGACAACCTCAACCGCTGCTGCTACTTCAGCTTTAAGCTCTGAGCCCAGCACAGTGCTGACGTCCTTGACAACAGAATTCTCCATCTCCAGTGCACAGACCTCATCGCCTCCCAGGTCTACAGCTGCAGCTTCTTCAACTAGAGCCGAAACGTCTCCATTGGAGTCATCCTCCACAGTCCTCTCGACACCAGAACAAACCTCCCAAGCAGAGACTTCAGCCACCACTACCATGCAATCCAGCCCCTCTGTAAGTTCCCTAAATCAGCAGGTCACTATTGCGCCAACAGAAACACGAACGGTGAGCACCACGGTCTTCAGCCAATCATCGACCTCTTACCCTGGGCCAAGACCAACTTCGGCCCCCACTTCTGATGTTCCACTAAGCTCTACACTGGAGATCACTTTCCCCGCTTTCACCACAATTACACCCAAGAGCAGCACTGCTCTGGAGACAACCTCCACAGCTGCTGGTCTGACAAACTCAATCAGTGAGTCCACAACTGTGTCAGGCACCACAAATCCAGAAGCCACCACTTCCTTTATGCAGTCCAGATCTGAGTCTACATCTTCAGTGTCTTCAGCTCGGCCCGAGACATCCTCATATGTGACAACCTCCACAATCCTGTCGACCACAGGAGAAAGCTCCAGCCTCAAGACTTCAGCCACCACTCCAATCCAATCCAGGCCAGCTGGAACATCCCCTGGTGGCTTTGTAGCCATTCCAGTGACAAAGGTAGGAGGTGCGACCACCACTGGCTTTGCACAAACGATGACCTCTGCTCCTGGGACAAGACCAACTTCTGCCAGCACTTCTTCTGTTCCTCTGAGCTCTACTCTGGAGATCACTTCCCCAGCTTTCACCACAACTACACCCACCCGCAGTAGTGTTCTTGAGACAACATCCACAGCTGCTAGTCTGTCCACATCACTTGTTCAGTCCACCACAGCATCCAGCACCACAAGGCTGGAAGGCACCACCTCCGCTGTGCAGTCCACATCTGAGGCTACGGATTCAGTCTCTTCATCTAAGCCTGAAACATCTCCCCTTGTGACAACCTCCACAATCCTGTCGATGACAACAGAAAGATCGAGCCTCAAGACTTCAGCCACAACTCCAGTACAGCTGAGCCCTACTGTGACATCCACTCCTGAGCAGGTCGCCACTGAAGGGACAGAAGCAATGACAACTTCTCTGGCGCGTACACCAACATCCTCTGCTGCTCCTGGAGGAAGCCCAACTTCTGCCACTGCATCTTCTCTTCCAACGAACTCTGCTCCAGCGACCACTTCACCAGCTCTCACCACAACTACAAGCACTACCACACCATTGGAGACAACCACAACTGCTGCTGCTACATCAACTTCAACCAGCACTGTGCTCACCTCCTTGACAACAGAATTCTCCACCTCCAGTGCTGAGACCACATCGCCTCCCGTGTCTACAGCTGCAGCTTCTTCCACTAGAACTGAAACATCTTCATTGGAGACAACCTCCACAGTCCCGTCGACAGCAGAACAAACCTCCAAAGCAAAGACTTCAGCCACCACAACCATGCAATCCAGCCCCTCTGAGATTTCCCTGAGTCAGCAGGTCACTACTGCAGCAACAGAGGAAACAAGTGTGAGCACCACTGTCTTCAGCCAACCATCGACCTCTTACCCTGGGCCAAGACCAACTTCGACCACCGCTTCTCCTGTTCCACTGAGCTCAACTCTGGAGATCACTTCACCAGCTTTCACCAAAACTTCACCCAAGAGCAGCACTGCTCTTAAGACAACCTCCACAGCTGCTGGTCTGACCACCTCAATCAGTGAGTCCACAACTGTGTCAAGCACCACAAGTCTAGAAGCCACCACCTCCGCTGTGCAGTCCACATCTCAGTCTAGTGCTGCAGTCTCTTCAGCTGTGACGGCAACGTCGGCACATGTGACAACCTCCACAATCCTGTTGACCACAGGAGAAAGCTCCAGTCTCAAGACTTCAGCCACCACTCCAATCCAATCCAGGCCAGCTGGGACATCCCCTGGTGGCTTTGTAGCCATTCCAGTGACAAAGATAGGAGGTGCGACCACCACTGGCTTTGCGCAAACGATGACCTCTGCTCCTAGTACAAGACCAACTTCTGCCACCACTTCTGCTGTTCCTCTGAGCACTACTCTGGAGATCACTTCCCCTGCTGTCACCACGACTACACCCATCAGCAGCACGGTTGTTGAGACAACCTCCACCGGTGCTGGTCTGTCCACATCACTTGTTCAGTCTGCCACAGCCTCCACCACAGCATCCACCACCTCACGGCCAAAAGGCACGACCTCTGCTGTGCAGTCCACATCTGAGGCTACGGATTCAGTCTCTTCATCTAAGCCTGAAACCTCTCCCCTTGTGACAACGTCCACAATCCTGTCGATGACAACAGAAAGATCGAGCCTCAAGACTTCAGCCACAACTCCAGTACAGCTGAGCCCTACTGTGACATCCACTCCTGAGCAGGTCGCCACTGAAGGGACAGAAGCAATGACAACTTCTCTGGCGCGTACACCAACATCCTCTGCTGCTCCTGGAGGAAGCCCAACTTCTGCCACTGCATCTTCTCTTCCAACGAGCTCTGCTCCAGCGACCACTTCACCAGCTCTCACCACAACTACAAGCACCACCACACCATTGGAGACAACCACAACTGCTGCTGCTACATCAACTTCAACCAGCACTGTGCTCACCTCCTTGACAACAGAATTCTCCACCTCCAGTGCAGAGACCACATCGCCTCCCGGGTCTACGGCTGCAGCTTCTTCCACTAGAGCCGAAACATCTCCATTGGAGACAACATCCACAGTTCTCTCGACAGCAAAACAGACCTCCAAAGCAGAGACTTCAGCCACCACAACCATGCAATCCAGCCCCTCTGAGAGTTCCCTGAGTCAGCAGGTCACCACTTCAGCAACAGAGGCAACAACGCCGAGCACCATGGTCCTCATCCAAACTTCGACCTCTTCCCCTGGGCCAAGACCAACTTCGGCCCCCACTTCTGCTGTTCCACTGAGCTCGACTCTTGAGACAAGTACACTGTCTGTCAGCACTGCTCCTCCCACCACCAGCACCGTAGTTGAGACTGCCGCCTCAGCCGCTGATCTGGGCACATCCACCGTTGCCTCAACCGGTGTGTCCAGCGCTACACGCCTGCAAGGCAGCACGTTGGCTGTAGACACCACAGCTGAGCCTGAGTCTACGGCTTCAGCGTCCTCAGATCATCCAGAGATCTCATCATTGGCGACAGCCTCGAGAATCGTGTCGAGCACAGCAGAAATCTCCAGTCTCATGGCTACAGCCACCACTCCATTCCAATCCAGCCTGCCTGAGACATCCACTAGTGACCAGGTCACTACGGAAGGGACAGCAACAACGGCAACCACTGTGGATGGTGAACAAACATCCTCTGCTGCTCGTGGGACAAGCCCAACTTCTGCCACCGCCTCTTCTCTTCCAACAAGCTCTGCTCCGGAGACCACTTCACCAGCTCTCACCAGAAGCACCGGCGGCACCACCACGCTGTTGGAGACAACCTCAACCGCTGCTGCTACTTCAGCTTTAAGCTCTGAGCCCAGCACAGTGCTGATGTCCTTGACAACAGAATTCTACACCTCCAGTGCACAGACCACATCGTCTTCCAGGTCTACGGCTGCAGCTTCTTCCACTAGAGCTGACACGTCTCCTTTGGTGACAACATCCACAGTTCTCTCGACAGCAAAACAGACCTCCAAAGCAGAGACTTCAGCCACCACAACCATGCAATCCAGCCCCTCTGTAAGTTCCCTAAATCAGCAGGTCACTATTGCACCAACAGAAACACGAACATTGAGCACCACGGTCTTCAGCCAATCATCGACCTCTTACCCTGGGCCAAGACCAACTTCGGCCCCCACTTCTGCTGTTCCACTAAGCTCTACACTGGAGATCACTTTCCCCGCTTTCACCACAATTACACCCAAGAGCAGCACTGCTCTGGAGACAACCTCCACAGCTGCTGGTCTGACAACCTCAATCAGTGAGTCCACAACTGTGTCAGGCACCACAAATCCAGAAGCCACCACTTCCTCTATGCAGTCCAGATCTGAGTCTACATCTTCAGTGTCTTCAGCTCAGCCCGAGACATCCTCATATGTGACAACCTCCACAATCCTGTTGACCACAGGAGAAAGCTCCAGCCTCAAGACTTCAGCCACCACTCCAATCCAATCCAGGCCAGCTGGAACATCCCCTGGTGGCTTTGTAGCCATTCCAGTGACAAAGGTAGGAGGTGCGACCACCACTGGCTTTGCACAAACGATGACCTCTGCTCCTGGGACAAGACCAACTTCTGCCAGCACTTCTTCTGTTCCTCTGAGCTCTACTCTGGAGATCACTTCCCCAGCTTTCACCACAACTACACCCACCCGCAGTAGTGTTCTTGAGACAACATCCACAGCTGCTAGTCTGTCCACATCACTTGTTCAGTCCACCACAGCATCCAGCACCACAAGGCTGGAAGGCACCACCTCCGCTGTGCAGTCCACATCTGAGGCTACGGCTTCAGTTGCTTCATCTTGGCCAGAAACACCTCCCCTTGTGACAACCTCCACAATCCCACTGACAACAGCAGAAATCTCCAGCCTGAAGACTTCAGCCACAACTCCAGTACAACTGAGCCCTACTGTGACATCCACTCCTGAGCAGGTCGCCACTGAAGGGACAGAAGCAATGACAACTTCTCTGGCGCGTACACCAACATCCTCTGCTGCTCCTGGAGGAAGCCCAACTTCTGCCACTGCATCTTCTCTTCCAACGAGCTCTGCTCCAGCGACCACTTCACCAGCTCTCACCACAACTACAAGCACCACCACACCATTGGAGACAACCACAACTGCTGCTGCTACATCAACTTCAACCAGCACTGTGCTCACCTCCTTGACAACAGAATTCTCCACCTCCAGTGCAGAGACCACATCGCCTCCCGTGTCTACAGCTGCAGCTTCTTCGACTAGAACCGAAACATCTCCATTGGAGACAACCTCCACAGTCCCCTCGACAGCAGAACAAATCTCCAAAGCAAAGACTTCAGCCACCACAACCATGCAATCCAGCCCCTCTGAGAGTTCCCTGAGTCAGCAGGTCACTACTGCAGCAACAGAGGAAACAAGTGTGAGCACCACTGTCTTCAGCCAACAATCGACCTCTTCCCCTGGGCCAAGACCAACTTCGGCCCCCACTTCTGCTGTTCCACTGAGCTCGACTCTTGAGACAAGTACACTGTCTGTCAGCACTGCTCCTCCCACCACCAGCACCGTAGTTGAGACTGCCGCCTCAGCTGCTGATCTGGGCACATCCACCGTTGCCTCAACCGGTGTGTCCAGCGCTACACGCCTGCAAGGCAGCACGTCGGCTGTAGACACCACAGCTGAGCCTGAGTCTACGGCTTCAGCATCCTCAGACCATGCAGAGATCTCATCATTGGCGACAGCCTCGAGAATCGTGTCGAGCACAGCAGAAATCTCCAGCCTCATGGCTACAGCCACCACTCCAGTCCAATCCAGCCTGCCTGAGACATCCACTAGTGACCAGGTCACTACGGAAGGGACAGCAACAATGGCAACCACTGTGGATGGTGAACAAACATCCTCTGCTGCTCGTGGGACAAGCACAACTTCTGCCACCGCTTCTTCTCTTCCAACAAGCTCTGCTCCGGAGACCACTTCACCAGCTCTCACCAGAAGCACCGGCGGCACCACCACGCTGTTGGAGACAACTTCAACTGCTGCTGCTACTTCAGCTTTAAGCTCTGAGCCCAGCACAGTGCTGACGTCCTTGACAACAGAATTCTCCATCTCCAGTGCACAGACCTCATCGCCTCCCAGGTCTACAGCTGCAGCTTCTTCAACTAGAGCCGAAACATCTTCATTGGAGTCATCCTCCACAGTCCTCTCGACACCAGAACAAACCTCCAAAGCAGAGACTTCAGCCACCACAACCATGCAATCCAGCCCCTCTGTAAGTTCCCTAAGTCAGCAGGTCACTATTGCACCAACAGAAACACGAACAGTGAGCACCACGGTCTTCAGCCAATCATCGACCTCTTACCCTGGGCCAAGACCAACTTCGGCCCCCACTTCTGCTGTTCTACTAAGCTCTACACTGGAGATCACTTCCCCCGCTTTCACCACAACTACACCCAAGAGCAGCACTGCTCTGGAGACAACCTCCACAGCTGCTGGTCTGACAACCTCAATCAGTGAGTCCACAACTGTGTCAAGCACCACAAATCCAGAAGCCACCACTTCCTTTATGCAGTCCAGATCTGAGTCTACATCTTCAGTGTCTTCAGCTCAGCCCGAGACATCCTCATATGTGACAACCTCCACAATCCTGTTGACCACAGGAGAAAGCTCCAGCCTCAAGACTTCAGCCACCACTCCAATCCAATCCAGGCCAGCTGGAACATCCCCTGGTGGCTTTGTAGCCATTCCAGTGACAAAGGTAGGAGGTGCGACCACCACTGGCTTTGCACAAACGATGTCCTCCTCTCCTGGGACAAGACCAACTTCTGCCAGCACTTCTTCTGTTCCTCTGAGCTCTACTCTGGAGATCACTTCCCCAGCTTTCACCACAACTACACCCACCCGCAGTAGTGTTCTTGAGACAACATCCACAGCTGCTAGTCTGTCCACATCACTTGTTCAGTCCACCACAGCATCCAGCACCACAAGGCTGGAAGGCACCACCTCCGCTGTGCAGTCCACATCTGATGCTAGGGCTTCAGTTGCTTCATCTTGGCCAGAAACACCTCCCCTTGTGACAACCTCCACAATCCCACTGACAACAGCAGAAATCTCCAGCCTGAAGACTTCAGCCACAACTCCAGTACAACTGAGCCCTACTGTGACATCCACTCCTGAGCAGGTCGCCACTGAAGGGACAGAAGCAATGACAACTTCTCTGGCGCGTACACCAACATCCTCTGCTGCTCCTGGAGGAAGCCCAACTTCTGCCACTGCATCTTCTCTTCCAACGAGCTCTGCTCCAGCGACCACTTCAACAGCTCTCACCACAACTACAAGCACCACCACACCATTGGAGACAACCACAACTGCTGCTGCTACATCAACTTCAACCAGCACTGTGCTCACCTCCTTGACAACAGAATTCTCCACCTCCAGTGCAGAGACCACATCGCCTCCCGGGTCTACGGCTGCAGCTTCTTCCACTAGAGCCGAAACATCTCCATTGGAGACAGCCTCCACAGTCCTCTCGACAGCAGAACAAACCAAAGCAAAGACTTCAGCCACCACAACCATGCAATCCAGCCCCTCTGAGAGTTCCCTGAGTCAGCAGGTCACCACTGCAGCAACAGAGGAAACAAGTGTGAGCACCACTGCCTTCGGCCAACCATCGACCTCATCCCCTGGGCCAAGACCAACTTCGGCCACCACTTCTGCTGTTCCACTGAGCTCAACTCTGGAGATCACTTCCCCAGCTTTCACCACAACTACACCCAAGAGCAGCACTGCTCTTGAGACAACCTCCACAGCTGCTGGTCTGACCACCTCAATCAGTGAGTCCACAAATGTGTCAAGCCCCACAAGTCCAGAAGCCACCACCTCCGCTGTGCAGTCCACATCTCAGTCTAGTGCTGCAGTCTCTTCAGCTGTGACGGCGACGTCGGCACATGTGACAACCTCCACAATCCTGTTGACCATAGGAGAAAGCTCCAGCCTCAAGACTTCAGCCACCACTCCAATCCAATCCATCCCTGCTGGAACATCCCCTGGTGGCTATGTAGCCATTCCAGTGACAAAGATAGGAGGTGCGACCACCACTGGATTTGCACAAACGATGACCTCTGCTCCTGGGACAAGACCAACTTCTGCCACCACTTCTGCTGTTCCTCTGAGCACTACTCTGGAGATCGCTTCCCCTGCTGTCACCACGACTACACCCATCAGCAGCACGGTTGTTGAGACAACCTCCACAGGTGCTGGTCTGTCCACATCACTTGTTCTGTCTACCACAGCCTCCACCACAGCATCCACCACCTCACGGCCAAAAGGCACGACCTCTGCTGTGCAGTCCACATCTGAGGCTACGGCTTCAGTCTCTTCATCTAAGCCTGAAACCTCTCCCCTTGTGACAACCTCCACAATCCTGTCGATGACAACAGAAAGATCGAGCCTCAAGACTTCAGCCACAACTCCAGTACAGCTGAGCCCTACTGTGACATCCACTCCTGAGCAGGTTGCCACTGAAGGGACAGAAGCAATGACAACTTCTCTGGCGCGTACACCAACATCCTCCGCTGCTCCTGGAGGACGCCCAACTTCTGCCACTGCATCTTCTCTTCCAACGAGCTCTGCTCCAGCGACCACTTCACCAGCCCTCACCACAACTACAAGCACCACCACACCATTGGAGACAACCACAACTGCTGCTGCTACATCAACTTCAACCAGCACTGTGCTCACCTCCTTGACATCAGAATTCTCCACCTCCAGTGCACAGACCACATCGCCTCCCGGGTCTACGGCTGCAGCTTCTTCCACTAGAGCCGAAACATCTCCATGGAAGACAACCTCCACAGTCCCCTCGACATCAGAACAAACCAAAGCAAAGACTTCAGCCACCACAACCATGCAATCCAGCCCCTCTGAGAGTTCCCTGAGTCAGCAGGTCACCACTGCAGCAACAGAGGAAACAAGTGTGAGCACCACTGTCCCCGCCCAGTCATCGACCTCTTCCCCTGGGCCAAGACCAACTTCGGCCACCGCTTCTGCTGTTCCACTGAGCTCGACTCTGGAGATCACTTCCCCAGCTTTCACCACAACTATACCCAAGAGCAGCACTTCTCTTGAGACAACCTCCACAGCTGCTGGTCTGACCACCTCAATCATGGAATCCACAACTGTGACCACCAGCACAAGTCCAGAAGCCACCACTCCCTTTGTGCAGTCCAGATCTGAGTCTACATCTTCAGTGTCTTCATCTCGGCCTGAGACGTCCTCATATGTGACAACCTCCACAATCCTGTTGACCACAGGAGAAACCTCCAGCATCGAGACTTCTGCCACTACTCCAATCCAATCCAGGCCAGCTGGAACATCCCCTGGTGGCTTTGTAGCCATTCCAGTGACAAAGGTAGGAGGTGCGACCACCACTGGCTTTGCACAAACGATGACCTCTGCTCCTGGGACAAGACCAACTTCTGCCAGCACTTCTTCTGTTCCTCTGAGCTCTACTCTGGAGATCACTTCCCCAGCTTTCACCACAACTACACCCACCCGCAGTAGTGTTCTTGAGACAACATCCACAGCTGCTAGTCTGTCCACATCACTTGTTCAGTCCACCACAGCATCCAGCACCACAAGGCTGGAAGGCACCACCTCCGCTGTGCAGTCCACATCTGATGCTAGGGCTTCAGTTGCTTCATCCCTGCCAGAAACACCTCCCCTTGTGACAACCGCCAGAATCCCATTGACAACAGCAGAAATCTCCAGCCTGAAGACTTCAGCCACAACTCCAGTACAGCTGAGCCCTACTGTGACATCCACTCCTGAGCAGGTCGCCACTGAAGGGACAGAAGCAATGACAACTTCTCTGGCGCGTACACCAACATCCTCTGCTGCTCCTGGAGGAAGCCCAACTTCTGCCACTGCATCTTCTCTTCCAACGAGCTCTGCTCCAGTGACCACTTCACCAGCTCTCACCACAACTACAAGCACCACCACACCATTGGAGACAACCACAACTGCTGCTGCTACATCAACTTCAACCAGCACTGTGCTCACCTCCTTGACAACAGAATTCTCCACCTCCAGTGCAGAGACCACATCGCCTCCCGGGTCTACGGCTGCAGCTTCTTCCACTAGAGCCGAAACATCTCCATGGAAGACAACCTCCACAGTCCTCTCGACAGCCGAACAAACGAAAGCAAAGACTTCAGCCACCACAACCATGCAATCCAGCCCCTCTGAGAGTTCCCTGAGTCAGCAGGTCACCACTGCAGCAACAGAGGAAACAAGTGTGAGCACCACTGTCTTCGGCCAACCATCGACCTCTTCCCCTGGGCCAAGACCAACTTCGGCCACCACTTCTGCTGTTCCACTGAGCTCGACTCTGGAGATCACTTCCCCAGGGTTCACCACAACTACACCCAAGAGCAGCACTGCTCTTGAGACAACCTCCACAGCTGCTGGTCTGACCACCTCAATCAGTGAGTCCACAAATGTGTCAAGCACCACAAGTCCAGAAGCCACCACCTCCGCTGTGCAGTCCACATCTCAGTCTAGTTCTGCAGTCTCTTCAGCTGTGACGGCGACGTCGGCACATGTGACAACCTCCATAATCCTGTTGACCATAGGAGAAAGCTCCAGCCTCAAGACTTCAGCCACCACTCCAATCCAATCCATCCCTGCTGGAACATCCCCTGGTGGCTATGTAGCCATTCCAGTGACAAAGATAGGAGGTGCGACCACCACTGGATTTGCACAAACGATGACCTCTGCTCCTGGGACAAGACCAACTTCTGCCACCACTTCTGCTGTTCCTCTGAGCACTACTCTAGAGATCACTTCCCCTGCTGTCACCACGACTACACCCATCAGCAGCACGGTTGTTGAGACAACCTCCACCGGTGCTGGTCTGTCCACATCACTTGTTCAGTCTGCCACAGCCTCCACCACAGCATCCACCACCTCACGGCCAAAAGGCACGACCTCCGCTGTGCAGTCCAAATCTGAGTCTACGGATTCAGTCTCTTCATCTAAGCCTGAAACATCTCCCCTTGCGACAACCTCCACAACCCTGTCGATGACAACAGAAAGATCGAGCCTCAAGACTTCAGCCACAACTCCAGTACAGCTGAGCCCTACTGTGACATCCACTCCTGAGCAGGTCGCCACTGAAGGGACAGAAGCAATGACAACTTCTCTGGCGCGTACACCAACATCCTCTGCTGCTCCTGGAGGACGCCCAACTTCTGCCACTGCATCTTCTCTTCCAACGAGCTCTGCTCCAGCGACCACTTCACCAACTCTCACCACAACTACAAGCACCACCACACCATTGGAGACAACCACAACTGCTGCTGCTACATCAACTTCAACCAGCACTGTGCTCACCTCCTTGACAACAGAATTCTCCACCTCCAGTGCTGAGACCACATCGCCTCCCGGGTCTACGGCTGCAGCTTCTTCCACTAGAGCCGAAACATCTCCATTGGAGACAACCTCCACAGTCCTCTCGACAGCAGAACAAACCAAAGCAAAGACTTCAGCCACCACAACCATGCAATCCAGCCCCTCTGAGAGTTCCCTGAGTCAGCAGGTCACCACTTCAGCAACAGAGGAAACAAGTGTGAGCACCACTGTCCCCGCCCAGTCATCGACCTCTTCCCCTGGGCCAAGACCAACTTCGACCACTGCTTCTCCTGTTCCACTGAGCTCGACTCTGGAGATCACTTCCCCAGGGTTCACCACAACTACACCCAAGAGCAGCACTGCTCTTGAGACAACCTCCACAGCTGCTGGTCTGACCACCTCAATCATGGAATCCACAACTGTGTCAAGCACCACAAGTCCAGAAGCCACCACCTCCGCTGTGCAGTCCACATCTCAGTCTAGTGCTGCAGTCTCTTCAGCTGTGACGCCGACGTCGGCACATATGACAACCTCCACAATCCTGTTGACCACAGGTGAAACCTCCAGCATCGAGACTTCTGCCACTACTCCAATTCAATCCATCCCTGCTGGAACATCCCCTGGTGGCTATGTAGCCATTCCAGTGACAAAGATAGGAGGTGCGACCACCACTGGCTTTGCACAAACGATGTCCTCCTCTCCTGGGACAAGACCAACTTCTGCCACCACTTCTGCTGTTCCTCTGAGCACTACTCTGGAGATCACTTCCCCTGCTGTCACCACGACTACACCCATCAGCAGCACGGTTGTTGAGACAACCTCCACAGGTGCTGGTCTGTCCACATCACTTGTTCAGTCCACCGCAGCCTCCAGCACAGCATCCACCACCTCACGGCCAAAAGGCACGACCTCCGCTGTGCAGTCCAAATCTGAGTCTACGGATTCAGTCTCTTCATCTAAGCCTGAAACATCTCCCCTTGCGACAACCTCCACAACCCTGTCGATGACAACAGAAAGATCGAGCCTCAAGACTTCAGCCACAACTCCAGTACAGCTGAGCCCTACTGTGACATCCACTCCTGAGCAGGTCGCCACTGAAGGGACAGAAGCAATGACAACTTCTCTGGCGCGTACACCAACATCCTCTGCTGCTCCTGGAGGACGCCCAACTTCTGCCACTGCATCTTCTCTTCCAATGAGCTCTGCTCCAGCGACCACTTCACCAACTCTCACCACAACTACAAGCACCACCACACCATTGGAGACAACCACAACTGCTGCTGCTACATCAACTTCAACCAGCACTGTGCTCACCTCCTTGACAACAGAATTCTCCACCTCCAGTGCTGAGACCACATCGCCTCCCGGGTCTACGGCTGCAGCTTCTTCCACTAGAGCCGAAACATCTCCATTGGAGACAACCTCCACAGTCCTCTCGACAGCAGAACAAACCAAAGCAAAGACTTCAGCCACCACAACCATGCAATCCAGCCCCTCTGAGAGTTCCCTGAGTCAGCAGGTCACCACTTCAGCAACAGAGGAAACAAGTGTGAGCACCACTGTCCCCGCCCAGTCATCGACCTCTTCCCCTGGGCCAAGACCAACTTCGACCACTGCTTCTCCTGTTCCACTGAGCTCGACTCTGGAGATCACTTCCCCAGCTTTCACCACAACTACACCCAAGAGCAGCACTGCTCTTGAGACAACCTCCACAGCTGCTGGTCTGACCACCTCAATCATGGAATCCACAACTGTGTCAAGCACCACAAGTCCAGAAGCCACCACCTCCGCTGTGCAGTCCACATCTCAGTCTAGTGCTGCAGTCTCTTCAGCTGTGACGCCGACGTCGGCACATATGACAACCTCCACAATCCTGTTGACCACAGGAGAAACCTCCAGCATCGAGACTTCTGCCACTACTCCAATCCAATCCAGGCCAGCTGGAACATCCCCTGGTGGCTATGTAGCCATTCCAGTGACAAAGATAGGAGGTGCGACCACCACTGGATTTGCACAAACGATGTCCTCCTCTCCTGGGACAAGACCAACTTCTGCCACCACTTCTGCTGTTCCTCTGAGCACTACTCTGGAGATCACTTCCCCTGCTGTCACCACGACTACACCCATCAGCAGCACGGTTGTTGAGACAACCTCCACAGGTGCTGGTCTGTCCACATCACTTGTTCAGTCCACCTCAGCCTCCACCACCTCACGGCCAAAAGGCACGACCTCCGCTGTGCAGTCCACATCTGAGTCTACGGATTCAGTCTCTTCATCTAAGCCTGAAACATCTCCCCTTGTGACAACCTCCACAATCCTGTCGATGACAACAGAAAGATCGAGCCTCAAGACTTCAGCCACAACTCCAGTACAGCTGAGCCCTACTGTGACATCCACTCCTGAGCAGGTCGCCACTGAAGGGACAGAAGCAATGACAACTTCTCTGGCGCGTACACCAACATCCTCTGCTGCTCCTGGAGGAAGCCCAACTTCTGCCACTGCATCTTCTCTTCCAACGAGCTCTGCTCCTGCGACCAGTTCAGCAGCTCTCATTACAACTACAAGCACCACCACAAAACTGAAGACCACTTCAACTGCTGCTCTTTCAACTTTAACCTCTGAGCCCAGCACTGTGCCCACTTCCTTGAAACCAGGATTCTCCACCTCAGGTGCACAGGCCACATCACCTCCTGATTCTACGTCTGCAGCCTCGACCACTGGAGAAAGCTTCAGCCTCAAGACTTCAGCCACCACTTCAATTCATTCCAGCCACGTGGCAACGTCCCCTGGTGGCTTTGTATCCATCCCAGTTACAAAGACAAGCGCTGCGACCACCACTGGCTTTGCACAAACTATGTCCTCTGCTCCTGGATCAATACCAACTTCTGCAACCACTTCTTCTGTTCCACTGAGCTCGACTCTAGAGATCACTTCTCCAGGTTTCACCAGAACTACACCCAAGAGCGTCACTGTTCTTGAGACAACCTCCACAGCTGCTGATCTTGCCACATCAGTTGTTGAATCTACAACCGCTTCCACCACCACAAGTCTGGACATTTCCACTTCTGCTGTACAGACCACCGCTGTTTCTGCTTTTGCCACTTCTGTTTCTTCAGCTCAGCCAGTGACCTCTCCACTTGTGACAATCTCTAAGCTCGTTCCTTTTAGAGGAGAAAGTTTGAGCACATCTCCTGCAGCAACATCTTCCCATCCACATTTTTCCACCATTGGTCCATTTACTACGCAGACCTCTCGATCGCCTTTTCTTGGGCTCAGCAGCACAATGCCTTTGGAAACGACATCAATAACTCATATTAGTCTTGGTGTCAAATCAAGTAAGTTCCATCACTGTTATGAAAACTGAGTAATTTTTTTTTTACTCTGAAATTGTTTATTAATATATACATTTGTTTAGTAAAGGCCCGTGATGATTAAAGTGTGCTTGTCGAAATACTTTTTTTATTTTCTCCCTAATTTTGGCAGTTTTTCCAATAATAATTTCTATAGTATATGCCATATGAGTTTTATTATTTAATTTTTTTGAATTACTAAGCATTCTGTTTTTTTTTTAAAGATGTGTAGTCTTACTGCACTAACTACCTCAGTTAAAATTCATAAAATCCTCAGGGGGATGGTTTTTCTCAGTTGAAAATTCAATATTTTCCATACCTAGATTATTAAGTATTTTGGTGATATAATATATTAGCATAATATTGGGATAATTGTGTAACATTTATATAATTACCTATATATCCATATAATAATGTCTAACATCTCCTAATAAGAAAATGAAAGAAACCTTTACCTCTGAATTTTAAAGGAAAAAGTACACATTCATCATTTAGAATAGGAATAAAACCGCCATATGAGTGAGTACAGAATAAGGAGAAACAGACATGGATTGGCAACCCCACGGCTGGCAGGAGTGACTTGTGAACTCTGTGATTGTCCATCCAGAGCCCTGACACCCTTGCCCCTTGACATTACCCATCTGTGCTTCTTCCAGCTCCCACCCACCCACCCACAACAACAGCTGCCACCCTCGAGCATTTCACCGTCAACTTCACGATCACCAACCTGCCCTACACTTCTGACCTGGAGAATCCTGACTCGGCCAGGTTCAAAGCTACTCAGAGAGTTATGAACACCCTGGTAAGTTGACCATCAGTGAGACATAGTCATGTCCTCACTGTATTCATCAAGTTCAATTGAGTGAAGAAAGCAGTTCATGGCTTAACTGTGAAACCCCTTCCCTTTGCAGCTCGACCATCTGCTGAAGGAAAGCAGCATTGGCCCTGCTTTCCATGGATGTGAAACAACAAACTTCAGGTATGCATTGCACCCCAATGTCCCTTTGCAAGGCCCTCCATCATAAATGCATCTGGCATGCTCATGTTCACCCCTTTCCTGAGGCAGAACTTTCTAAATAATGCTCTCATGCACAAAGACCTTCTCATTGACTTCCATCATTCTTAGACATTCTCCTTAAAGCCTATAATCTCATCTCAAAGTGCTTATGATGTGACCTTGAGAAGGCATCTGGTCTGGCCTTGCTTACTTCTTCCTAAAAATGCCCTGGGGCATTCGTGAAGGTGGAGAGCTGAAACTGAAAACCAGCCATATTTTGGGAAGGCAGAGCTTGAATTCCAGCTCAGAGGTGGCAACTCCTGAAGGGACAATGTGCAGATGAGGGTGCTCATGGAGCTCCCTGTGTTTTGCAGGCCAGGCAGTGACAGGGACCAGACGCGGGTGGACGCCGTGTGCACCTACAGCAAGGAGCCCTGGGCTGCGCCTTTGGACAGGGTGGGGCTGTACCACCAAGTGAGCAACAAGACCAGAGGCATCACCCAGCTGGGCCCCTACAGCCTGGACAAGGACAGCCTCTACGTCAACGGTGAGCGGCGCTCCTCCCTCGGCCTCCTCTGCTCTGCCATGGCAGCGCTGCCCCAGTGCTGCCCCTTGCCCACCCCCAGCTGCTGACCCCTCTGTCTCTCTCTTTCCCCAGGCTACAACGAGCAGCCAGTGCTGACCAGTGAGTACCCTGCAGGAGTGGGAGGAGGTCTGAGGGAAGCAAGTGCCATGCTGGGGTTTTCTTGAGTGGATGGGTCTTGGGCATGAGATCCTGGGGACATGGGGATCCTCTCATCCTTCCCCTTGTGGAGCATGGCTGGCAGGAAACCTTTGCACTTGTCCAGCCAGGGATGTAATAAGCAAGCCTTTGCTCCTTGTCATTCCCTATCTGTGCTTCTTCCAGCTCCCACCCAACCACCACCAACAACAGCTGCTGCCCTTGAGCATTTCACTGTCAACTTCACCATCACCAACCTGCCCTACACTTCTGACCTGGAGAATCCTGACTCGGCCAGGTTCGGAGCTACTCAGAGAGTTATGAACAGTCTGGTAAGCAGACCATCATATGGAAATTTTTTTGCCCTCTCTGAGCCCCCAGTACTTGGGGTGTGCAGTGAGATTGCTTTGCCCTTACTGGAAAACCTCTTCCCTTTGCAGCTTGACCGCCTGCTGAAGGACAGCAGCATTGGCCCTGTTTTCAAAGGATGTGAAACAACAGACTTCAGGTATGATCGGCCCTCCAGTGTGCCTTTGCATTGCCCTCAGATAACACATAAGAGAACAAGTCATGGTCATGTTCTTCTCTTTTATGGAGCAAGGATATTCTCTGTCCTTCCCAGGATCTTTCTCCTGTAGTTCCTTCTCACTTACAACACTCTCCTATTTGGGTAGTGAAGGCCTAATCCCAAGCTGACTAAAAAGTCCTTCCAAACCATCTCGTGTATGAACATGTCGAGACTGATATTGAAGCTGGAGAAGAGTTTACCAGCAACAAGACCACACTGTAATTAGGGGAAGGAAAAGCTTGCATTAACCAGGAATGATCCCAGAGCAGCTTCAAGCCCATCTCTGAGTGAACATAGGCAGAGGAGGGTGCTCATGGAGGTCCCTGTGTTTTGCAGGCCAGGCAGTGACAGGGACCAGACGCGGGTGGACGCCGTGTGCACCTACAGCAAGGAGCCCTGGGCTGCGCCTTTGGACAGAGTGGGGCTGTACCACCAAGTGAGCAACAAGACCAGAGGCATCACCCAGCTGGGCCCCTACAGCCTGGACAAGGACAGCCTCTATGTCAACGGTGAGCGGCGCTCATCTCTCAGCCTCCTCTGCTCTGCCATGGCAGCCGTGCCCCAGTGCTGCCCCTTGCCCAGCCCCAGCTGCTGACCCTGTGTCTTTCTCTCTTTCTCCAGGCTACAACGAGCAGCCAGCGCTGATCAGTGAGTACCTTGCAGCACTGGGATGGTTTTACAAGACAGCAAGTGCCACACTGGGGTTTTCTATAGGGCAGAGGAATTTTGGGGTTGTTGGGGACATGAGATCCTGGGGACATGGGAATCTTCTTCTCCTTCACCTTGGGAAGCCGGGCTGGCAGGAAACCTTTGCACTTGCACAGCCATGGCTGTAAATATAAACTCTATGCCCCTTTTCACTCCCCTATCTGTGTTTCTTCCAGCTTCCACCCAGCCACAAACAACCACAGCTGCCACCCTTGAGCGCTTCACCGTCAACTTCACCATCACCAACCTGCCCTACTCTTCTGACCTGGAGAATCCTGACTCAGCCAGGTTCAAATCTACTCGGAGAGTTATGAACACTCTGGTAAGTCGATCAACAGCGGGACATTTCTGTGCCACCTCAAGTTGCAGAGATGGCAGGGAGCAGGCCATGGCTTAATCATGAAACCTTTTCCCTTGGCAGATGGATCGCCTGATGAAGGATAGCAGCATTGGCCCTGATTTCCAAGGATGTGAAACAACAGGCTTCAGGTATGGGTCATCCTCAAGTGGCATTTTGCAGAACCCTTGCTTTAAGAAGTGGCACTGTTGGTCCCCTCCAGAAGAGTGTTTTAGCCACTCTTGTGGATTTAGGATGATCTTCTTTAGGTACTGCTGCACCAGCACTTTATTTTTAATGTCCCATGACTTGGAGCTGGCCTTCAGTGCCTATCCTCTTATGGAGGGAGCAGAATAGCCCAAAGCTAACTCAAAAGTTTGTCTGGACCCTCTCCATCCTGAACAGTCCTATGGCATTAGTGTAGGGGGTGAGCAGAGGCCACCCACCACAAAGAATCTTCAGGAAGGCAGAGTTTCATTCCAATATGGGAATGGCCAAGACAAGACCAGAGACCAGATGTGATGAGATTATTTGCAGAGGAGGGAGCTCATGGAGGTCCCTGTGTTTTTCAGGCCAGGCAGTGACAGGGACCAGACGCGGGTGGACGCCGTGTGCACCTACAGCAAGGAGCCCTGGGCTGCGCCTTTGGACAGGGTGGGGCTGTACCACCAAGTGAGCAACAAGACCAGAGGCATCACCCAGCTGGGCCCCTACAGCCTGGACAAGGACAGCCTCTACGTCAATGGTGAGCGGCGCTCCTCCCTCGGCCTCCTCTGCTCTGCCATGGCAGCCCTGCCCCAGTGCTGCCCCTTGCCCAGCCCCAGCTGCTGACCCTCTTTCTCTCTCTTTCCCCAGGCTACAACGAGCAGCCAGTGCTGACCAGTGAGTACCCTGTAGGAGTGGGAAGGGGTCAGAATCTGCCACATTGGGTTTTCTTGAAGACAGGAGCGGTTGGGTCTTGGGCATGAGATCCTGGGGACATGGGGATCCTCTCATCCTTCCCCTTGTGGAGCATGGCTGGCAGGAAACCTCTGCACTTGCCCAGCCTAGTCTGTTAAAACCAAGTCTTTGCTCCTTGTCACTCCCTATCTGTGCTTCTTGCAGCTCCCACCCACCCAACAACAACAACAGCTGCCACCCTTGGGCGCTTCACCGTCAACTTCACCATCACCAACCTGCCCTACACTTCTGACCTGGAGAATCCTGACTCGGCCAGCTTCAGAGCTACAAAAAGGGTGATGAACACCTTGGTAAGTCCATCAGCAGCACCTACTCATGTCCTTACTGTAATCATCAAGTAAAATGGAGTGCAGACAGCTATTCATGTCTTAACTGTGAAACCTTTTCCCTTGGCAGCTTGACCGCCTGCTGAAGGACAGCAGCATTGGCCCTGCTTTCCATGGATGTGAAACAACAGGCTTCAGGTATGGATTGCAAAACAGTATCCCTATCTAAGTCCGTCCATCAGAAATAGTTCAGTCATGTTCATGTTGTCCCCTTTCTGGAGGCAGGACCTTCTCACTGCTGCTTTCATGCCAAAAGACCTGTCTGATTTCCAAATTTCCCACCCATTCTTTTCACTGCCTATTCGCTCATCTCAAGGTGCTTATGGTCAAACCTTGAGAAGGCTTCTGGTGTGGCCTTGCTCACTTGTTCCTGAAAATGGCTGGAGCATTAGTAAAGATGGAGCACAGAAACTGAAAAAAACCAAATAGCCATATATTGGGAGGACAGAGCTTGCATTTAAACCCAGAGTTGGCATTGGCAGGTCCAACACCTGCCCCTGAAAACAGAATATGCAGAGGAGGATGTTCATGGAAGTCCCTGTGTTTTGCAGGCCGGGCAGCGACAGGGACCAGACGCGGGTGGACGCCGTGTGCACCTACAGCAAGGAGCCCTGGGCTGCACCTTTGGACAGGGTGGGGCTGTACCACCAAGTGAGCAACAAGACCAGAGGCATCACCCAGCTGGGCCCCTACAGCCTGGACAAGGACAGCCTCTACGTCAACGGTGAGCGGCGCTCCTCCCTCGGCCTCCTCTGCTCTGCCATGGCAGCCCTGCCCCAGTGCTGCCCCTTGCCCAGCCCCAGCTGCTGACCCTCTGTCTCTCTCTTTCTCCAGGCTACAACGAGCAGCCAGTGCTGACCAGTGAGTACCCTGTAGGACTGGGATGGTTTTACAAGACAGCAAGTGCCACACTGGGGTTTTCTCTAGGGCAGTGGAATTTTGGGGTGGTTGGGGACATGAGATCCTGGGGACATGGGGATTTTCTTCTCCTTCACCATGGGAAGCTGGGCTGGCGGGAAACCTTTGCACTTGCACATCCATGGCTGTAAATATAAACTCTATGCCCCTTTTTACTCCCCATCTGTGCTTCTTCCAGCTCCCACCCAACCACAAACAACCACAGCTGCTGCCCTTGAGCGTTTCACTGTCAACTTCACCATCACCAACCTGCCCTACTCTTCTGACCTGGAGAATCCTGACTCGGCCATGTTCCAATCTACTCAGAGAGTTATGAACACTCTGGTAAGCTGATCAACAGTGGGAGACTTCTGTGCCACCTCAAGTTGTAGAGATTGTAGGGAGCAGGCCATGGCTTAATCATGAAACCTTTTCCCTTGGCAGATGGATCGCCTGCTGAAGGATAGCAGCATTGGCCCTGATTTCCAAGGATGTGAAACAACAGGCTTCAGGTATGGGTCATCCTCAAGTGGCATTTTGCAGAACCCTTGCTTTAAGAAGTGGCACTGTTGGTCCCCTCCAGAAGAGTGTTTTAGCCACTCTTGTGGATTTAGGATGATCTTCTTTAGGTACTGCTGCACCAGCACTTTATTTTTAATGTCCCATGACTTGGAGCTGACCTTCAGTGCCTATCCTCTTATGGAGGGAGCAGAATAGCCCAAAGCTAACTCAAAAGTTTGTCTGGACCCTCTCCATCCTGAACAGTCCTATGGCATTAGTGTAGGGGGTGAGCAGAGGCCACCCACCACAAAGAATCTTCAGGAAGGCAGAGTTTCATTCCAATGTGGGAATGGCCAAGACAAGACCAGAGACCAGATGTGATGAGATTATTTGCAGAGGAGGGAGCTCATGGAGGTCCCTGTGTTTTTCAGGCCAGGCAGTGACAGGGACCAGACGCGGGTGGACGCCGTGTGCACCTACAGCAAGGAGCCCTGGGCTGCGCCTTTGGACAGGGTGGGGCTGTACCACCAAGTGAGCAACAAGACCAGAGGCATCACCCAGCTGGGCCCCTACAGCCTGGACAAGGACAGCCTCTACGTCAACGGTGAGCGGCGCTCCTCCCTCGGCCTCCTCTGCTCTGCCATGGCAGCCCTGCCCCAGTGCTGCCCCTTGCCCAGCCCCAGCTGCTGACCCTCTGTCTCTCTCTTTCCCCAGGCTACAACGAGCAGCCAGTGCTGACCAGTGAGTACCCTGCAGGAGCGGGATGGTTTTACAGCACAGCAAGTGCCACCCTGGGGTCTTCTGTTGGGTAGAGGAATCTTGGGCCTGGATAATGAACTCCTCGGAACATGGGGATCTTCCTGCTGTTCCCAGTGAGGAATTGGGCTGGCAGGAAAGGTCTTCACTTGTCCAGAAAGGCCTGTAACAACCAGTCTTTGCCCCTTTTCACTCCACATTTGTGTTTCTTCCAGCTCCCACCCAACCACAAACAACCACTGCTGCCACCCTGGAGCATTTCACCGTCAACTTCACCATCACCAACCTTCCCTACACTTCTGACCTTGAGAATCCTGACTCAGCCAGGTTCAGAGCTACAAGAAGGGTGATGAACACCCTGGTAAGTCAACCACCAGTGGGACATACTCTTGTCCTCACTGTACTCCTCAAGTTCAATTGACTGCAGAAAGCAGTTCATGGCTTAACTGGGAAATCTCTTCCATTGGCAGCTTGACCGCCTGCTGAAGGAAAGCAGTATTGGCCCTGCTTTCCATGGATGTGAAACAACAGGTTTCAGGTATGCACACCTGTGTCCCTTTCTAAGTCCCTGCACCATAAATGGATCGGCCATATTCATGTTGTTCTCTTTCCAGAAACAGGACATTTTCACTATTGCTCTCATGCCTAAAGACCTGCCTGATTTCCAACTTTCCAGGCATTCTCTTCACTGCCTATTCGCTCATCTCAAAGTGCTTTTAGTCTAACCCTGAGAAGAGTTCTGGTGCGGCTTTGCTCACTTGTTCTTGAAAACATGCTGGGCCATTAGTAAAGATGGAGAGCAGAAACTGAAAACCAAAAAGTCTTATATTTTGGGATGACAGAGGTTGCATTCACACTCAGAGTTGGCATTGGCAGGTCCAACAACCACCCCAGAAGGAAGAACATGCAGAGGAGGGTGCTCATGGAGGTCCCTGTGTTTTGCAGGCCAGGCAGTGACAGGGACCAGACGCGGGTGGACGCCGTGTGCACCTACAGCAAGGAGCCCTGGGCTGCACCTTTGGACAGGGTGGGGCTGTACCACCAAGTGAGCAACAAGACCAGAGGCATCACCCAGCTGGGCCCCTACAGCCTGGACAAGGACAGCCTCTACGTCAACGGTGAGCGGCGCTCCTCCCTCGGCCTCCTCTGCTCTGCCATGGCAGCCCTGCCCCAGTGCTGCCCCTTGCCCAGCCCCAGCTGCTGACCCTCTGTCTCTCTCTTTCCCCAGGCTACAACGAGCAGCCAGTGCTGACCAGTGAGTACCCTGTAGGACTGGGATGGTTTTACAAGACAGCAAGTGCCACACTGGGGTTTTCTCTAGGGCAGTGGAATTTTGGGGTGGTTGGGGACATGAGATCCTGGGGACATGGGGATTTTCTTCTCCTTCACCATGGGAAGCTGGGCTGGCGGGAAACCTTTTCACTTGCACATCCATGGCTGTAAATATAAACTCTATGCCCCTTTTTACTCCCCATCTGTGCTTCTTCCAGCTCCCACCCAACCACAAACAACCACAGCTGCTGCCCTTGAGCGTTTCACTGTCAACTTCACCATCACCAACCTGCCCTACTCTTCTGACCTGGAGAATCCTGACTCGGCCATGTTCCAATCTACTCGGAGAGTTATGAACACTCTGGTAAGCTGATCAACAGTGGGAGACTTCTGTGCCACCTCAAGTTGTAGAGATTGTAGGGAGCAGGCCATGGCTTAATCATGAAACCTTTTCCCTTGGCAGATGGATCGCCTGCTGAAGGAAAGCAGCATTGGCCCTGATTTCCAAGGATGTGAAACAACAGGCTTCAGGTATGGGTCATCCTCAAGTGGCATTTTGCAGAACCCTTGCTTTAAGAAGTGGCACTGTTGGTCCCCTCCAGAAGAGTGTTTTAGCCACTCTTGTGGATTTAGGATGATCTTCTTTAGGTACTGCTGCACCAGCACTTTATTTTTAATGTCCCATGACTTGGAGCTGACCTTCAGTGCCTATCCTCTTATGGAGGGAGCAGAATAGCCCAAAGCTAACTCAAAAGTTTGTCTGGACCCTCTCCATCCTGAACAGTCCTATGGCATTAGTGTAGGGGGTGAGCAGAGGCCACCCACCACAAAGAATCTTCAGGAAGGCAGAGTTTCATTCCAATGTGGGAATGGCCAAGACAAGACCAGAGACCAGATGTGATGAGATTATTTGCAGAGGAGGGAGCTCATGGAGGTCCCTGTGTTTTTCAGGCCAGGCAGTGACAGGGACCAGACGCGGGTGGACGCCGTGTGCACCTACAGCAAGGAGCCCTGGGCTGCGCCTTTGGACAGGGTGGGGCTGTACCACCAAGTGAGCAACAAGACCAGAGGCATCACCCAGCTGGGCCCCTACAGCCTGGACAAGGACAGCCTCTACGTCAACGGTGAGCGGCGCTCCTCCCTCGGCCTCCTCTGCTCTGCCATGGCAGCCCTGCCCCAGTGCTGCCCCTTGCCCAGCCCCAGCTGCTGACCCTCTGTCTCTCTCTTTCCCCAGGCTACAACGAGCAGCCAGTGCTGACCAGTGAGTACCCTGCAGGAGCGGGATGGTTTTACAGCACAGCAAGTGCCACCCTGGGGTCTTCTGTTGGGTAGAGGAATCTTGGGCCTGGATAATGAACTCCTCGGAACATGGGGATCTTCCTGCTGTTCCCAGTGAGGAATTGGGCTGGCAGGAAAGGTCTTCACTTGTCCAGAAAGGCCTGTAACAACCAGTCTTTGCCCCTTTTCACTCCACATTTGTGTTTCTTCCAGCTCCCACCCAACCACAAACAACCACTGCTGCCACCCTGGAGCATTTCACCGTCAACTTCACCATCACCAACCTTCCCTACACTTCTGACCTTGAGAATCCTGACTCAGCCAGGTTCAGAGCTACAAGAAGGGTGATGAACACCCTGGTAAGTCAACCACCAGTGGGACATACTCTTGTCCTCACTGTACTCCTCAAGTTCAATTGACTGCAGAAAGCAGTTCATGGCTTAACTGGGAAATCTCTTCCATTGGCAGCTTGACCGCCTGCTGAAGGAAAGCAGTATTGGCCCTGCTTTCCATGGATGTGAAACAACAGGTTTCAGGTATGCACACCTGTGTCCCTTTCTAAGTCCCTGCACCATAAATGGATCGGCCATATTCATGTTGTTCTCTTTCCAGAAACAGGACATTTTCACTATTGCTCTCATGCCTAAAGACCTGCCTGATTTCCAACTTTCCAGGCATTCTCTTCACTGCCTATTCGCTCATCTCAAAGTGCTTTTAGTCTAACCCTGAGAAGAGTTCTGGTGCGGCTTTGCTCACTTGTTCTTGAAAACATGCTGGGCCATTAGTAAAGATGGAGAGCAGAAACTGAAAACCAAAAAGTCTTATATTTTGGGATGACAGAGGTTGCATTCACACTCAGAGTTGGCATTGGCAGGTCCAACAACCACCCCAGAAGGAAGAACATGCAGAGGAGGGTGCTCATGGAGGTCCCTGTGTTTTGCAGGCCAGGCAGTGACAGGGACCAGACGCGGGTGGACGCCGTGTGCACCTACAGCAAGGAGCCCTGGGCTGCGCCTTTGGACAGGGTGGGGCTGTACCACCAAGTGAGCAACAAGACCAGAGGCATCACCCAGCTGGGCCCCTACAGCCTGGACAAGGACAGCCTCTACGTCAACGGTGAGCGGCGCTCCTCCCTCGGCCTCCTCTGCTCTGCCATGGCAGCCGTGCCCCAGTGCTGCCCCTTGCCCAGCCCCAGCTGCTGACCATCTGTCTCTCTCTTTCCCCAGGCTACAACGAGCAGCCAGTGCTGACCAGTGAGTACCCTGTAGGAGTGGGAAGGGGTCAGAATCTGCCACACTGGGGTTTTCTTGAAGACAGGAGCGGTTGGGTCTTGGGCATGGGATCCTGGGGACATGGGGATCCTCTCATGCTTCCCCTTGTGGAGCATGGCTGGCAGGAAACCTCTGCACTTGCCCAGCCTAGTCTGTTAAAACCAAGTCTTTGCTCCTTGTCACTCCCCATCTGTGTTTCTTCCAGCTCCTGCCCACCCACCAACAACAACAGCTGCCACCCTTGAGCGCTTCACCGTCAACTTCACCATCACCAACCTGCCCTACACTTCTGACCTGGAGAATCCTGACTCGGCCAGGTTCAGAGCTACAAAAAGGGTGATGAACACCTTGGTAAGTCAACCATCAGCAGCACCTACTCATGTCCTTACTGTAATCATCAAGTAAAATGGAGTGCAGACAGCTATTCATGGCGTAACTGTGAAACCTCTTCCCTTGGCAGCTTGACCGCCTGCTGAAGGACAGCAGCATTGGCCCTGCTTTCCATGGATGTGAAACAACAGGCTTCAGGTATGGATTGCAAACCAGTATCCCTGTCTAAGTCCCTCCATCAGAAATAGTTCAGTCATGTTCATGTTGTCCCCTTTCTGGAGGCAGGACCTTCTCACTGCTGCTTTCATGCCAAAAGACCTGTCTGATTTCCAACTTTCCCACCCATTCTTTTCACTGCCTATTCGCTCATCTCAAGGTGCTTATGGTCAAACCTTGAGAAGGCTTCTGGTGTGGCCTTGCTCACTTGTTCCTGAAAATGGCTGGAGCATTAGTAAAGATGGAGCACAGAAACTGAAAAAACCAAAAAGCCATATATTGGGAGGGCAGAGCTTGCATTTAAACCCAGAGTTGGCATTGGCAGGTCCAACACCTGCCCCTGAAAACAGAATATGCAGAGGAGGATGCTCATGGAAGTCCCTGTGTTTTGCAGGCCGGGCAGCGACAGGGACCAGACGCGGGTGGACGCCGTGTGCACCTACAGCAAGGAGCCCTGGGCTGCGCCTTTGGACAGGGTGGGGCTGTACCACCGAGTGAGCAACAAGACCAGAGGCATCACCCAGCTGGGCCCCTACAGCCTGGACAAGGACAGCCTCTACGTCAACGGTGAGCGGCGCTCCTCCCTCGGCCTCCTCTGCTCTGCCATGGCAGCCGTGCCCCAGTGCTGCCCCTTGCCCAGCCCCAGCTGCTGACCATCTGTCTCTCTCTTTCCCCAGGCTACAACGAGCAGCCAGTGCTGACCAGTGAGTACCCTGTAGGAGTGGGAAGGGGTCAGAATCTGCCACACTGGGGTTTTCTTGAAGACAGGAGTCGTTGGGTCTTGGGCATGAGATCCTGGGGACATGGGGATCCTCTCATCCTTCCCCTTGTGGAACATGGCAGGCAGGAAACCTCTGCACTTGCCCGGCCTAGTCTGTTAAAACCAAGTCTTTGCTCCTTGTCACTCCCCATCTGTGTTTCCTCCAGCTCCCGCCCACCCACCAACAACAACAGCTGCCACCCTTGAGCGCTTCACCGTCAACTTCACCATCACCAACCTGCCCTACACTTCTGACCTGGAGAATCCTGACTCGGCCAGGTTCAGAGCTACAAAAAGGGTGATGAACACCTTGGTAAGTCAACCATCAGCAGCACCTACTCATGTCCTTACTGTAATCATCAAGTAAAATGGAGTGCAGACAGCTATTCATGGCGTAACTGTGAAACCTCTTCCCTTGGCAGCTTGACCGCCTGCTGAAGGACAGCAGCATTGGCCCTGCTTTCCATGGATGTGAAACAACAGGCTTCAGGTATGGATTGCAAACCAGTATCCCTATCTAAGTCCCTCCATCAGAAATAGTTCAGTCATGTTCATGTTGTCCCCTTTCTGGAGGCAGGACCTTCTCACTGCTGCTTTCATGCCAAAAGACCTGTCTGATTTCCAACTTTCCCACCCATTCTTTTCACTGCCTATTCGCTCATCTCAAGGTGCTTATGGTCAAACCTTGAGAAGGCTTCTGGTGTAGCTTTGCTCAATTGTTCCTGAAAATGGCTGGAGCATTAGTAAAGATGGAGAGCAGAACCTGAAAAAAACCAAAAAGCCATATATTGGGAGGACAGAGCTTGCATTCCAACCCAGAGTTGGCATTGGCAGGTCCAACACCTGCCCCTGAAGAGAGAATATGCAGAGGAGGATGCTCATGGAAGTCCCTGTGTTTTGCAGGCCGGGCAGCGACAGGGACCAGACGCGGGTGGACGCCGTGTGCACCTACAGCAAGGAGCCCTGGGCTGCGCCTTTGGACAGGGTGGGGCTGTACCACCAAGTGAGCAACAAGACCAGAGGCATCACCCAGCTGGGCCCCTACAGCCTGGACAAGGACAGCCTCTACGTCAACGGTGAGTGGCGCTCCTCCCTCGGCCTCCTCTGCTCTGCCATGGCAGCCGTGCCCCAGTGCTGCCCCTTGCCCAGCCCCAGCTGCTGACCCTCTGTCTCTCTCTTTCCCCAGGCTACAACGAGCAGCCAGTGTTGACCAGTGAGTACCTTGCAGGAGCGGGAAGGGATCCCAACACAGCAAGTGCCACACTGCGTTCCTTTATGGACAGAGTAGTCTGGGGCTGGGGTGTTGATGGGGGCTTCCAAGTCTTCTACATGGAGAGCAGGGCTGACTGGAGACGTTTGATGTCATCCAGCCAGAGCTGTAACCACCAAGTATTAGCCCCATGTCATTGCCCAACTGTGCTTCTTGCAGCTCCCACCCAAATGCCAACAACAGCTGCCACCCTTGAGCGTTTCACCGTCAACTTCACCATCACCAACCTGCCCTACACTTCTGACCTGGAGAATCCTGACTCAGCCAGGTTCAGAGCTACACGAAGGGTGATGAACATGATGGTAGGTGAACCACCGCTGGGACATTGCTGTAGCCCTCTGGCCTCAATAACTTGGAAGCCGTGCAGAGATATGGTCATTGCTTAACTGGGAAACCTCTTTCTCTGGCAGCTTGACCGCCTGCTGAAAGACAGCAGCATTGGCCCTGCTTTCCATGGATGTGATACAACAGATTTCAGGTATGGGTCATGATCAACTGTCCCTGAAAGACCACTGGTTTTACCCATAGGCCTTCTAAAATCTATTGAGTGTTGGTTCTCATTCTACGGGCTGGGACCTCCACCTTGATACCCTCCTTCCTCAGAGTATCACCTGTTTTCCGATGCTTTTCCTTCCACATGCTCATATTGTAGTCTTAGCTGACTCTCAATCCTCCCTGAAAAGACATAAAAGCTCCAGAATCCAGCCTTGAAGGCCGAAAGTGCAGAGGTGGTTGCTCATGGAGCTCCCTGTGTTTTGCAGGCCAGGCAGTGACAGGGACCAGATGCGGGTGGACGCCGTGTGCACCTACAGCAAGGAGCCCTGGGCTGCGCCTTTGGACAGGGTGGGGCTGTACCACCAAGTGAGCAACAAGACCAGAGGCATCACCCAGCTGGGCCCCTACAGCCTGGACAAGGACAGCCTCTACGTCAACGGTGAGCGGCGCTCCTCCCTCGGCCTCCTCTGCTCTGCCATGGCAGCACTGCCCCTGTGCTGCCCCTTGCCCAGCCCCAGCTGCTGACCCTCTGTCTCTCTCTTTCCCCAGGCTACAACGAGCCGCCAGTGCTGACCAGTGAGTACCTTGCAGGACTGGGAGGAGGTCTGAGGGAAGGAAGTGCCACACTGGCATATTTTCTTGAGGACATTGGAGGTTGGGGGCTGGGGCATGATATCCTGGGGACATGTGGAGCTTCCCAGCCTCTGCCATGGAGTGGAGGTCTGCCTGGAGACCTCTGTACTCATCCAGCCATAGTTGCAACAATAATGATTTACCAATTTGAAATTTCCCAATTGTGCTTCCAGCTCCATCGCATCCAACAACCACAGCTGCCACCCTTGAGCGTTTCACCGTCAACTTCACCATCACCAACCTGCCCTACACTTCTGACCTGGAGAATCCTGACTCGGCCAGGTTCAAATCTACACGGCGGGTGATGAACATGATGGTAGGTGGATAAGCAGTGAGCCATATCCTTGACCTCAATGACCTGATGAGGTTGGAAGCAGTGCTGAGCTGGCTACTGAATAAATGTAAACCCGCTTCTTTTGGCAGCTTGACCGCCTGCTGAAGGACAGCAGCATTGGCCCTGCTTTCCATGGATGTGAAACAACAGACTTCAGGTATGGGTTCCACCTCAGTGCACCTTTGAAGAGTCCAGGACCTGGACCAATAACTGGTCCGGACCGGGACCAAGAACACTGATATTCTCCTCTTTTATGGAGGCCGAACATTCTTGCTAATGTTGTCCGGCTCCAGATTATTGTCCACGAAGCCATTTCCTCTTAGAGGGTCTCTTCTAAGCCTTTGCACTCATCTTGCCATTTTGTGCCTTACATAATTTCGTAAACTCAAGAGTATTTTTAAAGTGTTTCCAGGCACTTTCCAAATTCCCAGAACATTAGTGAAGATGAAGAACAGTATGTGCCAACAAACACACACACATTGTGCGAAGGCAGGCCTAGCATTTCAAGTCAAAAATGGCTATGAAAGCACCAAGACGCAACCAGGACCTGTTCGCCTTGAAGGGTGAACGTGCAGAGGAGGATACTCATGGAGGTCCTTGTGTTTTGCAGGCCAGGCAGTGACAGGGACCAGACGCGGGTGGACGCCGTGTGCACCTACAGCAAGGAGCCCTGGGCTGCGCCTTTGGACAGGGTGGGGCTGTACCACCAAGTGAGCAACAAGACCAGAGGCATCACCCAGCTGGGCCCCTACAGCCTGGACAAGGACAGCCTCTACGTCAACGGTGAGCGGCGCTCCTCCCTCGGCCTCCTCTGCTCTGCCATGGCAGCCCTGCCCCAGTGCTGCCCCTTGCCCGGCCCCAGCTCCTGACCCTCTGTCTCTCTCTTTCTCCAGGCTACAACGAGCAGCCAGTGCTGACCAGTGAGTACCTTGCAGGAGCGGGAAGGGATCCCAACACAGCAAGTGCCACACTGGGTTCCTTTATGGACAGAGTAGTCTGGGGCTGGGGTGTTGATGGGGGCTTCCAAGTCTTCTACATGGAGAGCAGGGCTGACTGGAGACATTTGATGTCATCCAGCCAGAGCTGTAACCACCAAGTATTAGCCCCATGTCATTGCCCAACTATGCTTCTTGCAGCTCCCACCCAAATGCCAACAACAGCTGCCACCCTTGAGCGTTTCACCGTCAACTTCACCATCACCAACCTGCCCTACACTTCTGACCTGGAGAATCCTGACTCAGCCAGGTTCAGAGCTACACGAAGGGTGATGAACATGATGGTAGGTGAACCACCACTGGGACATTGCTGTACCCCCTCTGGCCTCAATAACTTGGAAGCCGTGCAGAGATATGGTCATTGCTTAACTGGGAAACCTCTTTCTCTGGCAGCTTGACCGCCTGCTGAAAGACAGCAGCATTGGCCCTGCTTTCCATGGATGTGATACAACAGATTTCAGGTATGGGTCATGATCAACTGTCCCTGAAAGACCACTGGTTTTACCCATAGGCTTTCTAAAATCTATTGAGTGTTGGTTCTCATTCTACGGGCTGGGACCTCCACCTTGATACCCTCCTTCCTCAGAGTATCGCCTGTTTTCCGATGCTCTTCCTTCCACATGCTCATATTGTAGTCTTAGCTGACTCTCAATCCTCCCTGAAAAGACATAAAAGCTCCAGAATCCAGCCTTGAAGGCCGAAAGTGCAGAGGTGGTTGCTCATGGAGGTCCTTGTGTTTTGCAGGCCGGGCAGTGAGAGGGACCAGACGCGGGTGGACGCCGTGTGCACCTACAGCAAGGAGCCCTGGGCTGCGCCTTTGGACAGGGTGGGGCTGTACCACCAAGTGAGCAACAAGACCAGAGGCATCACCCAGCTGGGCCCCTACAGCCTGGACAAGGACAGCCTCTACGTCAACGGTGAGCGGCGCTCCTCCCTCGGCCTCCTCTGCTCTGCCATGGCAGCCCTGCCCCAGTGCTGCCCCTTGCCCAGCCCCAGCTGCTGACCCTCTGTCTCTCTCTTTCCCCAGGCTACAACGAGCAGCCAGTGCTGACCAGTGAGTACCTTGCAGCACTGGGATGGTTTTACAAGACAGCAAGTGCCACACTGGGGTTTTCTCTAGGGCAGTTGAATTTTTGGGTGGTTGGGGACATGAGATCCTGGGGACATGGTGATGTTCTTCTCCTTCACCTTGGGAAGCCGGGCTGGCAGGAAACCTTTGCCCTTGCACATCCATGGCTGTAAATATAAACTCTATGCCCCTTTTCACTCCCCTATCTGTGTTTCTTCCAGCTCCCACCCAGCCACAAACAACCACAGCTGCCACCCTTGAGCATTTCACTGTCAACTTCACCATCACCAACCTGCCCTACTCTTCTGACCTGGAGAATCCTGACTCGGCCAGGTTCAAATCTACTCGGAGAGTTATGAACACTCTGGTAAGTCGATCAACAGCGGGACATTTCTGTGCCACCTCAAGTTGCAGAGATTGCAGGGAGCAGGCCATGGCTTAATCATGAAACCTTTTCCCTTGGCAGATGGATCGCCTGATGAAGGATAGCAGCATTGGCCCTGATTTCCAAGGATGTGAAACAACAGGCTTCAGGTATGGGTCATCCTCAAGTGGCGTTTTGCAGAACCCTTGCTTTAAGAAGTGGCACTGTTGGTCCCCTCCAGAAGAGTGTTTTAGCCACTCTTGTGGATTTAGGATGATCTTCTTTAGGTACTGCTGCACCAGCACTTTATTTTTAATGTCCCATGACTTGGAGCTGACCTTCAGTGCCTATCCTCTTATGGAGGGAGCAGAATAGCCCAAAGCTAACTCAAAAGTTTGTCAGGACCCTCTCCATCCTGAACAGTCCTATGGCATTAGTGTAGGGGGTGAGCAGAGGCCACCCACCACAAAGAATCTTCAGGAAGGCAGAGTTTCATTCCAATGTGGGAATGGCCAAGACAAGACCAGAGACCAGATGTGATGAGATTATTTGCAGAGGAGGGAGCTCATGGAGGTCCCTGTGTTTTGCAGGCCAGGCAGTGACAGGGACCAGACGCGGGTGGACGCCGTGTGCACCTACAGCAAGGAGCCCTGGGCTGCGCCTTTGGACAGGGTGGGGCTGTACCACCAAGTGAGCAACAAGACCAGAGGCATCACCCAGCTGGGCCCCTACAGCCTGGACAAGGACAGCCTCTACGTCAACGGTGAGTGGCGCTCCTCCCTCGGCCTCCTCTGCTCTGCCATGGCAGCCCTGCCCCAGTGCTGCCCCTTGCCCAGCCCCAGCTGCTGACCCTCTGTCTCTCTCTTTCCCCAGGCTACAACGAGCAGCCAGTGCTGACCAGTGAGTACCTTGCAGGAGCGGGAAGGGATCCCAACACAGCAAGTGCCACACTGGGTTCCTTTATGGACAGAGTAGTCTGGGGCTGGGGAGTTGATGGGGGCTTCCAAGTCTTCTACATGGAGAGCAGGGCTGACTGGAGACGTTTGATGTCATCCAGCCAGAGCTGTAACCACCAAGTATTAGCCCCATGTCATTGCCCAACTGTGCTTCTTGCAGCTCCCACCCAAATGCCAACAACAGCTGCCACCCTTGAGCGTTTCACCGTCAACTTCACCATCACCAACCTGCCCTACACTTCTGACCTGGAGAATCCTGACTCAGCCAGGTTCAGAGCTACACGAAGGGTGATGAACATGATGGTAGGTGAACCACCGCTGGGACATTGCTGTACCCCCTCTGGCCTCAATAACTTGGAAGCCGTGCAGAGATATGGTCATTGCTTAACTGGGAAACCTCTTTCTCTGGCAGCTTGACCGCCTGCTGAAAGACAGCAGCATTGGCCCTGCTTTCCATGGATGTGATACAACAGATTTCAGGTATGGGTCATGATCAACTGTCCGTGAAAGACCACTGGTTTTACCCATAGGCTTTCTAAAATCTATTGAGTGTTGGTTCTCATTCTACGGGCTGGGACCTCCACCTTGATACCCTCCTTCCTCAGAGTATCACATGTTTTCCGATGCTTTTCCTTCCACATGCTCATATTGTAGTCTTAGCTGACTCTCAATCCTCCCTGAAAAGACATAAAAGCTCCAGAATCCAGCCTTGAAGGCCGAAAGTGCAGAGGTGGTTGCTCATGGAGGTCCCTGTGTTTTGCAGGCCGGGCAGTGAGAGGGACCAGACGCGGGTGGACGCCGTGTGCACCTACAGCAAGGAGCCCTGGGCTGTGCCTTTGGACAGGGTGGGGCTGTACCACCAAGTGAGCAACAAGACCAGAGGCATCACCCAGCTGGGCCCCTACAGCCTGGACAAGGACAGCCTCTACGTCAACGGTGAGTGGCGCTCCTCCCTCGGCCTCCTCTGCTCTGCCATGGCAGCACTGCCCCTGTGCTGCCCCTTGCCCAGCCCCAGCTGCTGACCCTCTGTCTCTCTCTTTCCCCAGGCTACAATGAGCCGCCAGTGCTGACCAGTGAGTACCTTGCAGGACTGGGAGGAGGTCTGAGGGAAGGAAGTGCCACACTGGCATATTTTCTTGAGGACATTGGAGGTTGGGGGCTGGGGCATGATATCCTGGGGACATGTGGAGCTTCCCAGCCTCTGCCATGGAGTGGAGGTCTGCCTGGAGACCTCTGTACTCATCCAGCCATAGTTGCAACAATAATGATTTACCAATTTGAAATTTCCCAATTGTGCTTCCAGCTCCATCGCATCCAACAACCACAGCTGCCACCCTTGAGCGTTTCACCGTCAACTTCACCATCACCAACCTGCCCTACACTTCTGACCTGGAGAATCCTGACTCGGCCAGGTTCAAATCTACACGGAGGGTGATGAACATGATGGTAGGTGGATAAGCAGTGAGCCATATCCTTGACCTCAATGACCTGATGAGGTTGGAAGCAGTGCTGAGCTGGCTACTGAATAAATGTAAACCCGCTTCTTTTGGCAGCTTGACCGCCTGCTGAAGGACAGCAGCATTGGCCCTGCTTTCCATGGATGTGAAACAACAGACTTCAGGTATGGGTTCCACCTCAGTGTCCCTTTGAAGAGTCCAGGACCTGGACCAATAACTGGTCCGGACCGGGACCAAGAACACTGATATTCTCCTCTTTTATGGAGGCCGAACATTCTTGCTAATGTTGTCCGGCTCCAGATTATTGTCCATGAAGCCATTTCCTCTTAGAGGTTCTCTTCTAAGCCTTTGCACTCATCTTGCCATTTTGTGCCTTACATAATTTCGTAAACTCAAGAGTATTTTTAAAGTGTTTCCAGGCACTTTCCAAATTCCCAGAACATTAGTGAAGATGAAGAACAGTATGTGCCAACAAACACACACATTGTGCGAAGGCAGGCCTAGCATTTCAAGTCAAAAATGGCTATGAAAGCACCAAGACGCAACCAGGACCCGTTCGCCTTGAAGGGTGAACGTGCAGAGGAGGATACTCATGGAGGTCCCTGTGTTTTGCAGGCCAGGCAGTGACAGGGACCAGACGCGGGTGGACGCCGTGTGCACCTACAGCAAGGAGCCCTGGGCTGCGCCTTTGGACAGGGTGGGGCTGTACCACCAAGTGAGCAACAAGACCAGAGGCATCACCCAGCTGGGCCCCTACAGCCTGGACAAGGACAGCCTCTACGTCAACGGTGAGCGGCGCTCCTCCCTCGGCCTCCTCTGCTCTGCCATGGCAGCCCTGCCCCAGTGCTGCCCCTTGCCCGGCCCTAGCTGCTGACCCTCTGTCTCTCTCTTTCTCCAGGCTACAACGAGCAGCCAGTGCTGACCAGTGAGTACCTTGCAGGAGCGGGAAGGGATCCCAACACAGCAAGTGCCACACTGGGTTCCTTTATGGACAGAGTAGTCTGGGGCTGGGGTGTTGATGGGGGCTTCCAAGTCGTCTACATGGAGAGCAGGGCTGACTGGAGACGTTTGATGTCATCCAGCCAGAGCTGTAACCACCAAGTATTAGCCCCATGTCATTGCCCAACTGTGCTTCTTGCAGCTCCCACCCAAATGCCAACAACAGCTGCCACCCTTGAGCGTTTCACCGTCAACTTCACCATCACCAACCTGCCCTACACTTCTGACCTGGAGAATCCTGACTCAGCCAGGTTCAGAGCTACACGAAGGGTGATGAACATGATGGTAGGTGAACCACCACTGGGACATTGCTGTACCCCCTCTGGCCTCAATAACTTGGAAGCCGTGCAGAGACATGGTCATTGCTTAACTGGGAAACCTCTTTCTCTGGCAGCTTGACCGCCTGCTGAAAGACAGCAGCATTGGCCCTGCTTTCCATGGATGTGATACAACAGATTTCAGGTATGGGTCATGATCAACTGTCCCTGAAAGACCACTGGTTTTACCCATAGGCTTTCTAAAATCTATTGAGTGTTGGTTCTCATTCTACGGGCTGGGACCTCCACCTTGATACCCTCCTTCCTCAGAGTATTGCCTGTTTTCCGATGCTCTTCCTTCCACATGCTCATATTGTAGTCTTAGCTGACTCTCAATCCTCCCTGAAAAGACATAAAAGCTCCAGAATCCAGCCTTGAAGGCCGAAAGTGCAGAGGTGGTTGCTCATGGAGGTCCTTGTGTTTTGCAGGCCGGGCAGTGAGAGGGACCAGACGCGGGTGGACGCCGTGTGCACCTACAGCAAGGAGCCCTGGGCTGCGCCTTTGGACAGGGTGGGGCTGTACCACCAAGTGAGCAACAAGACCAGAGGCATCACCCAGCTGGGCCCCTACAGCCTGGACAAGGACAGCCTCTACGTCAACGGTGAGCGGCGCTCCTCCCTCGGCCTCCTCTGCTCTGCCATGGCAGCCCTGCCCCAGTGCTGCCCCTTGCCCAGCCCCAGCTGCTGACCCTCTGTCTCTCTCTTTCCCCAGGCTACAACGAGCAGCCAGTGCTGACCAGTGAGTACCTTGCAGCACTGGGATGGTTTTACAAGACAGCAAGTGCCACACTGGGGTTTTCTCTAGGGCAGTTAAATTTTGGGGTGGTTGGGGACATGAGATCCTGGGGACATGGTGATGTTCTTCTCCTTCACCTTGGGAAGCCGGGCTGGCAGGAAACCTTTGCCCTTGCACATCCATGGCTGTAAATATAAACTCTATGCCCCTTTTCACTCCCCTATCTGTGTTTCTTCCAGCTCCCACCCAGCCACAAACAACCACAGCTGCCACCCTTGAGCATTTCACTGTCAACTTCACCATCACCAACCTGCCCTACTCTTCTGACCTGGAGAATCCTGACTCGGCCAGGTTCAAATCTACTCGGAGAGTTATGAACACTCTGGTAAGTCGATCAACAGCGGGACATTTCTGTGCCACCTCAAGTTGCAGAGATGGCAGGGAGCAGGCCATGGCTTAATCATGAAACCTTTTCCCTTGGCAGATGGATCGCCTGATGAAGGATAGCAGCATTGGCCCTGATTTCCAAGGATGTGAAACAACAGGCTTCAGGTATGGGTCATCCTCAAGTGGCATTTTGCAGAACCCTTGCTTTAAGAAGTGGCACTGTTGGTCCCCTCCAGAAGAGTGTTTTAGCCACTCTTGTGGATTTAGGATGATCTTCTTTAGGTACTGCTGCACCAGCACTTTATTTTTAATGTCCCATGACTTGGAGCTGACCTTCAGTGCCTATCCTCTTATGGAGGGAGCAGAATAGCCCAAAGCTAACTCAAAAGTTTGTCTGGACCCTCTCCATCCTGAACAGTCCTATGGCATTAGTGTAGGGGGTGAGCAGAGGCCACCCACCACAAAGAATCTTCAGGAAGGCAGAGTTTCATTCCAATATGGGAATGGCCAAGACAAGATCAGAGACCAGATGTGATGAGATTATTTGCAGAGGAGGGTGCTCATGGAGGTCCCTGTGTTTTTCAGGCCAGGCAGTGACAGGGACCAGACGCGGGTGGACGCCGTGTGCACCTACAGCAAGGAGCCCTGGGCTGCGCCTTTGGACAGGGTGGGGCTGTACCACCAAGTGAGCAACAAGACCAGAAGCATCACCCAGCTGGGCCCCTACAGCCTGGACAAGGACAGCCTCTATGTCAACGGTGAGCGGCGCTCCTCCCTCGGCCTCCTCTGCTCTGCCATGGCAGCCCTGCCCCAGTGCTGCCCCTTGCCCGGCCCCAGCTGCTGACCCCTCTGTCTCTCTCTTTCCCCAGGCTACAACGAGCAGCCAGTGCTGACCAGTGAGTACCTTGCAGGAGCGGGAAGGGATCCCAACACAGCAAGTGCCACACTGGGTTCCTTTATGGACAGAGTAGTCTGGGGCTGGGGTGTTGATGGGGGCTTCCAAGTCTTCTACATGGAGAGCAGGGCTGACTGGAGACATTTGATGTCATCCAGCCAGAGCTGTAACCACCAAGTATTAGCCCCATGTCATTGCCCAACTGTGCTTCTTGCAGCTCCCACCCAAATGCCAACAACAGCTGCCACCCTTGAGCGTTTCACCGTCAACTTCACCATCACCAACCTGCCCTACACTTCTGACCTGGAGAATCCTGACTCAGCCAGGTTCAGAGCTACACGAAGGGTGATGAACATGATGGTAGGTGAACCACCGCTGGGACATTGCTGTACCCCCTCTGGCCTCAATAACTTGGAAGCCGTGCAGAGATATGGTCATTGCTTAACTGGGAAACCTCTTTCTCTGGCAGCTTGACCGCCTGCTGAAAGACAGCAGCATTGGCCCTGCTTTCCATGGATGTGATACAACAGATTTCAGGTATGGGTCATGATCAACTGTCCCTGAAAGACCACTGGTTTTACCCATAGGCTTTCTAAAATCTATTGAGTGTTGGTTCTCATTCTACGGGCTGGGACCTCCACCTTGATACCCTCCTTCCTCAGAGTATTGCCTGTTTTCCGATGCTCTTCCTTCCACATGCTCATATTGTAGTCTTAGCTGACTCTCAATCCTCCCTGAAAAGACATAAAAGCTCCAGAATCCAGCCTTGAAGGCCGAAAGTGCAGATGAGGATGCTCATGGAGGTCCCTGTGTTTTGCAGGCCGGGCAGTGACAGGGACCAGACGTGGGTGGACGCCGTGTGCACCTACAGCAAGGAGCCCTGGGCTGCGCCTTTGGACAGGGTGGGGCTGTACCACCAAGTGAGCAACAAGACCAGAGGCATCACCCAGCTGGGCCCCTACAGCCTGGACAAGGACAGCCTCTACGTCAACGGTGAGCGGCGCTCCTCCCTCGGCCTCCTCTGCTCTGCCATGGCAGCCCTGCCCCAGTGCTGCCCCTTGCCCAGCCCCAGCTGCTGACCCTCTGTCTCTCTCTTTCCCCAGGCTACAACGAGCAGCCAGTGCTGACCAGTGAGTACCTTGCAGCACTGGGATGGTTTTACAAGACAGCAAGTGCCACACTGGGGTTTTCTCTAGGGCAGTTAAATTTTGGGGTGGTTGGGGACATGAGATCCTGGGGACATGGTGATGTTCTTCTCCTTCACCTTGGGAAGCCGGGCTGGCAGGAAACCTTTGCCCTTGCACATCCATGGCTGTAAATATAAACTCTATGCCCCTTTTCACTCCCCTATCTGTGTTTCTTCCAGCTCCCACCCAGCCACAAACAACCACAGCTGCCACCCTTGAGCATTTCACTGTCAACTTCACCATCACCAACCTGCCCTACTCTTCTGACCTGGAGAATCCTGACTCGGCCAGGTTCAAATCTACTCGGAGAGTTATGAACACTCTGGTAAGTCGATCAACAGCGGGACATTTCTGTGCCACCTCAAGTTGCAGAGATGGCAGGGAGCAGGCCATGGCTTAATCATGAAACCTTTTCCCTTGGCAGATGGATCGCCTGATGAAGGATAGCAGCATTGGCCCTGATTTCCAAGGATGTGAAACAACAGGCTTCAGGTATGGGTCATCCTCAAGTGGCATTTTGCAGAACCCTTGCTTTAAGAAGTGGCACTGTTGGTCCCCTCCAGAAGAGTGTTTTAGCCACTCTTGTGGATTTAGGATGATCTTCTTTAGGTAGTGCTGCACCAGCACTTTATTTTTAATGTCCCATGACTTGGAGCTGACCTTCAGTGCCTATCCTCTTATGGAGGGAGCAGAATAGCCCAAAGCTAACTCAAAAGTTTGTCTGGACCCTCTCCATCCTGAACAGTCCTATGGCATTAGTGTAGGGGGTGAGCAGAGGCCACCCACCACAAAGAATCTTCAGGAAGGCAGAGTTTCATTCCAATATGGGAATGGCCAAGACAAGATCAGAGACCAGATGTGATGAGATTATTTGCAGAGGAGGGTGCTCATGGAGGTCCCTGTGTTTTTCAGGCCAGGCAGTGACAGGGACCAGACGCGGGTGGACGCCGTGTGCACCTACAGCAAGGAGCCCTGGGCTGCGCCTTTGGACAGGGTGGGGCTGTACCACCAAGTGAGCAACAAGACCAGAAGCATCACCCAGCTGGGCCCCTACAGCCTGGACAAGGACAGCCTCTATGTCAACGGTGAGCGGCGCTCCTCCCTCGGCCTCCTCTGCTCTGCCATGGCAGCCCTGCCCCAGTGCTGCCCCTTGCCCGGCCCCAGCTGCTGACCCCTCTGTCTCTCTCTTTCCCCAGGCTACAACGAGCAGCCAGTGCTGACCAGTGAGTACCTTGCAGGAGCGGGAAGGGATCCCAACACAGCAAGTGCCACACTGGGTTCCTTTATGGACAGAGTAGTCTGGGGCTGGGGTGTTGATGGGGGCTTCCAAGTCTTCTACATGGAGAGCAGGGCTGACTGGAGACATTTGATGTCATCCAGCCAGAGCTGTAACCACCAAGTATTAGCCCCATGTCATTGCCCAACTGTGCTTCTTGCAGCTCCCACCCAAATGCCAACAACAGCTGCCACCCTTGAGCGTTTCACCGTCAACTTCACCATCACCAACCTGCCCTACACTTCTGACCTGGAGAATCCTGACTCAGCCAGGTTCAGAGCTACACGAAGGGTGATGAACATGATGGTAGGTGAACCACCGCTGGGACATTGCTGTACCCCCTCTGGCCTCAATAACTTGGAAGCCGTGCAGAGATATGGTCATTGCTTAACTGGGAAACCTCTTTCTCTGGCAGCTTGACCGCCTGCTGAAAGACAGCAGCATTGGCCCTGCTTTCCATGGATGTGATACAACAGATTTCAGGTATGGGTCATGATCAACTGTCCCTGAAAGACCACTGGTTTTACCCATAGGCTTTCTAAAATCTATTGAGTGTTGGTTCTCATTCTACGGGCTGGGACCTCCACCTTGATACCCTCCTTCCTCAGAGTATTGCCTGTTTTCCGATGCTCTTCCTTCCACATGCTCATATTGTAGTCTTAGCTGACTCTCAATCCTCCCTGAAAAGACATAAAAGCTCCAGAATCCAGCCTTGAAGGCCGAAAGTGCAGATGAGGATGCTCATGGAGGTCCCTGTGTTTTGCAGGCCGGGCAGTGACAGGGACCAGACGTGGGTGGACGCCGTGTGCACCTACAGCAAGGAGCCCTGGGCTGCGCCTTTGGACAGGGTGGGGCTGTACCACCAAGTGAGCAACAAGACCAGAGGCATCACCCAGCTGGGCCCCTACAGCCTGGACAAGGACAGCCTCTACGTCAACGGTGAGCGGCGCTCCTCCCTCGGCCTCCTCTGCTCTGCCATGGCAGCCCTGCCCCAGTGCTGCCCCTTGCCCAGCCCCAGCTGCTGACCCTCTGTCTCTCTCTCTTTCTCCAGGCTACAATGAACAGCCAGTGCTGACCAGTGAGTACCTTGCAGGACTGGGAGGAGGTCTGAGGGAAGGAAGTGCCACACTGGCATATTTTCTTGAGGACATTGGAGGTTGGGGGCTGGGGCATGATATCCTGGGGACATGTGGAGCTTCCCAGCCTCTGCCATGGAGTGGAGGTCTGCCTGGAGACCTCTGTACTCATCCAGCCATAGCTGCAACAATAATGATTTACCAATTTGAAATTTCCAAATTGTGCTTCCAGCTCCCCCCCACCCACCAACAACAACAGCCACTGCTCTCGAGCATTTCACTGTCAACTTCACCATCACCAACCTCCTCTACTCTTCTGACCTGGAGAATCCTGACTCAGCCAAGTTCAGAGCTTCTAGGAGAGTTATGAACACCCTGGTAAGTCAAGCATCACCGGGAAATTGTCATGCCCTCCCAGGAATCTATAAACTTGGAGAGTGTGCAGTGGGAATGCCATGCCCTAAAACTTGTAAATCTTATGTCTTGACAGCTTGACCGGCTCCTAAAGACAAGCAGCATCGGCCCTGTTTTCCAAGGATGTGAGACAACAGACTTCAGGTATGAGTGGCCTTCCAAGGTGCCTTTAGTGTGCCATCACTTACATAAAAGTACTTATCATTGTCATGTTTTCCTCTTTATGGAGCAAGGACATTCTGTGTCCTTGCCAGATTCTTCTTCCTGTTGTACCTTTCTCTTATATCTCACATTTGCTTGCTACACTCTCCATTTTGGGGTGGTGAAGGCCCAATCCCAAGCTGATTCAAAAGCCCTTCCAGGCCCTCTCTTTCATAAACATGTACAGACTGATATTGAAGCTGGAGAAGAGTTTACCCACACCAAGAATAGAGACTAGAAGTACAGGACAGCAAACCTTGCATTCAAACTCAGGAATGATCCCATGGCAGTTTCAAACCCATCTTAGAATTAAAACAGGCAGAGGAGGGTGCTCAGGCAGGTCCCTGTGTTTTGCAGGCCAGGCAGTGACAGGGACCAGACGCGGGTGGACGCCGTGTGCACCTACAGCAAGGAGCCCTGGGCTGCGCCTTTGGACAGGGTGGGGCTGTACCACCAAGTGAGCAACAAGACCAGAGGCATCACCCAGCTGGGCCCCTACAGCCTGGACAAGGACAGCCTCTACGTCAACGGTGAGCGGTGATCCTCCCTCGGCCTCCTCTGCTCTGCCATGGCAGCCCTGCCCCAGTGCTGCCCCTTGCCCGGCCCAGCTGCTGACCCTCTGTCTCTCTCTTTCCCCAGGCTACAACGAGCAGCCAGTGCTGACCAGTGAGTACCCTGCAGGAGCATGTTGGGATCTGAAGGCAGGCAATGCCTTAGTGAAGCTTCCCCTAAGCAGAGGAAGCCGAGGGCTTGGGCTTGGGATCTTGGATGGAGGCAGGAATCTGGCGAGTCTTTCCCATGGAATGCAGGCAGTTTGACCTCTATGTTGTTCCAGCAATTGACTTGACATCCTGTGTTTTCCCTCTTTTCCCTCCCCATTTTTGCTTCTTCCAGCTCCCGCCCATCCAATCACAGCTGCCACCCTTGAGCATTTCACCGTCAACTTCACCATCACCAACCTGCCCTACACTACTGACTTGGAGAAACCTGAATCTGCCAGGTTCAGAGCTACACGAAGAGTTATGAACACCCTGGTAAGTCAACCAGCACTGAGGCATATCCTTGCCCTCAGTGGCCTCAGCAGCTTGGGTTGAGTGCAGAGAGATGGTCATGACTTAACTGGGAAAACTTTTCCCTTGGCAGCTTGATCGCCTGCTGAAGGACAGCACCATTGGCCCTGTTTTCCAAGGATGTGGGACATCAGACTTCAGGTATGTGTTGCATGCCAGTGGCCCATTGCAAGGCTCTCCCTCAGATCATGGTGCTGGTAACAATCCTGTTCTCCTTGACGGATGCGGGAATTTCTTCCTTAGGCCTCCCGTACTCCTGAGTTTCTCCCCGATGCCCTTGTCTCTTAGAACACCCTCTCACAGGCTTTACTCTCCTCTTGGGGTAGTGAAGGTTAAGATTACTTGGTAACTCCTAGAATTACTTCAAATTCCTTCCAGGCTCCCTCCTTTGTGAAGAGTCCCTGGGCTTTCTTGGCACTGTGAGTGAGGAGAGTAGTGTTCAGGCCCTAAATACCCACATTTGGGGAAGACAGGGGTTCATTACCCACTTCGAAATCGGCACAGCAGGACCAGGGCCTGAGGAGACAATGTACAGAGGAAGATGCTCAGGGAGCTCCCTGTGTTTTGCAGGCCAGGCAGTGACAGGGACCAGACGCGGGTGGACGCCGTGTGCACCTACAGCAAGGAGCCCTGGGCTGCGCCTTTGGACAGGGTGGGGCTGTACCACCAAGTGAGCAACAAGACCAGAGGCATCACCCAGCTGGGCCCCTACAGCCTGGACAAGGACAGCCTCTACGTCAACGGTGAGTGGCGCTCCTCCCTCGGCCTCCTCTGCTCTGCCATGGCAGCCCTGCCCCAGTGCTGCCCCTTGCCCAGCCCCAGCTGCTGACCCTCTGTCTCTCTCTTTCCCCAGGCTACAATGAGCAGCCAGTGCTGACCAGTGAGTACCTACAGGAATGGCATGGTATCAGAAGGTCACAAGTTCTCAGCTGAGGTCTGCTCTCAGTCTGTGGGCCTGTGGCCTTGAAATCCTTGGGGAAACATGAGGGTCATAGTAACATTTTCTATGGACAACAGGGCTGGTAGGAGACCTCAGTGGTTTTCCCTCCAGATCCCTGATACTGATCCTCTTGCCCCTTGTCATTCCTTATTTCTACTTCTTCCAGCTCCCACTCACCCACCAACAACAACAGCTGCCACCCTTGAGCACTTCACCGTCAACTTCACCATCACCAACCTGCCCTACACTTCTGACCTGGAGAATCCTGATTCAGCCAGGTTCAGAGCTACAAAAAGGGTGATGAACACCCTGGTAAGTCAACCATCAGCAGGACCTACTTATGTCTCTACTGTACTGATCAGCTTGGAGGGAGCACACATAGAATGTCATGGCTTAACTGTGAAACCTTTTCCCTTTGCAGCTTGACCGCCTGCTGAAGGAAAGCAGCATTGGCCCTGCTTTCCATGGTTGTGACACAACAGACTTCAGGTATGGGTTCCACCCCAGTGTCCCTTTGCAAGAACCTCTCTCATAAAGGGACCAGTCACACTTGTGTTTGTTCTCCTCTTTTATGGAAGCCAGATCTTCTCTCTAATGCACTTCAGCCCTAGGAACTTCTCTGTGATACCCTCTCTCTTAGACAATATCCTGATTACATGGACTCTCACCTCCGATGGTGAAGGCCCAACCCTGAGATTAGTGTAAACTCCTTTTAGGCCCTATTCCTCCAGAAAAGACTCAAGCCACTAGCGAGGTTGTAGAGCAGTCTCAACCCACCAGACACACACAGATTTTTGGGAAGGTGGCTGTCCCATTCCCATGCAGCGGTGGCCACGGCAATCCACAGGTTAAGCCCTGAATGATGAATGTGCAGATGAGGGTGCTCATGGAGCTCCCTGTGTTTTGCAGGCCAGGCAGTGACAGGGACCAGACGCGGGTGGACGCCGTGTGCACCTACAGCAAGGAGCCCTGGGCTGCGCCTTTGGACAGGGTGGGGCTGTACCACCAAGTGAGCAACAAGACCAGAGGCATCACCCAGCTGGGCCCCTACAGCCTGGACAAGGACAGCCTCTATGTCAACGGTGACAATTCTTTTGGATTTCTTTAATTTTCAAATACTTAATTTTCTATACCTAAATTATTTCCTATCTTTCCATATTCATTCACTAAGTAATTTTTTTTTGAGTATTTTTTGTTCTTTCAATCAGTTGTATCTCTCATTCTTTTTGCTGGGTTTCTTATATGCTCTACATACATTTATAGTTTCTCATACACTCTAAATACATTTATAATTTTACCTCCTTCTACGTTTTTTTTTAATATAGTAAAATTAACCTTTTTCAAGTATACTTTCTCTGTTACACTAATTTTAAATATTCTATTTACCAACTTCTTGGAAAAAATAATGATTGACCTCTCAAGGTCAAGGAACCGCACTACAACTTATCACTCCTTGACAAAATTATGCATAAATTTTCTATGTAGAAGTTAAATGATTCCTTGGCCATGACAGTGCAGTTGGAACGTGATGACCTTTAAGTTCCCTTCCACCCCAAATGATTCTGTGATTCTAAACTGGATTTATGGAATCGGTAAATTCCCTCTAAATATCCCTCATAAAGGGAGAATTCTGTGTACTGCTAAGAGAAGCAGCACCTTGCCAACAGGGTAATTTGCATTTTTGCCTGGACAGTCACCAGATCAATCTTTCCTAGGAAATGTTTACACATGAGCTCTCAGACATGTTTTGTATTCTAGCGTGTGCCAAACCTTCCTAACTGTAAGGCACTTACTCAATTCCTGTCCCTTTTGTTCCCCCCACAGGTCATCATGAAGTGCAGCCTGAGCTATGTAAGTACTGTTAAAGAGAAATTGAGGGGCAGGAAGGTTTTGCTAATTAGCAACAGCCAGAAGAGCAAGTTGGATTAATCAAGCAAGAGCACTGCTGGTTAATAAAACAGTGCTAAGAGAATTAGTGAGCCTCAGCTTATATAGCCTTGAAGCCACCTAGAATATCTGGGAATTCTACCTAGAGTGTTTCCTCTTGGGATGTTGAACATAAATTGTATTTTCAAGCGATAACTTTCCCTTCTCATTACAGCTGCTGATCAAAGCACCCAATCTCTGGCACCAGCAGTAAAGAACTTCACCCTGAACTTCACAATAACCAACCTCCAGTTCACTGCAGACATGCAGAAACCCAGTTCCAGGAGATTCAAGTCCACAGAAAAAGTCATGTACCACTATGTGAGTCTTGCAAACAATGCCCTGATGGAGCACAGTTCTGTCAGTATCTCTCATCTCTTACCTTCACCGGGACATTTTTCTTACTTCCATGTTGCTATTCCATTTCCAGGTTGATTCTTTACTCCAAAGGAGCAGCATTGGTCCAGCTTACATCGGCTGCAAAGTAATGGCATTCAGGTAAGAGCATGTCTGGGAAAAGTCTCTATTCCCTGCTTCTTAAAATTTTCATTTCACAGCATCTAACTCATCTCCCGGTATTTTCTTACGTGGTAGCAATGTCTGAGGGGTTTTTCTCATCCCTCTCTTTGTATACTAGAAGTTAAGATAGATTTCTCAAAAGTAACTAAACCAATGGCTCATTTCCTAGGTCCACGAAGAACAGGGATGACACAGGAGTAGATGCCATGTGCAGCTGTAGGGATGAGCCTTCAGATCCCAAATTCAACAGCACAACTGTTTACCATGAGCTGAGCAAAATGACCAATGGCATCACCAAGCTGGGACCCTACAGCCTCAACAGCCAGAGCCTCTATGTGAATGGTAATGAGACCTTTTCAAGGCATTTTTCCTAATGAAATTTGAATTCCCCATTCCTGGAGGTGTTTAAGACCCTGTGGGATGGAGCTCTGAGCATCCTGGTCTAGTTAAAGTTGTTCCTGTCCAGAGCAGAGTGGTGGAACTGGATGGTGTTTCAGATCCTTTCTGTCTCAAACCATTCTGGGGTTCTGTGTTGGAATTATGAAACCATTATGGTTGGAGAAGACCTCTGAGATCAAGTCCAACATTCAATGTTGACCCAGACTAATTTGAAATCAGAAGAAATGAAGATTTAATTTACTTCTCAAAACAGAGAATAAAAATTAAAGGGCAAAACCCTGTCAGTCACCAAGTTAAAAGTCTTGAATTCAGGAACCACAATCTTGTACTAAAATCCCATGTATTTACTCCTGCTGAGATTTTCTTGTAATATTTTCCTAATAATTTTCCATTTGTTTTTCAGGTTACAATGAACCTCCTTACAGTCCATCCTGTAAGTATATTTAAAACCAAATACAGGTTAAGGCTGCTTAAAGGCATAAATCGATTTTCTTTCCTGCTGATTTGGCAATGTTTGTAACATTGCAAAATGTCTGAAGGGTGGGATCATGTTCACATGGGCTTTTTCTCTAAGAAACCCAATAACAGCAATGTCTTATTAAGATCCTGTGCTTATTTTATCATTGTCATTTCTGTTCTCTCTTGCAGCATTAAAATCAACCACCACACAAAGCCCAGGAGCAATCACAGAGCACTTCACCCTGAACTTCACCATAACGAACCTCATGTTCACCACAGACCTGCAGACACCAAATTCCCGCAAGTTCCGGTCCGCTGAGAAAATCATGAAACACTACGTAAGCCAAAATTCTGTTGTTTTTCACTGAAATCACCCAGAATTTCGGGGTTCCCAGACTCACAAAGACTTTTCCTTGCCAGACTGACTCCCTGCTTCAGAAGAGCAGCATTGGCCCCCATTTCACTGGCTGCAAAGTGACAGGATTCAGGTGAGCAATAACCACAGAGATTCACTTGGAACTGCAGCAAATTAATTTCCTTACATTTCACTGACACTTTAATAACTGTTCTCCTTTTTCAAGTAGTTGCTTTCATTATAATAAAGCTTCGAAGCCACTTTGTAGGGTCTTTATCTTACAAAGCCTTTTTCTTTGTAAGGCCATATCTTGGTGACTTCTGCAGCTTCTCTGAGAACTGTGGGCAGATTTATCTGGAGGGTTTTTTTATCACATCAAAACAAACAAACAAATAAACAAACACACCCAAAATATTTTAATAGCTAACAGAATGATATTAAATTCTTCAGGCCTGGAAAGAACAGGGATAGCACAGGAGTGGACACCATCTGCAGCTATGGAAAGGGCTCCCAGGTGCCCAAATTTAACCCAGCTGAGGTTTACCAAGAGCTGAAGGGAATGACAAATGGCATCACCAAGCTGGGAATCTATAGCCTGGACAACAAGAGCCTCTATGTCAATGGTGAGTGTTTGATTTTCCCACTCCTCCAGACACTGGAGCAGTTTGGGACCACCTTAGCTCTCAGGGATCACCTCCATGTTAAAAAAGTCACCTTAAGGAGAAGGTTGAGAGTTTTCTGCATAATTTCTCTGTGTAAGATTTAAAATCTTTCCACGTTGACATTTTTGAAGATTTTAATTTTTCTATTACATTGAAGAGTGAACTTAATTTTAGTCTTGACCTCAATCATTCACCTGCCTGTGAACATTTCACCTTATTCCTGTCCTACAGTGTTTAATTAAACGTTGGCACACATTTTCTCATTATAGCCCTGCTCTTCCAAAGCCCCTTGTTCTGCCTAAGCTTTGTTTATTTAATACATTCACACCCTTGGGGCCTGGTTCTGATGATTCATTCCCAAGTCATCCTTTTAATCACCTCCTCTCCACTTCCATTCCCCAAAGTAGATGCTCTCTTACATGACTCTTTCTCTTGCATTTCCTTTCCAGGTTACAACGAACCCCATGAGAGATCCCGTAAGTATTTTGCCAAATTCATTTTGCCATATTCATTTTGCCAAATTAATTTCAAGGGGAGCTCTCACAGGAGAAATGCCCTGAGAAAATCAGAGGGGAAGAGATTATCTAAATAATAAAAGTTACATATATATTACATTATATTACATTATATTATATTATATTATATTATATTATATTATATTACATTACATTATCTAAATTATAAAAATGATAAATAGTAGCCTTGAGGTGTGCTAGGATTAGGAATGTTTGAAAGTGAAAACAGCTTTTTTTTTTTTGGTAGGAAATTCCTAATCCTTCTCCCCTTTGATTACAGCCCGGAGCACCACAGCTGCACCAAAACCAACATCCAGGAATTTCACTCTGTACTTCACCTTGACCAACCTCCGCTACTCTGCAGATCTGGAAGCCCCAAATTCCCGCAGATTCCTTTCCACAGTGAAAGTGATGAACCACTATGTGAGTCTGGCTCTGCTTGTGCCCTTTTTGGGTCTTGGTGGTGACATAAATACACCTGCTTTAAACTCAGGATGTGAGTCCCAGCTTTCAGTTGTAATTTTTTTTTTGACAGCTTGACCCTCTTTTCAAGAGGAGCAGCATAAGCTCTGCCTACACAGGATGTAAAGCCATGAGATTCAGGTAAGATCTGGAATTCCAGATTCACAGGATGGGTCAGGTTTGATGGGTCACCTGGTCCCACCTCCCTGCTCCAGCAGGGTCATCACACAGAGCACATGGATTGGCTCAGGAATATCTCCAGTGAGGAGATTCCACAACTTTTCTGGACAATCTGTCCCAGTGCCTGGTCACTGCACAAGGAAGAAGTTCTTCCTCATGCTCATCAACTTCCTGGGCATCAATTCCTGCCTTGTTCTGCCTTGCTCCTCAGCAGACCACGGTCCCTCCTCTGAATCCTCCCTGCAGACACTAAAAATATCTGAAAGAATACTAAAATGTCTGAAATACTAAAACACCTAAATATAAACCACCTAAAATACTCCTGAAATTGCAATGAACCATTTCTTTACCCACTCTCACACACCTTCAATTCGTGGCTGTTCTGAGGAAACAGCAGCCAGTGACACCTCCCTGTCCAACCTGGATTTTATTTTAGATTTTATTTTAAAATCATTTTGGCATTTAAACATCATCACATCAATTCTGGAGAGCCTGGTGAAGGATGCAGGAGCCCGTTGGCTCTGAGGGTTTGGTGTCTCCCCTAAAAACCCCCTCAGGAAGTTCTGCCAGCAGAGCAGTGTCCCAAAGAACGTGTGTGACATTTGTCCCCAGGTCTGGAAGGCACGGGGATGACACAAAAGTGGATGCTGTGTGCAGCTACAAGGACAATGCCAGCCTGGCCAGGTTTGACAGAGAAAAGCTTTACCAGGAGCTGAGCACCATGACAAACAATGTCACCAAACTGGGCCACTACAGCCTGGACAGGAGCAGCCTGTATGTTGATGGTAAGCACCCATGGGAATTACAGGATTTTGGGATCTCCTGGAGATCATTCCTCATCCCTGGGGCCTGAGCACTGATAAACCCTTTGGTTTGTTGGTTTTATTTAAGTTTGACAAAACCAATCCTACAGGATATTGCCATGCTGGCAGCATTTCCATGCATTAAATCAGACAAATTCCTGGTGAATTTCACTGTTACATATCTTATTGCTTTTATGATAGGAACAGATGTAAAAATAAATTAACTGTACCCTTTTTATTTAGATTTCACCCTCACAGACACAGCTGCCACCAAAAAGCCTCTCATGGCTCCAGCCAAACTTGGCTATAGGCTGAGCTTTAGAATAGTCAATGAAAACCTCACCAACCCTGACTCCCAGTCTCCAGAATACAGAGCAGCAGTAGAAAGCATCACCAACAAGGTAAGAAAATATTTGAGAATATGTCTGGCTGGTTAGTTTTTGAAGCAACTACCAAAGATTTACATCTGAATTAAAAAAAAAAATTAAAAAATCATCATTTTGGAAGCAAAATTTCTGGAATCTGAAAGATAATATTGGACTTTTTCAGCTTTGGTTTTAAGTTGTAGCTGGTGGGTGTGATCCCTGCCCATGGCAGGAGATTGGGACCGGGGGATCTTTGAGGTCCTTTCCAACCCAAACCATTCAATGATTCCATGTGGTCTTATGAAATTCTCTCCAGCCAAAGACATGGACTGCAAAATGCCAGAGCTGATCTGTTAAATGAACACACTCCCAGCATTTCACTCCCAGCTCCAGAAAGTGCATCCAAGGCCAATCCCTGCTGGCAAATCCCTGCTCACCACATCCATGATTAATTCCTAGAATCCAACATATTCTCTTCAGCACCAATCCAATTTATCAACCTGATCAGGCCCTGATTGGGTAGGTTTTGCTCTCTTTGAGCTGTGGGTCTGTGAGGCTGGGGTGTCACTCAGGACACTGCTCTCCCACACTGGCATCCTGGAAGGAATTTTAGGAATTTCAGGAAGGAAACATCCCTAAGGCAGGAATGTTTGCCAGGCTGGAATTCAGACCCCACCACCAGAAGGTGCCTATTCCAAAGTAAAATCCAACCCCCATGGAATTCAACCAGCAAAAAATAACCCAGAGCTCAAATCTCTCTTGCTGGCCCTAAGCCTCCAGCACAGTGCCCAAATTCATTTATATTTAATGTGATATTTTAATTTCAGATTAATCACTTGTACCGTCAGAGCGACCTGAGGGAGCAGTTCCTGACCTGCAGGATCACCAGGCTGAGGTCTGCGATAAAATCTGATTTTTGTTTAAAGATTGCTTCACCCTGGCACTGCTCCCCCATGGCTGAGTGCCAGTGGCCCCACTGGAATTCCTCCCTTTCATTCTCCTATTGGAAACTGATACCCTACGGAGGCATTTCCAGGCTTCCCAGAATTTGTCAGTTTGAATTTATTTGAACTAGAGTTTCTCAGTCAGGGTTTCTGTAAGGCACTCTCAGGTCTCTGAGTATCTCAGGAATTGCAGACCCCATCCCTTTACTGCGACCTCTGCACTCCTTTCAACCTGAACTCCACTAGATTTTAAAAGCGAGTTGGGGTGCCCTGCTCAGGATGGAATGAGGCTTGGACAAGGGACTCTCCAACACAATGAAAGCTTTAAAAAACCTAAAAGTGCTGCTCTTTCATTGCATTCATACAAAACAACCTAAATTTGTCCGGAGAAGAGGTAAAAATTTAATTCTTGTTGCCATCCAAAGGAAAAGCCCCAACCAGCCCATTCCACCACTGTCGCAGATATCATTTTATGAAAATCCTTTCCTTAGGATTTTTTCCTCCTGAGAAGCTGAGAGGCCTCAGGAATAAAATGTAAACATTGATTATCTGCTACTGTGGAATGCAACAGGTGGATCTGGGATTGGTCTCATGTGGTTGTTTGGAATTAATGGCCAATCACAGCCCAGATGGCTTGGACACAATGTCCAAGCCACAAACCTTTGGTATCATTCTTTCCTTTCTATTCTTAGCTAGCCTTCTGAGAACCTTTTCTTCCATTAATTTAGTATAGTTTTAATGTAATATATATCATAAAATAATAAGCCTTCTGAAATATGGAATCAAATCCTTATCTCTTCCCTCATCCAAAGACCCCTGACACCACCATCACACACCACGTTACTTTAAACCACTCAACCTTGAGAACAGCAAGAACCCTTCAGGAAAATCCTTGCCACAAGGAGCTTCCTGCCCATCCTATTTATCTCTGTCCCTCTGCCCACAGGCCTGGATCCATAGTGGTGGACTGCCAGTGCTTCTTCCAGCCTGACCCCAAGATCAGCAGGGCTGTGGTTGAAAGGACTTTCCAGGACAGGACCTCCAACACCACGGGGCTGTGGCTGGGCAGCAGCTACCGACTGCAGGAATTCTCAGTGGACAGTACGTGGATCAAATCCCTTCCCATGGACAGCTCACTTTGCCATAGCACACTCAGAACCTCCCAAATTCTTCTCTGTCAGAGCAAAAATAAATCTGTTATTAAGTTGGATCACTGGGCTTTGAGTTAGGCCATTCAGACATTCAGTCCTCTCGTCATCGGTGGCTTAAGAGGTTATTCAGTATTAAGATATCCTTCAATATTAAGGTGTTCAAAATTAAATTGTCATTCAAAATTAAGGTGTTTTAAGTAAAAATCAGAAAAAAAAGTAAAAATTAAAAAATCAGAAAATTCAGTGTGAACTGCTCACCACAACTTCAATCATCTAGGGCTAAACAGACCTTCAGCTTTTTTTCCCAATGTGCAGCATCCCAAAGAAATGAATGGCCCGGAACATTTGGAGTTTCCTGTCAGACCCCAGTGAAACTCAAGTTATGCCAATCTAAGACTTAGAGCTAAAAAGCTGCAGCTCAGTGCTGCTTGGTAGGAAAGCCTCAGTTTCCCTCTGCTAGAATTTAATTTTCCTCTCCATTCCCAGACTTGGAACTCTCAGTTGAGGCAGCAACTCACAAGACACCCCTGGAGTCTGGCAGAGAAAAATTCGGATTAAATTTCCGAATCACCAACCTTCCCTACTCGCCTGAGCTGCAGGACTCCAGCTCCCAGATGTACCAGGAGAACAAAGAGAAGATTGAGAAAGAGGTGAAATGAGCAGCAATAGCTTAAGCTCACTGTCCAAAGGATGTGATAAATTAACTCAGCTTTCTTCAACTGTTTTGTTTCTCCCCATCAGCTCGAGGTGTTCAGGAGCAGCCGCCTGAAGGACCAATTTGTTGGCTGCACTGTGGAGAGCTTTGGGTATGTCCAGTGCTTTTTGAAACCCCAAAAGAGCAGCTCAGGAAGACATTTCGGGTGTCCACCCCTCCCTGCCAACCCCTGTGCCCCCAGTGACACATGGAAGTCACTTCATTCTCAGTCACTTTTTGCCTTTACCACAAAAAGTTTCTGTCCAAACAGAGCTGGTTTTGTTTCGGTGCTTGCAGAGCTGTTTTCATGCATGAACAACCCCAGGGTAGAGCAAACACGTTCATTCTCTCATTTAACGTGTTCAAATAAGCTCAAATTCCACTGACACACAGCACTGACCACACAACTGACCAGCCTGAGGACAAAACCTGACTGTGTGAGGGTCCTCCAGCTAGGGTGAGGGTCCTCCTCTCTGGAGGAACAAAGCAGATTTAACTTTTTGTTGTTCAAAATTAAACTTAACTTTTGGAAATAGAGCTGATTTAACTATTAGAAATAGAGTTGATTTTCCTCTTAGAAATAGAGCTGATTTACCTCTTAAAAATGCCCTGCTGGGGATTAAATCAGTGGATGGATTTCACCCAGAGCAAGCTGCTAAAAGTGATCCCATCCCAATAAAACATCTGCAGACCTGAGGCTCCCAATCCCTCTCCCTGCTCTGCTCAGCTCTGTTCCATTTTCTCTCCTCTCTGCTGTCACCCTCCAGGCCTGTCCATGGCAAAGGACACACAGAGGTTGCCTCAACCTGCACGTTCACCCTGGATCCCCTCTCAGGCACTTTACAGGAGCAGGAGGTGTTTGAGGAGCTGAAACTCCTGACCCAGGGCTTCACCAGGCTGGGCTCCAGCTATGAGCTGGAGGAGCAGAGTCTGGTGGTGGAAGGTGAGAGCTCCTGGAGGGACATTTTGGGGAATTCTTCCTAATTTTGTTTAAATCAGCTTAAATCAGAGTTGCATTCCTCATCTGTCCCACTCCTCATTTCCAGGTTACTCTCCACTCAAGACAGATGAAGCAGAGTCCAAAAGATCTGGTAGGTGTTTTTTTGTTGTTTTTTTTTGGCAAGGATTGACCTAACAGCCACTAAATACTTGAGCTCTAATAAATAATTAAACCCTGATAAATACTTAAGCTGTAATAAATTAGCATCAGATATCTTGGAATGGGACTAAACCCATGGAAAAACCAAAAATCCGAGGCTTTTGGTAGCAAACAGCAGGTGCCACCAGCCTGATGGGAATGGAATTGAAGGACAGGCAGAAGCAGCAGTTTGGGAACTGTTTGAAAACTCTGGCACCAATAAATTTTGAAAACTGCAGTATTTCTAAAAATGACCAGACCAGATAGGGTTTAGCTTAGCTACAACCCCAGAACTAACAGCAAACAGGAGAGAGAAGAAAAATACTCTGAACTGCTCCTTTCCCATGCACCACAAACACTCTGATAAAACAACCACAGCTGTTGCTGACACCCTGAGCCCTGTCCCTGTCCCCAAAAGAGTCCAGAAGCAGTTAAAGCAGAACTTTGTCAATCTGAACATCCCTGGATCAGCTGGGGCGTTCTGCTCCCTACAGTGGATTTAAGGTCGTGGATCCCTGAACCCTCACTCCATTTCCCCAAATTTCTGTAATTTTCCCTGACCAACAGAGTGAATTTTGCCAGGGTGAGATCTCCCTCTCACAATCCCACATGGAAGAGTCTCTAAACCTGACATGCTCCTTTTCTTTCCCCTTTTCAGAGCTTCAGTTCTGGGCCATCATGCTCATCTGCCTTTTCACCCTGCTGGGCTTCATCCTCCTCCTCTTGTTGTGCTTCCTGGTGAGTGTCCCCTTTGCTGTCCCACCTGTCCCTTGACACCTGCAGAGCCACAGGAGGGACATCAGACCCATTCCCAAGGATCCCAGTGCCTGGAAACAGCAAAAACCACCCCAAATCCTTCACTCCCTTCCAGCTCTTCCAAGCACTGGGGATGGGGAAGGGAATTTAGGCTCAGCTGAGCAGATTTTTAGCAAATGAAGCAGAATTTTCCTTCTAGAAAAGCAGCAGGATCGTGGCTGGCACTGGGTTTTTGCAGAGGGAAAAAAACACAAACCCAAAGGTGAGGCCAACACCAAGAGGAGGAGCAGGAATTGGGGAATCCACAGGTGGAAACAGGGAATCCTCTGCAGCATTTCCTAAACCTCTTCCCTGTCCAAACACCTGCAGGATGGGCAGGTTCCAAACCCAACATTTTTCCCCATTAATTTTTTGAGCTTTTCCCCATTAATTTTTGTTCCTTTTTCCCAATAATTTTTGTCCTTTTTCCCATTAATTTTATTCCTTATCCCATTAATTTTTGTTCTGTTTCCCCTAATTTTTTTTCCGTTCCCCATTAATTTTTGTTTTTTATCCCATTAATTTTCAGTCTTTTCCCCATTAATTGTTGTTCCTTTTTCCCATTAATTTTCAGTCTTTTCCCATTAATTTTTTCTTTCCTCCATTAATTTTGTTCTCTTCCCCACTAATTTTTTGTTCTTTTTCCCATTAATTTTTGTTCCTTTTCCCATTAATTTTTATTCTTTTCCCCATTAATTTTTATTCTTTTTCCCTATTAATTTTTGCTCTTTTCCCATTAATTTTTGTTCTTTTTCCACCAGGTCCTCTCCTGCCTGAGGAGAAAGTCCCACCTGTACCAGGTGCAGCAGGGCCTCTATGGGTTGTACTTCCCCCACCCCAGCACAGGGAAGGTTCACTGACACCTCAGCTTGCTCTTCCCAGACCTTTTCGTCCACTGATGAAGGAAAAATAGCTATAAAACCTAGAAAATGTTTCTTTTATAAATTATTTCAGCATTTTCTCTCGCCTTGAGACAACTCTTTGCACTATTGCCATGATTCTTTTCATACTCCAGGAAACTGCCAACAGTGCAGGTGCTGAGGAAAATATTTTTCTTTAAGCACTGCAGTGTTTTATAGAAATACAAATTTTATATAAATATTACACAACCAAATGAAAATAAAACTACCAGGAGCTGCAGTTTGCAAAGCCCTTCAGTGTTAATGTCAGTTTTCTGAAAGAAATTATAATAATTGAGAGATTTTCGGGGACTGACTGTTGTAGACTTAGAAATCCCACCTAGATTTTAGCTTTTTCACTACTGAGCTTGAAAAATGTAAATACTTTAAATTAATTGAAATATTTCATCTATTTATAATTATGACATTATGATGTAAAGAGACCTTGTTAAATCTGAGTGTGACACAGCCCAGGCTGTGTTTTTTGAGATTGCTGCTGATTTCAGTTCAATAAATGCCACGTTTTACTGCCATGAAGTTGTGTTTCCTCTGTAGCAGCATTTTTATCATCCCAAATCAGAAACTCTGCAGAAATCCCAGACGTTTTTGCTCCTCACCTCCCATTTCACAGCACAGGATCTGTTCTTAGAGTTCGACACAGAATTGCCCCAAAACCCCCAATTCATGCCCCAATTTCCATGGAGCACAAGACTCAGGGCTGTTTCCCTGCAATTATTTGATCCTATCATTAAATGAACTCCCTGAAAGTGAAAGCATTCAATTACAGTTAACAAAACCCACGATTAGTCATTAAATCCTCCCACTGCAGGCAATGTTTCCACGCAACCAAAGCGGGTTTTGCTTTCAAACCAAAGCTCCTCCAGGGCAGGTCCAACCAGTTCAGCCCCAGCTCAGGGCTCCCTGCAGAGGACTAGGATCTGTTTGCTCGCTCCAACAAAGGGCTTGGAGCGCCAATTATGTCAGCAAACATCGATTCAAAGCTCTCAGAGCTCTTGCAAAACACCTCTGCAGTGTCTCTGTGGCTGCCACCCTGAGACAGGGACGTTGGGAGGGGGAAGGAATTCCCAGCTCCCAGGAAAAGCTGAGTGACCAACAAGGGCTGAGAATCATAAAAAACCTGGAAAGTTTTATGAGAAAATCATGAGAATCACAAAATACAGGAAGATTTTATGAGAAAATCATGAGAATCACAAAATCCTAGAAGGTTCTATGAGAATCACAAAATCCTGGAAGATTTTATGAGAAAATAATGAGAATCACAAAATCCTGGAAGGGTCTATGAGAATCACAAAATCCAGGAAGATTTTATGAGAATCACAAAATCCTGGAAGGTTCTATGAGAATCACAAAATCCTGGAAGATTTTATGAGAAAAACATGAGAATCATAGAATCCTGGAAGGTTTCATGAGAAAATCATGAGAAACACAAAATCCTGGAAGGTTTTATGAAAAAATAATGAGAATCATAAAATCCTGGAAGGGACCCTCAGGGATGATCAGTGCAGCCCCTGTCCCTGCCCAGCCACCCCAACAATCCCACCCTGAGCACCCCTGGGAGCTCCTGCAGCTCTGGCAGCCTTGGCACCATTCCCTGGACAGCCTGGGCAGTAAATTTTCAGTTCAATAAATGAACTGAAAAAAATGAAAAAACCCCCCCAAATTACAAAAGTCTTCTCCTCATATTCCTTTCCCTGAGCTCTATGCCAAGCCCTGGCAAAGCTTTGTGCCATCGGAGCAGCAGCTCCTGCCTTGGCAGCCCTGGATCTTCAGCTGAATATCCCCGCTGTGCCAATGTTTCCTTCCCCCGGTTTCCCTTTCCCCTGGGGAGTCTGGCACTCCCAAAAAGCCACGAGTGAAGCCAACATAGGATGAGAAGCTGTCTTGTGCTGGGAGAGCAGTGCCCTGTGCCCTTCAGGGAGTCACACACTCAGAGCCCTCTGCCACCTTCTGCTCTCAGCAACAATCCAGCACTGAGGAAATCCACAAAATCAGAGGGTTTTGGGAAAGCTGCAAAAGGCAGGCCTCAGAGACAGCAGAACTGTGATTAGAGCTAAGCAGCAGCCATGAGATAGCTCAGCAGAAAAATTATTTGAAAAGTAGAAAAGTAAGGACAAATAAAACAACTGAATTTACTGGCATGCTTTGGTATCACCTGCAGGGTTTGGCGTCACCTGCAGGGTTCAGTGTCACCTGCATGGCCTGGTGTCACATGCAGAGCTTGGTGACACCTGAATGGCCTGGTGTCACCTCCATGGCTTGGTGTCACCTGCAGGGTTTGATGCCACCTCCACCATACCAAAGAGCCCAAGGGACACCTACCTGTGCTCAGCCAGGCCAGCTCAGCCATGCCAATGCCCCTGCAGGTGACACCTGTGGCTCAGGCAGGGCCACTTGGTGGCAGCTGATGCTCAGTGCCCAGCAGCATCTCACAGGACGTGCTGCTCCCTGCAGGGCCCGAGACCCCTCTGGGGCAGGGCAGAGGTGCCCCAGGGACCCCAACACTGGGGTTGCCAGGGCAGGGCTGCCATGACCTCACCGTGACCCAGGTGATGTCACAGAGCCCTTGGGGACACACCCAGTCCCAGTGGATCCCATGGAGGATCCCAAGCCCAGGGATGTGCTCCTGCCCCAGGGAATTGTGCTGCCCCAGCCCTGCAGGGACACTGGGATAGGGCTGCCCAATTCCTGCCCTGTTCCAATGGGCCCAGGAGCACACAGGCTCTGGGATGACCCTGGCAGCACCACAGCAGCAGGACATCCCTCCCAGAGCATGGGGAGCATTGCCAGAGCTGCCCCAGGAGCCAGGAAAGGCCCTGGGCACTGCAGGGAACGTGGCAGGGCCATGGGATGGGGCAGGGGTGTCACAGGGACAGAGCAGGGGACACAACAGAGGCTGCAGGAATGAGGGAGGGATGCAGGAGGGAGGCCAGAGGGATGCATTAAATCAGAGGGTTTTGGGAAAGCTGCAAAAGGCAGGCCTCAGAGACAGCAGAGCTGTGATTAGAGCTAAGCAGCAGCCATGAGATTGGTCACCAGAAAAATGATATAAAAAGTACTAAAGTAAGGACAAATATAACAATGGCCTGTGTATTAACACTTGTCTGGTATAACTCCCTAAGCTACAGAAAAGTTTATCTAGCCAGATATTAGGAAGTTTGAAGCTTAATAATGGAGCTCTGGGCTTTGTGTTTGAAGGCTTACAAGCAGGTGTTGAATTTGAAATAAGCAAGCATTGTTTAACCCAAGGTACCTGTGCTTATAGTGGTTGGATAGAACTGCTGTCATTATAGAATAAATACTCTACAGATAGAAATACTGTCAATGTGCTTTTGCTTTGTGTGATTGGTTAAGAAACTTATAAAGTGAGTTGTAACATTAAGTTCTTGGTCTGCTGTCTGGGATGTGAGCTGCTGGCATCTTCCCATTGTCATTACCATGTAATGACACTGATGCTGGAAAATAAAAGAGCTCAAGGCACGTTCCCAGCAGTTCCTTCCTGTTTGTGATTTGTACAGAGACCCTGGCTGGTGATAAGCACTGCTTCCTGTGTCACTGTCATATTTTCTGGAAAAATCCCTTTACCCAGCAGTTTTCTCCTGGGAAGCTCGGAAGCTTCAGAGATAAAAGCAAAACAATTCTTATCTCATTTGCTTCTCCTGTGTTTTGCTCATGTGGGATGTGTTTGGAGATGGTTTACCCACAGGTGATTGTTCCTTGAGTTCTGCTGTGAGTTGTTTTCATTCTTTCACGAATTTGGACCAAGCTGTGTTGAGACTCTGGAGAGTCACGAGTTTTCATTATTATCTTTTTAGCCTTCTGCCTGTATCCTTTCGTATTATTTAGCATAGCATGATATGATAATACAGTATAATACAATACTATACTATACTATACTATACTATACTATACTATACTATACTATAATATATATCTTAAAAATAATTAATTAGCATTCTGAGAACATGTAGTCAGATTCATTATTCCTTCCTGCCACGGGGAACCCTGCAAGTACAATAACTTCCCAGAGCCAAATTCCATCCTGTCCCAGCTTTCTTTTCTCCATTAAAGGTGGGACAGGATGGAATTTTGGAATTTTGCTCAGGGGCAACCTGAGCTGCTTGTGCAGAGCAGGGTCCAGACCCCCCATCCCCAGCTGGGATTTACAGCTCCATAGACAAGAGCTCATCCTTCCTGCTCACCTCCCTCAGTCCTTCCTCTAAATAGTTAATTAATCTAATTGCATCTCATCATCATTTCTCCACTGGGAGCCTCATCCTGGGGCAGCCAGGAGATCTCCACCATGCCCAGCCAGGAATTTAATTTGGGAACTGGTTGTTGCAGCAGCAAATGCATCATTTTGTCAGTGGCAGTCACTGAATTTACTGACAAGCTTTGCTGTCACCTGCAGAGTTTAGTGCCACCTGCATAGCTTGGTGTCACCTGCAGGGCTTGGTGCCACCTGTAGGGTTTGGTGTCACCTGCAGGGTTTGATGCCACCTCCACAATACCAAAGAGCCCAAGGGACACCTACCTGTGCTCAGCCAGGCCAGCTCAGCCATGCCAATGCCCCTGCAGGTGACACCTGTGGCTCAGGCAGGGCCACTTGGTGGCAGCTGATGCTCAGTGCCCAGCAGCATCTCACAGGACGTGCTGCTCCCTGCAGGGCCCGAGACCCCTCTGGGGCAGGGCAGAGGTGCCCCAGGGACCCCAACACTGGGGTTGCCAGGGCAGGGCTGCCATGACCTCACCGTGACCCAGGTGATGTCACAGAGCCCTTGGGGACACACCCAGTCCCAGTGGATCCCATGGAGGATCCCAAGCCCAGGGATGTGCTCCTGCCCCAGGGAATTGTGCTGCCCCAGCCCTGCAGGGACACTGGGATAGGACTGCCCAATTCCTGCCCTGTTCCAATGGGCCCAGGAGCACACAGGCTCTGGGATGACCCTGGCAGCACCACAGCAGCAGGACATCCCTCCCAGAGCATGGGGAGCATTGCCAGAGCTGCCCCAGGAGCCAGGACAGGCCCTGGGCACTGCAGGGAATGTGGCAGGGCCATGGGATGGGGCAGGGGTGTCACAGGGACAGAGCAGGGGACACAACAGAGGCTGCAGGAATGAGGGAGGGATGCAGGTGTGAGGCCAGAGGGATGCATTAAATCAGAGGGTGTTGGGAAATCTGCAAAAGGCAGGCCTCAGAGACAGCAGAGCTGTGATTAGAGCTAAGCGGCAGCCATGAGATAAGTCAGCAAGAAAATTATTTAAAAAGTAAAAAAAGCAAGTGCAAATATGACAATGGCCTGTGTATTAACGCATGTCTAGAATAACTCTCTAAGCTGCAGAAAAGTATATCTAGTAAGATATTAGGAAGTTTGAAGAATAATAATGGAGCTCTGGGCTTTGTGATTTAAGGCTCACAAGCTGGTATTGTCTTCAAAATAAGCAAACACTGTTTTAACTAAAGGTACAAGTGCTTATAGTGATTGGATGGAACTTCTGTCAATGTGCTTTTGCTTTGTGTGATTGGTTAAGAAACTTATAAAGTGAGTTGTAACATTAAGTTCTTGGTCTGCTGTCTGGGATGTGAGCTGCTGGCATCTTCCCATTGTCATTACCATGTAATGACACTGATGCTGGAAAATAAAACAGCTCAAGGCACGTTCCCAGCAGTTCCTTCCAGTTTGTGATTTGTACAGAGACCCTGGCTGGTGATAAGCACCGCTTCCTGTGTCACTGTCATATTTTCTGGAAAAATCCCTTTACCCAGCAGTTTTCTCCTGGGAAGCTCGGAAGCTTCAGAGATAAAAGCAAAACAATTCTTATCTCATTTGCTTCTCCTGTGTTTTGCTCATGTGGGATGTGTTTGGAGATGGTTTACCCACAGGTGATTGTTCATTGAGTTCTGCTGTGAGTTGTTTTCATTCTTTCACGAATTTGGACCAAGCTGTATTGAGACTCGGGAGAGTCACGAGTTTTCATTATTATCTTTTTAGCCCTCTGCCTGTATCCTTTCTGTATTATTTAGCATAACATGATATGATAATACAGTATAATACAATATAATACAATATAATAAAATATAATAAAATATAATACAATAACTTAACATAATGTAATATAATATAATATAGTATAGTATAATATAATATAATATAATGTAATGTAATGTAATATAATATAATATAATATAATATAATATAATATAATATAATATAATATAATATCTTAAAATAATTAATTAGCCTTCTGAGAACATGTAGTCAGATTCATTATTCCTTCCTGCCATGGGGCACCCTGCAAACACAATAACTTCCCAGAGCCAAATTCCATCCTGTCCCAGCTTTCTTTTCTCCATTAAAGGTGGGACAGGATGGAATTTCCGAATTTTGCTCAGGGGCAACCTGAGCTGCTTGTGCAGAGCAGGGTCCAGACCCCCCATCCCCAGCTGGGATTTACAGCTCCATAGACAAGAGCTCATCCTTCCTGCTCACCTCCCTCAGTCCTTCCTCTAAATAGTTAATTAATCTAATTGCACCTCATCATCATTTCTCCACTGGGAGCCTCATCCTGGGGCAGCCAGGAGATCTCCACCATGCCCAGCCAGGAATTTAATTTGGGAACTGGTTGTTGTAGCAGCAAATGCATCATTTTGTCAGTGGCAGTCACTGAATTTACTGACAAGCTTTGCTGGCACCTGCAGAGTTTAGTGCCACCTGCATGGCTTGGTGTCACTTGCAGGGTTTGTTGTTACCACCATGGCTTGGTGTCACCTGCAAGGTTTGCTGTCCCCTGCATGGTTTGGTGCTACCTCCATGGCCTGGTGTCACCTCCATGGCGTGGTGTCACCTGCAGGGTTTGATGCCACCTCCACAATACCAAAGAGCCCAAGGGACACCTACCTGTGCTCAGCCAGGCCAGCTCAGCCATGCCAATGCCCCTGCAGGTGACACCTGTGGCTCAGGCAGGGCCACTTGGTGGCAGCTGATGCTCAGTGCCCAGCAGCATCTCACAGGACGTGCTGCTCCCTGCAGGGCCCGAGACCCCTCTGGGGCAGGGCAGAGGTGCCCCAGGGACCCCAACACTGGGGTTGCCAGGGCAGGGCTGCCATGACCTCACCGTGACCCAGGTGATGTCACAGAGCCCTTGGGGACACACCCAGTCCCAGTGGATCCCATGGAGGATCCCAAGCCCAGGGATGTGCTCCTGCCCCAGGGAATTGTGCTGCCCCAGCCCTGCAGGGACACTGGGATAGGACTGCCCAATTCCTGCCCTGTTCCAATGGGCCCAGGAGCACACAGGCTCTGGGATGACCCTGGCAGCACCACAGCAGCAGGACATCCCTCCCAGAGCATGGGGAGCATTGCCAGAGCTGCCCCAGGAGCCAAGACAGGCCCTGGGCACTGCAGGGAATGTGGCAGGGCCATGGGATGGGGCAGGGGTGTCACAGGGACAGAGCAGGGGACGCAACAGAGGCTGCAGGAATGAGGGAGGGATGCAGGAGTGAGGCCAGAGGGATGCATTAAATCAGAGGGTTTTGGGCAAGCTGCAAAAGGCAGGCCTCAGAGACAGCAGAGCTGTGATTAGAGCTAAGCAGCAGCCATGAGATTGGTCACCAGAAAAATGATATAAAAAGTACTAAAGTAAGGACAAATATAACAATGGCCTGTGTATTAACACTTGTCTGGTATAACTCCCTAAGCTACAGAAAAGTTTATCTAGCCAGATATTAGGAAGTTTGAAGCTTAATAATGGAGCTCTGGGCTTTGTGTTTGAAGGCTTACAAGCAGGTGTTGAATTTGAAATAAGCAAGCATTGTTTAACCCAAGGTACCTGTGCTTATAGTGGTTGGATAGAACTGCTGTCATTATAGAATAAATACTCTACAGATAGAAATACAGTCAATGTGCTTTTGCTTTGTGTGATTGGTCAAAAAACTTTTAAAGTGAGTTGTAACATTGAGTTCTTAGTCTGCTGCCAGGGGTGTGAGCTGCTGGCATCTTCCCATTGTCATTACCATGGAATGAGACTGATGCTGGAAAATAAAAGAGCTCAAGGCACATTCCCAGCCGTTCCTTCCTGTTTGTGATTTGTACAGAGACCCTGGCTGGTGATAAGCACTGCTTCCTGTGTCACTGTCATATTTTCTGGAAAAATCCCTTTACCCAGCAGTTTTCTCCCGGGAAGCTCTGAAGCCTCGGAGATAAAAGGAAAACAATTCTTATCTCATTTGCTTCTCCTGTGTTTTGCTTATGTGAGATGTGTTTGGAGATGGTTTACCCACAGGTGATTGTTCATTGAGTTCTGCTGTGAGTTGTTTTCATTCTTTCATAAATTTGGACCAAGCTGTGTTGAGACTCTGGAGAGTCACGAGTTTTCATTATTATCTTTTTAGCCCTCTGCCTGTATCCTTTCTGTATTATTTAGCATAGCATGATATGATAATACAGTATAATACAATATAATACAATATAATAAAATATAATAAAATATAATACAATAACTTAACATAATGTAATATAATATAATATAGTATAATATAATATAATATAATGTAATGTAATATAATATAATATAATATAATATAATATAATATAATATAATATAATATCTTAAAATAATTAATTAGCCTTCTGAGAACATGTAGTCAGATTCATTATTCCTTCCTGCCATGGGGCACCCTGCAAACACAATAACTTCCCAGAGCCAAATTCCATCCTGTCCCAGCTTTCTTTTCTCCATTAAAGGTGGGACAGGATGGAATTTCCGAATTTTGCTCAGGGGCAACCTGAGCTGCTTGTGCAGAGCAGGGTCCAGACCCCCCATCCCCAGCTGGGATTTACAGCTCCATAGACAAGAGCTCATCCTTCCTGCTCACCTCCCTCAGTCCTTCCTACAAATAGTTAATTAATCTAATTGCATCTCATCATCATTTCTCCACTGGGAGCCTCATCCTGGGGCAGCCAGGAGATCTCCACCATGCCCAGCCAGGAATTTAATTTGGGAACTGGTTGTTGTAGCAGCAAATGCATCATTTTGTCAGTGGCAGTCACTGAATTTACTGACAAGCTTTGCTGGCACCTGCAGAGTTTAGTGCCACCTGCATGGCTTGGTGTCACTTGCAGGGTTTGTTGTTACCACCATGGCTTGGTGTCACCTGCAAGGTTTGCTGTCCCCTGCATGGTTTGGTGCTACCTCCATGGCCTGGTGTCACCTCCATGGCGTGGTGTCACCTGCAGGGTTTGATGCCACCTCCACCATACCAAAGAGCCCAAGGGACACCTACCTGTGCTCAGCCAGGCCAGCTCAGCCATGCCAATGCCCCTGCAGGTGACACCTGTGGCTCAGGCAGGGCCACTTGGTGGCAGCTGATGCTCAGTGCCCAGCAGCATCTCACAGGACGTGCTGCTCCCTGCAGGGCCCGAGACCCCTCTGGGGCAGGGCAGAGGTGCCCCAGGGACCCCAACACTGGGGTTGCCAGGGCAGGGCTGCCATGACCTCACCGTGACCCAGGTGATGTCACAGAGCCCTTGGGGACACACCCAGTCCCAGTGGATCCCATGGAGGATCCCAAGCCCAGGGATGTGCTCCTGCCCCAGGGAATTGTGCTGCCCCAGCCCTGCAGGGACACTGGGATAGGGCTGCCCAATTCCTGCCCTGTTCCAATGGGCCCAGGAGCACACAGGCTCTGGGATGACCCTGGCAGCACCACAGCAGCAGGACATCCCTCCCAGAGCATGGGGAGCATTGCCAGAGCTGCCCCAGGAGCCAGGACAGGCCCTGGGCACTGCAGGGAATGTGGCAGGGCCATGGGATGGGGCAGGGGTGTCACAGGGACAGAGCATGGGGGAGAGGGGAGAATGCAGGAATGAGGGAGGGATGCAGGAGGGAGGCCAGAGGGTTGCAAGATGGATCGGTAAGGGATGCTGGAGGTATCTGGTAGGCCACTATCCCAGGGATTTCTGACTTGCAAAGAGTGTTTAGTTCTCAAATGGGCTCCACACTGTTTCTTAATTCCCCCTGAAATTTCCAGAGAAAAGCAGTTCCTCTCTCCTTACAAAGCCACTCCCAGTCTGAGCTCCCTGGAGGAAGGAGCAGCTCCTGGGATCCCCCAGAGTCACCACCATCCCTGTGGTATTTTATGAGACTCCTGTTGTTGTAAGGAAAGGAAGGATCTGATTCCATGTTCATGGAAGGCTAATTTATTATTTTATTATCTATATTATATTAAAGAATGCTTTACTAAACTATACTAAATAATATAGAAAGAATACAGACAGAAGACTAAAAGATAATAACGAAAAACTCGTGATTCTCTCCAGAGCCCCGACACACTGGATGGTGATTGGTCATTATGTCAAAACAATTCACATGAAACCAATGAAACAATCACCTGTGGCTAAACAATGTCCAAACCACATTCCAAAGCAGCAAAACACAGGAGAACCAAATCAGGTAATTATGGTTTTCATTTTTTCTCTGAGGCTTCTCAGCTTCCCAGGAGGGAAATCCTGGTGAAGGGATTTTTCCAGAAAACATCATGGTGACACACCCCACACAGCCCCTGGTGCTAAGCTGTGACACTGTGTCACACAAACCATGGGAGCAAAGAGGTGCAATTGATTTCCTGTGAGCTGCAGGGGAGCCATGGTGTGGGACAGGGATGTTACTGATCGCTGGTGTCAGCTGAGGCATCACACCTTTGTTTTTCAGGCTCTTCCTTTTTCTTGTAAAGGTTTATCATGGTCAGGGCTCTTCTTGTCCCCTGGTCATCTCTGCCGTGACCACAGCCCTGAGCGGACACAGCTGCAGCCACAGCACAGCTGGCACAGCTGCAGCCCTGCAAATCCCCTTTTTCCTTCTTCTGCTGCTGCAGCAGCTCCTTTCCCTGTGGATCCATCTGTGGGGATGGAGGCAGGAGCAGGGAGTTCATCTCTGCTCTCTCCTCTCCATCCCCAAGAGCTGGGAGTGCCCTTGGAGCAGCTGCTCTGCCCACTCTGTCACATCCCCTGAGGGTGCCTGGGCACTGCCAGCACTGCAGGTGATCCAACACCTCCACCAGCTCTGTATTTGCCTTTCCCAGGGACAAGGATGGCTCCTTTAGAGTATAGAGGAGGAATACTCCTTTGAGTATTTGGGAAGAGGTTTTACAGCAGCAGTGATTGCCACGGGGCTTTTGGGGACTGTGAACTAAAGCAGAGCCAGAGTCCTCCCAGACCTCTGTGCCCTGGCCCCTGTGCTCTGTGCCAGCACTCCTGTGGTAAAACCTGCACAGAAACACCCACCTGGTGCTCTGTGGAGTCTTAACTTCTTTTTGCCAGGGTCAGGATTAAAAGCCTGAGATGGTGTTTCTTGTTCAGACTCAGATGTTTATTTGTTCTTATCTATGTCACAGTCCCATAAACCCTGAGTTCTGCAGCACTTCACTCCAACAAACTAAAATATGGAGCCCCATCTCTCTCTCTACAAGGCCTTTTAAGGATAAACTGTCCAATTAAGAAATGACACCTAAATTATTTTTACTTTTAACCCAATAACCAACTACCTGTGGCCCACAATGGGGACTTTTTATCCAATTACATAAAACCACCCAAACCCATGGAGAAGGTGAAGAAGAAGAAGGAGAAGGAGAAGAAGGAGAATGAGAAGAAGGAGAAGAAGAAGAAGGAGAAGAAGAAGAAGGAGAAGAAGGACCAACCTCCGCCCTAAAACCTCCATCTTGCTTTATATATAATATTATATTCTAAACCCCAAAACTATTAAGTTTCCCACCCTGTGATATCACACACTTCTACTCAAACTCCACACCCACAATCCCAGTTCTATCATTCCATTTTGGAAGCTTCTCCACCGCCTCAGGTCAAATGCAGTGTTCTCTTGGGGGTCAGAGTCTGTCAGCACAGAAATTCTGAAATTCTCAGTAACCAGGGTTCCAGCAGTGCTCTGTGTCCCTCCACATCAATGTGCAGATGGGAATTTGGGGATAAAGGCACAGCCCAGCAGGATGCCAGGGGCTGGTGCTCAGGCTCCCAACAGGGACAGCAGCACCTTTGTGCCACAGGGATTGCTCCAGCTTAGAGCTGATGGCAACTCCCAGGTTACTCTGAGTCCTTTTTGATGATAAAAAGCAAACACACACTAAACACATCCTGGCTCAGAGCCTGCAGGGCCCAGGGCACTCTCAGAGCCCTTCACTCCTCTCTCACAGAAACACTGGGTGTGTTTTTAGTGGGATGCAAAACCTCCTGATGCAACAGGGACGGGAGAGAGTGGGGAGAAAGGCATGGTGTGATTTTTGAGGTCACTCAAGACATTGAGGTAATTCAATGGAAAGTCTTTTTCTGCTGTAATCTCGCTCTCCATGCCAGGTTGTTGTTGCTGCTGTATTAGAGAAAGGCAGCGTGTGTGGGAGGTGTGAATTAATGTTACCACACTGGGAAGGTGGTGACGACCGGAGATCTCACAATGATGTACATCAGGCTCCCTCCTCAACAGGGCTGTGAGTGAGTGCAGTGGAAAAAAAGGGACATAATTGGTCTTTTAAGAGAGAGTTGTGAGACACCGGCGTCAGCAGATGCTATTTCAGAGCACAGACACTCACCTCCTGTCTCCCAGGACAAGTGTTAACCTTTAAATGCAGCCTTTCCACTCCTTTCCTTTTCACTCACGGGCTCTGGGGCTCTTTTTCTGTTCCTGTGAAGTTGTGCAGAATTTTGGGGCTCAAACACAAGTGTTCCACTTCTTTTCCATGCTGAAATTTTAGATTTCACAGTGGTGCTCACCAAAAAGGATTATATTTCCTCTGTTCCTTCAAGGCATGGCATAAATAATGCAACAGCATTTCCATTCCCTTCTGGATTTGTGTTTTGCTCTTCCTTTTTCTCCTCATTTTCGAGCTTTTTTCCTCCCCCTGCTCCCCACTTGCCAAAATCCCTTGAGTTTCCCCATTGAGAGCCCGTGGCTGTTGTGTGCCAGGAGCTGCTCCATCCACAGCCCCCACACCCCATCCCTGTGCTGCCATGGGCTTTTCCAGCAGCAAAATCTCCCTGTGGCACTGAGGACTTGGACATCAGCCTCTTTTCTTGTTCTTCCTGGGCCAATTCTCCCAGAGATGTGGCTGGAGCTGGAGCTCCCCAGGTCTGGTACCAAAGGGAGCTGGCCAGGAGCAGGGACAGGAGCCCAGCAAGGGCTGCAGCTGTGTCAGGCCTTGGCATGGAGCTCAGGGCAAGGTTCTGCCCCCGAGGCTGCTGGGCACTGCCCAGGCTGCCCAGGGAATGGTGCCAAGGCTGCCAGAGCTGCAGGAGCTCCCAGGGCTGCTCAGGGTGGGGGTGTTGGGGTGGCTGGGCAGGGACAGGGGCTGAACTGATGATCCCTGAGGGTCTCTTCCAGCTCAGGATATTCTGGAATTCTGTGGATTATTTTAACTCTCCTGGCATCCCATCCTCCCCAGTGTTCCCAGTTCAGGTGCTGAGGCAGGTCTGGAGAACAAGGGCTCTGTGATCCACAGGCTCTCCTGTCCAGGAAAAGTTACTCTTTTCTTCAGCCTTCTCAACACCCCACAAAAAATCACCTTTGGGCACCTGCAGGGTTAAATATCTCTGGGTACAGGGTTCTCCCTGTCAGGCTCCAGCACCAGCTGGGGTGGCTACTGGGAGCTCCTGCCCCAATTTTCTCCCCTGTTCAGGGGAAATGAAAGTTCCTGCGCACATCCTGTACCCAACCTGCAGCAATTCAGGAGAGGCTGAGCCTCCTCCTGCAGGCAGCAGCTCAAAGGGCAGAGCCTGGCAAAGGACAAGAGGCGCTTGGGTGTCACAAACACATTTTATGAAAAATCCTTTTCTTAGGATTTTTCCTTCTGAGAAGCTGTGAGGCCTCAGGAACAAAATGTAAACATTGATTATCTGCTGCTGTGGAATGCAACAGGTGGGTCTGTGATTGGCTCATGTGGTTGTTTCTAATTAATGGCCAATCACAGTCAGCTGGCTCGGACTCTCAGAGTCACAAACTTTTGTTATCATTCCATTCTTATTCCTTTGCTTGCAAGCCTTCTGATGAAATCCTTTCTTCTATTCTTTTAGTATAGTTTTAATATAATGTATATGTCATAAAATAATTAATCAGCCTTCTGAAACATGGAGTCAGATCCTCATCTCTTCCCTCTTCCTGGGACCCCTGTGAACACCACCGCACTAGGGGAAGGTGGAGAAAACCCCAGGTGGAGGATGCCTGTGTGAGAGATGAGTAATGCAATATTTGATTCTCAGGCAAATATTTGCAATATTGAGTAATGCAATATTTGACTCTCAGGCAAATATCCTGTATATGTATTAAGAGAAATTTATAGATTTATAGTTGTGTTTTACCTCCCTTGTGATATTCTCAGGGTTGGGGACATTTGGGAGGGTGGGATTGTCACTATGGCAGCACCTGAGCTCCAATCAAGATGTCAGGAAGTAAATTCCACCACTGGACAGCAAAGAAGGAGTTGATATACAGAATTTGGGAGGGGCTAAAGGGTTAAAAGTTGAAACATCCATTCTGTGGATGAGCACATGATGGGAAAAATCCTCTGCTCCTGGCGCCATAATATTTTCTCTATTCAGTCTCCTCTTGTATTTTTGATAAGGTTTCAATAACCCCTTTACATTTTTGGAAGTGAGTATCACTTCTCACACCAGGGATACCAAAGGGAATTGTGCAACTCCTCACATCCTAACTCTGCTTCCCGAGGGAGGAGCAGGGGTGGGAGGAATCTCTGTGCTGCTCCTCATCCTCCCACTGCCACTCTCTGGGCATCCAGCTCCCTGTTTACTTGGAATAAGAGGATTTAGTGATCAAATTGCCTTTTAATGCTGAAGTTTCAGCCTCTGCTTCAAAGGCATTAAGAACAAAGATAGGGGTTTTTTCTGATGAAAGTGACTGACTCAGTGAGAGTTCTCAACTGCTGCTTTAGGGCCAAGTGTTTCAGAAAATGAGAGAGGAAGCTGCTGTTAGAGGCTCAGCCCTCGGCACTTGTCACCAAATGTCCCCAAAGACTCCCCTGTCCCCACCCAATGGAGCAATCCCCAGCTCTTCAGGATTTGAGTCAAAAAGCTTATTAAAAATCAAATAATTTCAATCTTAGAGTGTTTAGTTTCATAGCCCCAGGGCAGAGCATCAATATTTGCCCCCTAAATCCAGCTCAGCATCAAAATTTGCCCCCTAAATCCAGCTCAGCTTCTGAACTTTGGCAGCAAAGGCTCAAGAGCAGCGCCTGCAAGGGGCATCTGGGCTTGGATTGAGATTCGGAAATGAAATAATAATAAATAATAAATGTTACTAAATTAAACCCAACCCTAGAGTGTTTGCAGGAGGTGAATCCCATCTCCCAGGTGACATCCAAGCTGTGGGGATGTGGTCACTGAGGTGCTGTGACAGGTCCAACCTCAGCCCCTCCCTGGGGCGGCCGCACTCAACATCCTCTGAGCACCACCAGCATCCTCCAAGCACTGAGAAAACAACACCTTTTAACTGAAATCTCCCAAATTCTGCCCAGTTTGGCAGGGAGAGTCCTTGTTCCCACAGTGAGGGGCTCAGGAGCTCCAACCCTGTGGTTGTGCTGCTCCCACAATGAATCATTGAGCGACAAAACTGTGGCCACCAGGGCTCTTTTTCTGTTCCTGTGAAGTTGTGCAGAATTTTGGGGCTCAAACACAACTCCCCCACTTCTCTTCCACTCTGAAATTTTACATTTCACAGTGGGGCTCACCAAAAAGGATTACTTTGCTGCTGTTTCTTCAAGGCATGGCATAAATAATGCAACAGCACTTCCATTCCCTTCTGGATTTTGTGTTATGCTCTTTCTTTTTCTCCTCATTTTCAAGTATTTTTTACCCTCTCAAACACTGAAGAATTCAGGAAGGTTGTTTATGCCACAGGGAAATGCAGAAACAAGTAGGAAAATTGCTTGGGTTTTATTAAAACTTTTTAATTTTGTCTAATTTGTGGGACCAGGTCAGATAGGTGATGAGTCCTGGTGCACCACAGCTGTGTCTCCCATATTTCCAGTTGCTCCAAGAGCATTAAGGAATTAATAAAATCATGTCAGCCAGCTCCAAACACTTCATAGAAAGGTTATTTTATCCTGAAAAAAAAAAAAAAAAAAAAAAAAAAGCCACCAATTTTTTTTCAAGTAAATTTCAATGCAGACATTCCTCTCCTTTCATTTTGGTCACAGAAATAAGACCAAAAGTGCAACTTAAAATCTAAACCTGTGATATTCAGGGGGGTGGAGGGAGGGAAATGCTGACAATAAGAAAAGCAGGATCAGATCAAGCCTCCCTCACCTGCCAGGGAGGAAAAAAGGCATTCCTTAAGCAGCTGTAATTGCTGAGGAGCAGGAAAACTTCCTGGGAAGGATTTTCCTGCCCTTCAGCTGGGGAGGTTATTTTATCCTGAAAAAAAAAAAAACAATTTTTTCAAGTAAATTCCAATGCAGAGATTCCTCTCCTTTCAGTTTGGTCACAGAAATAAGACCAAAAGTGCAACTTAAAATCTAAACCTTTGATGGGGTGGAGGGAGGGAAATGCTGACAATAAGAAAAGCAAGATCAGATCCTGCCTCTCTCACATGCCGGGGAGGAAAAAAGGAATTCCCAGAGCAGCTGTAATTGCTGAGGAGCAGGAAAACTTCCTGGGAAGGATTTTCCTGCCCTTCAGATGGGGAGCAAAGAAAGCAGAGGCAGCAGCACATCTGGAGCTGGGGGTGACCAGGAGGCCACATCTGGATGGCTGCTCTGACATCCTGTGCCTGCATTCCGGAGGAAATCTGGGGGGATCAATAAAAGCCTTAATTTTTTTTCCTCTGATCTCTTCCAGAAGAGGAACCTCTGGCAGCTGAAGCAGCTATTTTGTGTCAGCAGAAAATATTCAGAATTTCTGATATGGGAATCAAACGGAGATGGCAGAGCAGAGAGAGGCTCAGGGCATCCCAGCCATGGGAAGGGACAATCCTGGAGCTCAAATTCCTGACCAGCAGAGCCTCCTCTGCAGGGTTTGGTGGCTGTGGGGAACATTAGGGGGGTTTTAGAGACGCATCAAACTCCTCACACCTCTTGCCACTGCTCCATCTGTAAGGAAAAACCTTCCCCTCTGCCTGGGCAGCACTTTCCTCTCTCCCAGGGTGCAGAGAATAAAGCTGGACTTCCCAGATCTGGGCTTTTTTTGAGCACTTGCACATAGAAAAAAGTTGGAAGGGACCTTAAAGTTCATCCAGATCCAACCCTCAAGCATCCAATGTTGTCCCCCAGACCTCTGTGACCCTTCCAGCTGTGCTCCAGATGTTTGGGGGGTGTTGATCTCTGCATGTACCAGGGCTGAGCCAGCCCTGGAGCTCTGGCTCTGTGCAAAGGGAGGGATAAACCTGCAGGAAGAGCAGACAATTTCCAGGTTTAAACACAGAATAAACCAAGAATTCTGGGGAGATTGGGGGGATTTTTACCCAGAAAAGTGACATTTGGGGTTGTAGGTAGACTTTGTTCACATTTCAGGCCAAGGCATCAATAATTGAGGGAGTTTGGGCAGAAAAAAAGGGAGAAATAAAGACCACACAACCCTGAGGAGTTCACACAGCTCTACCTCAGCCTCCTGCAAAACAGAGAGGGGAAAATCAGGAAAAAACCACTCCTGAGCAGGGCACTGGGGCTGTGCCTGCTCCAGTGAGTTGAGGCTGCACCAGGCCTGAGGAGAAATTGGATGGAGACACTTGGGCCGCTTTGTGAGAGGTCTGGGCACCAAGGCTGAGCTGGGAGCAGTTTTTAGCTGTTCCTTTGCCTCACCCAGCCCAAACACCTCCCAGATGTGATGATATTTTAATACCTTTGATGCTTCAATCAGGGAAAAAAATGTCTCAGGAGTGGATGTGGAGCCCAGATGGAGCCAGGATGGGGACGGGAGAGGCCAGGAATGGGAATTTTCTCCCACATGGAGTTCCCAGGGTAATTCCTGGTGGTTGAGAATTCCTTTGGCTGGCTGGGGATCTCTTTGAGTTCCTCTCCCAGTTCCCTATAAATTGTCCCAGGCTGGTTGCAGGAGTGAATCCCAAAATAAAGAAAAGAACAAAAAGAAAAGAACAAAATCAGAACCAGGGCAGCTCAATTCATCCTGGAGTGCTGCTCTCTGAGCAGTTTTGAGGTCAGGGAGTTGCCAGACCTCCCCTGCTCCCTCTGATGTTTTAACACTTGCCAGGTTTGAGTAAAGCTGTGAGAAATGAGAGCTTGTGGTGTTCAGGAGAACTGAGACCACAAACCTGGCCTGGGATGAGCAACTTGGTTGCAGCATTCAGAAGGTTCCTGGAGAGATCTCTCTGTTTGTCTTTGTTTTCTGCAGCAGGAACTTTTAAGATGTGATAAGAGAAAGATCGATGGTGGAAAGCAGCTCCATAAATCTGAGTGTCCTGCACCCAAAATAGCTCAAATAATGCCTTCATCCCAACATCTTGCTGTGAATGACTGCACATGGACAAGGATTTGGGGGAGAATGAGGCATTTAGGCAGCAACTCCCCAGCTTTTTGCACCAAAATGCAAAATCTGCTTTTTCCTTTTTGCAAGCCAAAGGATGGAGCTGCAGTTGAGGGGACACAGGAGGCTGAGATCACCCCGGGGGATGGTCAGGAGGTGTCTCCAGACCATTTCCCCAGCTCTGTCCCAGCCTGACCCTGCTGTGGAAGGACAGATGGACCTCAAAGACATTTTGAGGTTTATCATCACAAAATCCCCATTGAATAAATCAGGCTGAGAATTCCATGTACATCTCTAGCCCTGGAAGTCCAACAGGCACCAAAACATTGTCCTGTGCAATTTCCTCTGCACCCAGCAGCTCCTGAGGTGCTGAGCCTCAAGTTCTGTCCCTTCCAACAACAGGGATGTGGGTGGGCACATAAAAATCCTCCATTACCCTTAAAACCCCCTCCAAACACCTTTAAAATACCCTCCAAACTGCAGCTTTTCTGACACTTTTCCAAATTTTCCCAGACAGTGCCTGACCAACCCTGGGGTGACTGAGCCAGGCAGGGAACTGGGACCAGTTTGCACAAGGGAAGGGATTTTAAAATGAAGAAGGATATACATAATATCTCCCCCTCTTATTTGAATTATGATTGAAAGATATATATATATCACATCTCTCTCTCTTGTTTGAATTATGAATACTGTTTTGACTGCTTTGTTGAACTTCTGCTGGATACACTGAAGGAGATAAAGTATAAATATATAAATATGATGATAAGTATGATGATAATTAGTACATATATATTTGTTTTTAAAAGTTTTCTTTTAATTGGTGTAAGGTTTAGTTAATCAAATAGAATATTTAGCTATGATATTTTTTTGAATTTGAGTTTGGTTATATTTCCTTGTAATTGTTGTATTTTCTTATATATAGATATTGAGTGGTTGGAAAGATTCATACAATGCATTTTATCAAAGTGTTTATATTTATGTCTGTGTACTAACAAAAGAAAATTAATGGTTTTGTTTTGTTTTGTAGAGTTATATGTAATATAATATAATATAATATAATGTAATGTAATATAATGTAATATATACTATTATATAATATATATCGTATTATAATATAGTATAATGTATATTATATATTATATAATATATTACATACTATATACTATATACTATATACTATATTATATATTATATACGATATATTATATATTATATACGATATATTATATAAAGAGTCTTACACTTTGAACATTAGTTAACAAATTGTTCAGTGTAAGAGAAATAGTATGAATTGTCTACTTAGTTAACAACTTAGTTGATTAAATTCCTTCAAGACAAGGGAGATATGGGGGGACAAGGCTCAGCAGGAAAGGGACAGGTCCAACAGAGCTGGCCCAGCAGGCAGGAAGCAGCTGATAAAGCCAGCAGGAGATAAGGGGCAGAAAAGCTGCCTGTGGTCAGCACTCAGCCAAACCACACCATCTATGTGTAGGAAATAGCAAAGCCAAGCCTAAACCCCAGGCCAGAGGCTGTGACTCACCCCAGGGTCAGAGCAGGTTCACCAACAACTCAGAGAGGTGATGCTGCATTTCGTCCCCACGCCTGCCCAACCTGTGCAACCCCCCCAGGCTGGGATTTGGGAAGAACCCCAACCCTGTGACCCGCAGGGACCCCAAAACCTCCCCCTGACCCTGCCCAGCTCCCCTGCGATTTGATGGTGCAAACACCAACCCAGGCCATGATGATTATTTCCTCTTCCACAAAAAGATGAACCCACTTTTCTAGAAATGCTTCTAGGAGTGGTGAAACTTTAAATTGAAAGGATTCCATGGGATGGGAATGGGGAAATTCAGTTTGATCTGAACAGTGCCTGCTCTCCTGGCTGAGAGGGACCAGGATGCAATGCAGGGTGCAGCTCATTTTCAGATGGTTAATGCTGCTTGTGCTGTATGGTTTGGAATTTTCCCTTCTGATTATTTTATAATGCTAGAAATAGAACCCAAATTAAATTAAAAACGGATTTTAGAATTAACATTGCCCTCCCAGGGATTCCCCAGTGTGTGTAAGCAGGGCACTGTGAGGGCAGCACCTCTTTCCAGAAGTCATTGCTGACGTTTTGTGCCTCAGCAATGATTCAGTTTGGGGCCTGAGCCTAAGCTAAAGGTCAGCATTAACTCATGCTCTCATCTCTCAGCCCAGCTCTGCAGAGTGTGACACACAGTGCCTGAAATGGGTGGGATTTGTTGGGTTTTTTTGGAGTTCACTGTGTCTGACAACAGGGAAATTCACCTTTCTGAGGCACGAGGATGGAGAAACATTTGGATGAGGCTTTGGGGAGAGTAGCATCCCCCCCAGCTCCCCTGAGCCAGAGTCTCCCCTGTTACAGACACATTTTATGAAAAATCCTTTCGTTAAGATCTTTTCTCCTGAGAAGCTGAGAGGCCTCAGAAATGAAATGCAAGCAATGATTATCTGCTGCTGTGGAATGCAACAGGTGGATCTGTAATTGGTCTAATATGGTTGTTTTTAATTAATGGCCAATCACAGTCCAGCTGTCTCGGACTCTCTGGTAACAAGATTTTATTATCATTCCTTTCTTTTGAAGCCTTCTGATGAAATCCTTTCTTCTATTCTTTTAATATAGCTTTAGTATATAATTTTCTTATAATATATATCATAAAATAATAAATCAGCCTTCTGAAACATGGAGTCAAGATTCTCATCTCTTCCCTCATCCTGGGACCCCTGTGAACACCACCACACTCCCCCAGCTCAGTCTCCAATTCCTCCCAGCAGATTCATCCTGCCTGAAATCCTCTCTTTGTTTTTTGACTCCTGTGGTCACTTGCTGCAGGGTTTAGTCACGAGCTGCACGAGAAAAATCCATCCTGCAGCTTTTGCAGAGCCTCTGCCCACTTTCCCTGGGTGCCAGCTCGTTCTGAGGCATGAAAAGCACTGATCAATTTTCCCCTGCTCCCATCCTCCATGTCCCTTGAAGTATATTTAGGTGTCTGCAGTGTGTCCCTCTCAGGTACCTCCTGCCAGCTCAAAGGCAAAACCTCCCTGGCAGACAGATAAAAAATACTGGAATAGTTTTCCAAAGAGGAAATATCTCCCTTGTCTCAACCTCTTAGGACACAGAGAGGAATTTTTATTCCATAATGCACAGCCCAGTAATTAATCAGCTTGAAAAGTGCCTGAAGTGACTTTGGAATAAAGGCTAATTAAAGAATTATCTAAGCCTAAGCAGAGGCAGGAACAGCTCAGCCTCACAATTGGTACAACAATGGAACTTTTCTGAGGGTGTTACTGGATGTGGAACTTGGGATAATGAATGGATGGATGGATGGATGGATGGATGGATGGATGGATGGATGGATGATGGATGGATGGAGGATGGATGGATGGATGGATGGATGATGGATGGATGGATGGATGGATGGATGGATGGATGGATGGATGGATGATGGATGGATGGATGGATGGATGGATGGATGGATGATGGATGGATGGATTGATGGATGGATGATGGATGGATGGATGGATGGATGGATGGATGGATGGATGGATTGATGGATGGATGATGGATGGATGGATGGATGGATGGATGGATGGATGGATGGACAAACGAATATTCCTCATGCAAGAAATTTTCTAGGACAAAGCAGCAAAGGAGCAGTGAACGTATGGAAGGAGGGAAGAACCATCTCCACCTGCATTTCCTCCAGGTGAGTGACCCTGGAAAGGAGGAAAGGAAAACCTGGAACAGAGGAAAGAGGGAAGCAGCTTCGGGAGCAACTGTGAGGTGAGGCAGGTGTGGGACCAGGGCTGGCTCACTGCACACCCTGTCCCCATCTCCTGCTGCTTTTCCTGCTGCTGTCCCACCCTCCCACTCCCTCCACAGACACCCAACAGCTCCCAGTGCCACCAGCCCCGACTCCAAACCGGGTTTGGCCCCTGGTTTGTGTGAGAGCAGGGACAAAGCAAACAGGAACTGTTACTCATTACTTCAGCCTTCTCAACACCCCACAAAACATCACCTTTGGGCACTTGCAGGGTTAAATCTCTCAGGGTTGAATCACTGGGTCACAGGCAGGAGGAGTGGGAGGGACAGGAGGGTTAGGAGGGACAGCAGGGTTAGGAGAGACAGCAGGATTAGGAGAGACAGCAGGATTAGGAGGTGCAGCAGGATTAGGAGGTGCAGCAAGGTTAGGATGGACTGCAGGGTTAGGAGGGAGAGCAGGATTGGGAGGTGCAGTGGGGTTAGGAGGGACAGCAGGTCCTGGAGGCAACATGTGAACCTCAAATCCATCCTACAGATTAAACTGAGCTCCCTCACACCTCCTCTCTGCATCCCAAATTCTTGGCAAGCACACAGAGCCTAGTGGGGAAAAATCCTGATCCCACAGGGACTGGGAACAGCAGGAATGGGGGGGGGAGGTGATTTCTTTCAGTAAAATCGTTTCTGTGCCTCCTCCTTGCCGTGGGCTGTCCCTGCCCCTTGTGAGGGGAAGAGGGGACAGCCGGAATGGGGCAGGAAATGGAACCACGTGTGGTTTCCTTTAATCTGCAGAGCATCACTGCCTCGCCTTTCACCCAGAGCAGCAGCTGCAGCTCTGGTTTCCCCTCATGCCAGGGGTACAGGAGAGCCCCCCTTGTGCCCTGGAAGCTGTGCCAGGGAGCTCTGCCCATTTCTCTGCACTGATCCTGGCCCAGAACAGGGGCTGATCCTTGTAGGGTGTCCTCACAAACAGTGGTGAGCTGGGACAGAGCCCCACACCCCAGTGCTGGAGGGTCCTGCTGTGGGAACAGAGGCACAGCCAGAGGGAAAACACCTTTATGGACAGAGGAATGGGTGCCCACAGCTCCCTGCTTGTTCCCACTTGTTCTCACAGGGTGGATTTATCATGCTGGCTGTTCCTGAGGGGAAAAGATGCAGATCCAGTCCCAACAGTCAAACCAAGACACGTTTTGCAGCTCCTGCAAACCGAGGTTTATTGGGCACCTGTTGGTCCCTCCCCAGTTCAGATCCCTTGTACAGCTCCCACTCAGAGCCCTCTTTCCCAAACCAGTCTGAGGGATTGTTCCATCCTCTGTCAGGCAGTGTGGGCCTTCCTTTTGCATGGTCCTATTATTGCTGCATTCCTTTATTGACTATTAAATGATTCCTAGAAAAACACTCTTGTCAATAGTCCTTATTCTCCAGAGCCTGAAGTTTTCATGGATCATGGGAAGGTTTGGGTTGGAAGGGACCTTAAAGCCCATCCAGTGCCACCCCTGCCATGGCAGGGACACCTTCCACTGTCCCAGAGTGCTCCAAGCCCTCCTGCCTGAGCCAGGATTTGAGCTCCATTGCCAGCTCTGGTTCCCAGAAGGACCCTGCAGCTCTTTTTATTTTTTGGGACATGGGACACAGACTGAAAATGTGTGGTTGGGGCAGAGGAGAACAGTTTGAAGTGTTTTTTTCACTTTGAGATCTTCTTCTTCTTCTGATCTGATGGAGTCATCAGATTGGGCTGGTCTTGTCCAAAATGTCAAAAAATGTTTGGGACTGACAGACACAGCAACATCAGAACTGCAGGATCATCCTTTTCTTGGGAAAAGAGACAAAGCAGGAAAGATCTGAGGAGAGGAAGTCACAGCTGTACCTGGAGTGCATCCCTGAGAATTCTCTTTGGCTTGAAAAGTGAGCAACAGCTCCAAGCAGGCTCCAGAGCCCTGCAGGAGGCTGCTCTCCCTGAGGCTTTCCCAAAGGAAAAGCGGGCAGAAGTCAGGATGGACAGGGACTAGGTCCCAGCAGATGCAGGAATACAAACACCATGTGCAGGTGTTTGATATTGAGTTCCCAAATACACGTTTAAAAATGCCTTTTTTAAAAGAAATAAGCAGAACGAAAATATTTTTTGCATTTCAATAATCATAATTAAAAAATAATATTTAGTCTTCCTTAATAACAGTTGCAAAGATAAATGAAATCTTCTGGACCACAGCATGTCTGGTTAAAGAGAAAGACTTTGTTCTCCCTGGAGATAAATTATGGTAAACTGGAATAAAGTGCAGGAGGTCCTGCTTTCATTTCATGTCAGTGTAAATCCACACTCCCAGAGTCACAACTCCTTTTTATTTTCTCCAGACAGCTGAGGGGTCTGAAACTGGTTCCATCAACAGTTTCCTGTGTCAGGTAATTCTGACTTCAGGCACGTTGGTGAGGATGAAGGCGGTGATGAAGCAAAGGTGACTACAGAAGTTGATAATCCCACCAGCTGTAGTGGTGTCAAATTGTGTGACCATCTCCCCTGTCTTGGCCTCTTCCTGCCCCTTCTCACCTCCAGTTTGAGCTTGCTGTACCACAGCAGGGCCATCAGTGAGACCAGGGGGTGACCACATGGTCCTGGTCAGCTGCAGTTATGCTGTAGTGGTGCAGCCTCAGAAACTCCCTCAGCATCTACACAGAGCAGTGAAAATTATGTCCATCTTTGGAGAAAAAGACATTTCCCTCTCACCTTGCCCTTCCAAACCCTTCATTTCCTTGGAATGTCGCAGCCTGGCCCCACAGCAGCCATTCCTGTGCTGCCTCAGTGTGAGTCCAGCCCAGTCTCCTCCAGAGTGCCCAGAGCTTTGCTTTTAATCCGGAGCTTGTGTGGGAGGGCAGCAAAGCTTCGGCCCTTCAGCTGCTCTTCTGAGGGGCAGGGGAGGCTGCAGGAGGGCACAGGAGAAGTTTTGGGCACTTGTTGCTCATCATCTTCATCCGACACCATGGTGCTGCTCTCCTTCCTGGCCTCGGCCATGCCGGGCGATGGGCACAAGAAGCAGGCACTGCCCAGCCAAGGGCAGGGGAAGGGGTGTTTGTCTGGGTAGGGGTAGCTGAGTAATGGAGAGCAAACTGTGGGGCTGAAGGGTGCATCAAACCTTTTGGGGCTGAAGGATTCCTCGGCCCTTTTGTGGACGAAGGATTCCTCAAACCTCTTGGGTTGCTGGAGGCCACGTGCGTCGATGGGAATGGGTTTGGAGTCGCAGCCAAGGATGTTTGTGGAGGGGTTGAAGCTTTTGCAAGGAAACTCAGCCGGTTCCAGCACCTTGGGCACAAAACTCTTCTGGGCAGGGCAGCAGTAGTCACCAGCAAAGGGCTCCACACCCAGCAGGGGTGAGGCTGCCCGGTGCCCCCTGAGGTAGAGCCCGAGGGGGCGGCCCTGGTAGGGGCTTGGCGCGGAGCTGAGGAGCCCGAAGCGCAGCTTGAGGGACAGCAGCTCCATCCTGAGCACGGCGTTCTCGCGGCTCAGTGCTGCCAGCTGGCTCTCCATGGCCACGTCGTTGAGGCGCCGCTTCTCCCGCGAGCGCTTGGCCGCCTCGTTGTTCTTGCGCCTTTTCTCCCAGTACATCGTGTCCTTCTTGTCATCGGGCATGAATTCCCTCTTCCGCCGTGAGTGTCCGCCCGCCTTCCCCAGGAGCAGCTGGGCCCGGCCCCGCTGCAGCACCAGCTCGCTCGGGGTGGTCAGGAAATGCTCCATGGTGGTGGGGAGGGAAGCTGGGGGTTCTGTTGGAATGAGAACGCTCGTTAGTTGCCTCTAATGGTGCTGGTAATTAGTGCCATTGGGTAAATTAATATTGGAATGAGTTTGGTTTTTGTCTCTGTGTCTTAGGATGGAAATGGGGGTGTGTTTCTGTTCCTATCTGTCAGAGGTGGGGCAGTTATCTGTCACCCTGGTTTTTTAAGATTTTCTAAGCCGTCTGATGTTGACATTATTGTAGTGAACTTTCTCACACACTTTCTGTAAATAACTCATTGTTTTGCATTCCTTTATGGAGGAGGAGAAAGTTGATGGACTGTTGGTTTGTCCAGTGTCATTGGAGAGGTGTCACTGTCACTCTTGGAAAACTATAAATGTTGGAGTCAGAAAATAAACTTCCCTTTTTCTTCACCTTGAGAACAGCGGTGTGTGCTTGTGTTCTTTCATGTCCTACAGCGACAGTTATCTTCTGTTAATTGGGCAGTTTATCTCTCCCACAACCAACCCTCCCTCCAGGAGAGCTCTGCTGTCCATGGCCACTGAGTGTCCCCGCATGGCTGATCCAATCCCAGCATTCAAAGGGGAGATGCTCCGCCCAGGGGAGGAGCCAAGCATTCCTGCCTGGATCCAATCTGAGCCTGGCACAGCACAGCAGCCTTTGCCCCCTGCATTGCCAGAGGAGCAGCTTTCTGCTGCCCTGCATGGCCAGAGGGAGCCCAGGCCCATCTGCAGCAGCCCTGGAGCTGCAGAGGAAAACTCCCCCCTTGTGCAGGATCCCTGCTGCAGCAGAGCCACAGCTGGCACTGCAGGAGGGCTGAGCCCCCATGGGATGGGGCTGGGACACTGCCCTGACACACAGAGAGTCAGGGCATGGTCTGACTCTGGCAGTGTTTTTGTATTACTGCATTTTTTATCTTTTTTTAAATTTTCTTCTCTAATAAAGAACTGTTATTCCTATTCCCATATCTTTGTCTGAGAGCACCTTAATTTCAAAATTATAATAATTCAGAGGGAGGGGGTTTGCATTTTCCATTTCAGGGGAGGGTCCTGCCTTCCTTAGCTGACACCTGTCTGTTCAAACCAAGACACTCTGTTACACACACACGTGAATGAAGACAGCTTCTCCCATCATCTTGGAGCCACCTTGGAGCCCTCTGTAATATTTTCAAAATATTCAGGTTCTGACATGTCAGCACATCAATCAATCAATCAATCAATCCCATCTCACCCAGAATATCCAAAAATGTGCACGACCGAGCAAATCCACAGATTTCATCAGTGAACTGTCATACTTTATCTAAGTAACTTCAATCAAGATGATAAACATTAGTAGTGATCTCCTACTCATCTCAAGCTGCCTTACAGCGGAAATAAGAGTCATTAGCTCTGTTTGGGAGATAAGGAAGGCACAGGGAGAAGAACTGATTTACCTCGGTCACGGATTTGGGGCAGGAGCTGAAGCATGGTTACAAAACAGCTTTAATATCATGGAAGAATTTGGGTTGGAAGGGATCCTAAAGCCCGTCCAGTGCCACTCCTGCCATGGCAGGGACACCTCCCACTGTCCCAGGCTGCTCCAAGCCCTGTCCAACCTGGCCTTGGGCACTGCCAGGGATCCAGGGGCAGCCACAGCTGCTCTGGGCACCCTGTGCCAGGGCCTGCCCACCCTGCCAGGGAACAATTCCTGCCCAATATCCCAGCTAAACCTACTCAGTGTCCATTTAAAGGTATTTCAGAAAATCTGATCTCTTTTTAAGGTGTCCCAAGCACCCAACAAATGCAGCAGGAAAGATCTCTGGAGGATTTTGAGGATGAAACAATGTGAGAATGGATTAAGTGAGCTCCATCATACGTACACAGAGTTACACAAATATTGTACAGCAGAAAGGTGAGCACTGACCCTAAAATGCTGTTCAAGGCCTTTGATTCAGTGTTCCACTGCTTGTAGATGAAATCTTTATTTATACAGGTTTAGAAACCTTCAGTACTGGCCAGTTGTAATCACCAGTGACCCCTGCACAACTCAGACCTGCAAACCTGACCAGCCCACATCTATTCCCTCTCCCAGTTTGCCCAGTGTGACCAGAGTTTTGTTCTGCTTTAAACAGGACAAGTCCCACCAAAGAGCTCTCTGCACAAATCAGTGGGATTTTGTAATTAAATACATTTGGAATTAATTTATTTTAATTTCTCCCTAAGCCTGGAGATCTCAAAGAGTACACAAAGGTTCCGAGCATAACTCAGAATGAACAAAAACAAACCAAAACAAAGAATGTCCTTTAGCATGAATAAGTTTGGGGTAATTCCTCCAGCTTGTGATCAAAATTACTGCTGACCTAAAAGCATCAAAAGGAGATTTTCAGCGAGCAGATTTGTGGTTTTTCACAGTGTCAAGAGGCAGAAATGCATTTTTTTCAGGGCTTAATCACTTAGCAGGAATGTTTCAGGTTTGGAGGTGACGTGAGTTGTTTGTTGAATGAGTCAAAGTGGCTTTTTCACTGAGTGAACTCCTCTCCTATGGTGGGCAGAGCAGGTTGTTCTCTCACCATCCTTCCCTTGCTCCTGGCGCCCATCACAAGGGGATCCTATGGGGAATTTCTGGATTTCTGTTCCCAATATTCCCTGGGAAGCATGAGGGGAAAAGGAACCCAAAACAGGCATTTGTGAGACAGAACCTGAGCAATGAACCTTCCTGAAAACCAATTTTGTTCAACTTTTCCCACATGAATCCAACCCTTCACACTCCAATGACAGTGCCAAGGTGGGAATTTCCTTCAGAACTCAACACTTGAAGCACATGGATGTGAAATAGTGAGAAGTGAGAGCTGAACACAGGGGAAATGGAAAGAATCAAACATTTCCACTTCCTTGGAGGTGGGGAAGGCCTGGAAGGAGGCCGGGTGTGAAGTGGGAGGCAGGGGAAGAAGCTCTTATCAGAGGCAGGATCTGGCCTTTTAAGGTCAAGGAATGAAGCCTGAGCTGGGCCAGTGTGTGAAAGCATCAAGGTTTAGGCCACAGAGTCTCAGCCCTACCTGTTATTTTTATCTGCAGCCCACAAAGTCACACCTGTGCCCACACGAGCCTCGGGGCTCCTGGCGAGCGCGGCCTCCAGCAGCGGAGAGCACAAAGTGACACCGGGCCCGTCCCCACAGGCCCCAGTGGAAATATTGATATTTACAGTGACATTAGAGCAGTTTGGTCAGGGGGATTATGCAACCAGGAGTTTCTAAGGTGCTTTGGTGTCTGTTGTTTCTGCAGCTGGAAGTATAAAAGAGATTTATAAAAGAGATTTCAGCGTCTTGCCTGAATGTAGGCTGAGCTCTGTGTTATCTGCATCCTGGACAGAAAGCACCAAAATATTTGTAAAATTATGCTGCTTCTTTGGTTTTCACCTCTTTTTTGCACTAAATCTGTTGGTTCTGTTTAGACAGAGCATCTCTCAGAAACTCTGCTTCTCTAAAGAGCAGCCTTTGAGCTTTACCTGCATCCCGGACCAAAAAATGTGTAAAATAAAAGCACCAAAATATTTGTAAAATGATGCTGTTTCTTTGGTTTTAACCTCTTTTTTGCACTAAATCTGCTGGTTTTGTTTAGACAGAGCATCTCTCAGAAGCTCTGCTTCTCTAGAGAGCAGCCTTTGAGCTTTACCTCTGGACAGGCTGAAAGCAAGGCACGGTTTCTATATCAAGATTGTTAAATGCATGAAGATAAGAAGTAAAATCCATCCTAATCACTTCTGTGATGCTTCTAATCAGCTAGGAAGGGCTAAATGTGCAGTGCCCTGGTTTAATGTGCACCCCTGTGAGGGTGAGGACGTGCTGTACTCAGGGGTTTGCATTTGCTTTCTACCGCCCTGCTCGAAAGATCCTCAACTTTGGTAAAAAACTTTTCCTCCCACTAAAAGAAGGCCCTTTCAGGGCTCAGCACTATCTCCCCTCCTTTCCCTTATCTCCCCCCTGAGCCACAGATCAGAGGGGACTCTGATGAGTTGGACTTTCCAGCAGAGTGTGCAAAACCCTCCAAGAAAAACTCGATATCTCAGCGGAACTGATTCAGTGCTGAGCCCTAAACTGATACATAATCAAAATGCCCCGAAATCAGCTGCTGAATCTCCCTTTGCTTCAAGCCCAAGGCAAGACTTCGACCCTCAGATTATTCTTTTTGTTTCAAGGATGCAGTAAAATTAAAAAAAAAATCCTGTGAAGGGCAACCAGAACAGTTTCTCCAGACAGAAATTTTAACTGGTTATTTGTCAGGAGTAAAGAAAATTAACTGGGATTATTAACAGAGTGGATTTCAAAGAAACAAAGGGAACCTTCACACAGCACAACTAAAGTTTGGAGTTCTTTCCATCAGGATAGTGTAGTCAGCAAAAAAGGGACAAAGATCAAGCCTTAATCAGCAGCAAGTTGTTATTGATATATAACTGAAACACAGTCATGGTTTTAGTGTGGGATTAGAAAAGATGATGTGGATTAAATACAAAATTCAATCCCTGTAATATCATATCTGTATTTTATTATTCTCAGTTTCCTCCATTTTTAAATTTTGCTATGTCTCTCAGTGACTTCTATAAATTGTAAAGTTTTTCTTAAATCTTTGCACCTGTTTATCCTTATATAAAAAAATTATATCTTCAACAATTGATAAAAATTTGGTGTTTGAAGTTTCATTTAAAAGCACAGCTGAGAGGAACATTCATCACTAAAACATCAAAAATAAAAATCCAAGCCTAAGTCTACATATATTTTAATTAAATAGAACAATCAATGTAATATAAAAGGGCACAAAGTGACTTGGCAGAACTTCCCCGTATTGGAGATTTCTGTTCTTGGCTCTGAAGTGAAAATGGTTGATTTTAAACAAGCAGAGGGAAGGAAACTTCCAATTGTTTTTCATGAAACACCCAGTTCCGTTATGAAATTCACTGCCCCACAGACAATCTTTGGATGAAATTTTCATTCCCAATTTCCTGATCCCTCTGGCTTCATCACCCGGATATATAAGCACCAATCCATGGGAACATCACTGGAATTTACCTTTGTTAAACTGGGCTCAGAATCTGGAATTTGGAGCTTAAATCACACAATTTGAGCCAAGTTCCCCTTGCCTCTCATCAATATAAAGGAGCTTGAGAGCTGCCCATTTTTTATCTTTTAAATTATCTCATCCTAAACTAAATCAAAATTCAGCTCTTAATCTCAAGTCACTCCAGCACATCAATATCAAACCCGTAGGAGTTATTGAGAATTTGCTCTGATAAAATGAGATAATTCTGATATTTTTCACTGATATGAGAACTTACAGTGATAAGATGAGGCCCAGGTGCTGATTTACATCAGAAGTTTTCTGATGTAAACTTCTCTGAAAACTTCTCACAGGGACACTGTACAAACACTGCAAGCAGCAAGCAGTTTTTGATCCCTGCTGCTGCTGCTTCTACACCTGAGTAGTAAGAAAAAAATTAACCCTGTGGTTTGGTGGTATCTCAGAGTGCTCTTTAAAGCTCCCAGCCTGTTTAAGATAAAAGGGCTCCACTCTAATTACTCATATTCCTGAGTATTTGACATTCACACGGCACAGTGGTTAACAGGAGCTGTTGAGGAACACCTATTACTCACTTCTTATGTCTCAGTGGGAAATAACGTGGTCTGATGATGAAAAGAGGCACAAAAGGAGCAAAAAACAGAACCCAATGAACTGTGGCAGCCAGTGCTGGAGGACTGGAAGCTTTAAACTCAAACTCAAACCAAAACTGACTCAGAAACAACCCCAATGTGCCAAAGCCCCAATTTGCTGCATGTCTATTTTGAAAACACAAAAATTATTGTTGGCTCGAAGTGTTAAATATTGCTGCAGGTCTGAAAATGGATTGTAGGGCCTTTAATTTCCAAAATTAGGCATTTTCACCTTCAGCTTTTCTAAAATCACTCAAGCTTTGCATTCTTTTCTTGGAAGTTTAGATTTCAAGATCCCAGAAGGATTCTCTGGATCAGATTCCAATTACTATCTATTATTATTATTATTATTATTATTATTATTATTATTACTATTACAACCATGGATGCTGAAATCTCCAGAATCACCTTTTCCTCTACAGATTCCAGGTCAGAAGGATGAGCTTCCTGATGTGCTAAAATTTTAAGCTCTAAGCTATTAAATCACTGTCTCCACAGCCTAATCACAACAGGTGGTTTGTTGGAAACTCAATAGAATTAATTTTGTCTTTTTGGTCTTGAGGTAAGAGAGTTTAAAGGCTGGGAACCCACCATGAGTTACCAAAGCAGCTGCTTCCTTGATTCCCCAGGCCCTGTGGTCCAAGCCCACAGCTCTGAGGCTGCTCTGCTCGGGGTAAGAAGCCTCAAAAGCAGCTCAGGTATTCCTCAGTTGGAACAATCTGACCTCTAAATTTGACTGTGAGTCTCTGACAGACCATAAGGCTGCAAAATGCTGAAAAGCCCCAAGGTGCTGCTGAACATTTACAAGTGGCCGAGTTTTGCATTTCTTGGTCTGCAAATGCCTCAGTGAGAGCTGCTGAATAATCACAGAATCAAAAAGTAATGAAGTTTTCACAGTGTTTGCTCCATTTCAGTTGCTTCTGCACCTGAGAAATCTGACCTGGCCCTCCCTGATTCAATGCAAGATATTCATAAATTTCGGGGAATTTTTTCTTCTGGGAAAGGCTTTCAAGAAATCCTTTTTATTCCCCAGTTTTATTTCATAGCTTGGATGGATAGTATTGACTCTGAGACAGTTTAGAAATAGTATAATCAGAGATTTGAGTATTTCAGCCAAAAACTGAAATCAGCTTTGGAGTCCTGAGGATGGGATGGATCTGGAGCTGCGGGGATGAGCCCAGAGAAGGTATCAGGATGATCAGAGGGGTGGAGCAGCTCTGGGAGAAAAAGCTGAGAGAAATGGGAATGTTCAGCCTGGAGAAGAGAAGGCAAACTGATAGTGGCCTTCCAGGACCTGAAGGAGCTCCAAGAAAGATGGAGAGCCAAAATTTCCAAGGGATGGAGGGACAGGACAAGGGGAATGGCTCCCACTGCCAGAGGGCAGGGCTGGATGGGAGATTGAGCAGGAATTGTGGAATCCATCCCTGGAATGGATTTCCCAGAGCAGCTGGGGCTGCCCCTGGATCCCTGGCAGTGCCCAAGGCCAGGCTGGACAGGGCTTGGAGCAGCCTGGGACAGTGGAAGGTGTCTCTGCCATGGCAGGGGATGGAATGAGGTGGAATTTAAGGATTTAAGGTCCCTTCCAGCCCAAACCATTCCATCATTCTGTGATTCTATGAAAACTCAAAGCAATTCAGATCTTGGTACTTTCATATAATTTCTGCTTTTTGTTTTTTTTTTTTTTTTAAAGAACTAAAACTCTCCTTGGAAGCCAATTATGTCAGAAAAATAACCTGGACACTAAGGACCATTTCACAAACATCTTTAGTTGTTCCTTCAACTTCAGCACCCATTTGTTGGACCCTGCCCCAGGAACACAGAACGTGAATAACGGAATTATTCTTTTTCCCCTGGCCATCTCTTTGAGATATCTGAACTCTTTCATTCACATCAAATGCTGCTGAGAGAGGCTGGAATTCCCCTGAGCTGACTAATGCAAACCAACCCAACCTGGTCAAGAAGTCCTGACACTGCCCCTCACTGAGATCACCCTCGAGCACCATCACAGGGACCAGATTCCAGGAGCAGCCCCTCCATATCAGACCTGGCTCATTCAAAATATCATCTATAATATCATCTATGAGAAAGGAAAGAACACACAAAGCCTTTGTGCCCCTCACAGAGGGCAGGGATGAACCTGGGATATTTCCAGCAGCCGCTCAGGGGCTGCAGAAGGAACCTGCAGGGTGTGGCTGCATTTACCTTGATGGCACTGCAGGAAAGCTTTTCCTGGCACTGGATCTTCACTCTCACGATGGGAGGAGATGAGAAGGAGCCCAGGAGCTGAAGGAGCTCCTTGGAGGAGCAGTTGGATGCGCACGAGCGACGTGCGGCAAGTGCAGCCCGGCTTCCGCCCTCCTCCCCTCTCTGCCTACCCAGAGGGATGGAAAATTCCATCTGCTTCATACTGATTGTGACCAAAACTGCTGTCACAAAAGGGTTTTTTAAAAAAGTGAAGATCGATGGGCAGAGATAAAGCTCATTATTATCTGAAGGTTACCCCACAGGTTACGGTGATGCCTCGGCAGGAGGAAGAAGTGAGAGGCGGCCACGAGCCCAAGGTAAGTCCCTTCCTCCCCACAGAACGTCACTGCAGGCCCTGAGATCCAGGAGGCCTAAACTGAAATCTAAAATTAGGCACAGCCTCAGAGGTTTTTTTGCTGACACAAAGCCAGAAATGCTGGCTCAAGCAGAGCTGCCATTGGTCTTAACGAGTCAAGGAATTCTGTCTTGGAATTCCTAAGAACTCCAATTCAGAAGTCAAGACCCATCAGGAAATAATTGACCACAATTCTACTCTTTTGGAGGTGCCAGCAGGTCTTGAAGAAATCCCTATTTTAAAAGCAGAGTGGAATTCTGTCATTTTGGTCATTTCTTATCATTTGCAAATGACAAAATCCCCCTGCTCTGCAGCAGCTGAAAAGGTGCCACTGTCACCAAGTCCATGACAACACTTCCAGAGGAAAAGCAGAACAAATCCTTATAAAAACAAGGACTTTCCCTCATTTTCCAAATCCATCCAGCAAACACCAGTCAGGAAAGAACCTTCTCCTATATTTAATATTCCCAATTCCTTCTTTCATTTTCCATTAATCTCTTTCACAATGCCCAACGCAAAATATTTTGTACAGCCCGTGAAATTTCCAGGATCCCAATCCTCCTGCTCCTTGTGTGGTTCCTCACAGCAGCAGCTGCAAATTATTCCTGATTTACCAAACTGAACCAGGCCTTATCCCTGAGCCCCAGAGATGGGATAATATCCCATGGGATTTTGCAAATCCAGCCAGATTCCAGCCCTAAGAAGTTATTTAGCATTAAGCAGAGAAACTGAAACCAAGTCCAGCTCTCCCTCTCTTTCTCCCAGTCTTTTCTTTGCCCAAGCCAGCACAAGCACTTCCAGAACTCAGGGCTAGAGGGTCCCATTTACAAGAGTTTCTGCAGGACCTAAATTAAACTCCTTTCACTGCTTCCCTGTCTGTTCCAGACCATTCCCACTGAGATGTGCAGAATATTCAGCAGATTGGGACTGGAGCATTTCAAGGACCATGAATTTCTGCACATGGCACCTTTGTCATTGTCTCCTTAAAGTTACAAACTGTGGTTGTCCCTGGATCCCTGGCAGTGCCCTAGGCCAGGCTGGACAGGGCTTGGACAGGGCTTGGAAGGTGAAAGTGTCCCTGCCATGGCAGGGGTGGCACTGGATGGGCTTTAAGGCCCCTTCCAACCCAAACCAGACTGAGATTCTGTGATTTTATGATAATTTCCCAGCAGGAACACACTAATCCTTGAGTTCTTTTGCAGAAATCCTATCACAGGACCTGAAGTGCTCTAAAAACTTTCTTTTTTCTTTTTGAAAGGAAGCAAATCATCCCCAGCAGCCTGGCCTGGAGGCTGCCAGGCCTCCTCCACTCCTGCACGTGCCAAAGGCACTCTCAGGCCAGCCTGATCACATCTCTCACTCATTAATTGCTAATAACAAGATTTTCTCTCAGAGGTTTCCCTTTCACTCTGCTATCACAGGAAATAAATGAAACTTCTGAAGATTTTTCAGGCACAGTCAGTGCTTCTGAGTTTCCGTAACACACAGAGCTGCTGGCAACCCACGAAAGCTGAAACCGCTCACTTCAACCCCAAATCTTGGTTCCTCTGTGCCCAAGGCAGCAGGGTTCTTATCAGGGCTTTATCAGTCTCAAAATGCTGGCTAAATAAAGTCAAGGCTCTAAATTAGTATTTGGGTTTTGTCTGAAAGTGCGCTCAAGCTAAATCTGGAGTGTTTCCACTAAAGCTGCTCAACTCCTTCCAGGTTTGCACTCAAACAGCAGAAATAAACAGCTAGGCCATGACAGAAAAAAGCAAAATCCAGTGGACTATCTCCTCCATCCCCTGCTTATTCCAATCTTTGCAATATCCCAGTTATTGCAATATTAAGAATCACAGTAAAAACGCACAAGGTGGAAGCAGGAGGAGTTTCTTGACTCCACAAGAAACTAAAAATACTTTTCCTTTTCAAGACATAAAGGCAAAATCTGCTCTTAACTCCATCTTACCTGATTTTCTGCTATTAATCATGCCTTAGCTGATCTTCTGTTATTAATTACACCTCACCTGACTCATTTTTATGACCTGAATTATTGCACAACTTTGGTAAAGGAGGGAGCTGTGGCCTGGCACCAATTTCAGCAGACTTTGAGCAGGTTATTCACCAAAAGGATTTCACCCCCTCATCTTTTAGGTCTGAGGGACCCCCAGGAGATGGGACAACTCCCCAACTCCCCAAAATCCAAATTTAAGGGGACACTTCACCGCCAGCTGCTGAGGCCATGCTGATGTGGTAGCACTGTAAGAGCCCAGTGAAAACAAATCAGTGAAACAAATCCAGTGAAAACACCCTTGAAACCAGGGCAAGCTGGAAGACCAATTATTAATTAATTAATTAGAGTGATAAACAGAAACATTTTGTGAACAGCAGAAGTTCTAGAGGTTTCTGCCTCAGGAAAAATCAGGGCAGGGACCCCAAGAGCAGTGATGGGACCTGGTGTCGTTGTTTCCAAGATGTTTTACAGCTGCTCAGGAAAAAAAATCTGGAATTGATACAATTTTCCCAATATCTGCTGTTTTTCTGGAAGCCTCTATGAGCTAAAGATGCTTCATTATAAAACCTTCACCTTTTAATTAAAGAAAAATGTGGGGACTTAAAAATCAGACGGACAGAAAACAACAGCAAAAACCCAACCCCACAAACAAAACAAACCAAAACCAAAAGTTCTTCACATTTGATTTCCTACCCCAGTATATTTTGAATTTAACTTTTAAAGCTAAAAGTTTAAAGAAATTCAAATTGGATTGGAATATTTTCTGGGTACAGTTGATGGTTTAGACTCTTTACAAGAGAACTGAAGTTCTGAGGCACCTTAAAGATGCCCAATTTTTGAAAGCGGTGGTTTTGAAGTGACACCTTCTGCATTTGGCAACCAGAAATGCCAGAAATTGGAGAAATTCATGTTTTCTGCCTCATATCTGCAGGTTGTTCCACTTGTGCTGGCATGGAAGTCATCCTATAATTAATTATTGCAATAATTATTATGAGCAGGGCTCTCATATTGGATAACTGGCACGTAGGACCCTTAGAAACTGTAATTCCTTTATCCCAACAAATCCTTGGTTGCCCCCAAGAAATCCAGCCAGTGAGAAGCCAGAGAACAACCAAATTCTATTTTAGAATGGTCAAAATTTAATAAAACTTTTTTTTTTAATTATATCTTTTATTCCCTCTGCTACAACCAAGGGCTTTTGTCACCTGTGGAACTGGAGGTTCCAACCTTTGGGTGAGTTCCCACTTAAGGTTTTTTAGTCTGTGGAGACCCAAGAAATGTAATTTTTGCAGGTTTTTTTAATCAATAGAGTAATTATTTAATCTCCAACTTCCTTGAAACCCAAAACAATGCTGGCTGCTCAAATAAGCACAGTGGAAAGAAGAGGCAGCAAAAGTGTCCGACTTTGACAATGAGGAAAATAAAGTGGAATAATACAACAAAATCTACAAATATCAGCATTTGTATGTGAGGATGGAACAAGGAATTGGGGAGGGAGATATTGGACATGGCAACAGTGAATATTTGTGCATCTAGGTGTCAGCAGGGATGGAGGGTGATGGGTGCCAGTTTGGAGACAGAAATTCAGGGACAGGTAGGGGAAAGCAGAGAAAGCAGAGAGATATAAAAAGAGGGGGTAGAGAGTAAAAAGGAGGATGGAAAAAGTAAAGAGAAAAATGCAAAGAGAAAAAAAAGGGAAGAAGTGAGAAAGAAGAAAAGAAAAAGAGGTTAGAAAAAGACTTCAAAATATGGAAAGGAAAAAGCGCGGGGAAGATGGAAGAAGATTTTAAAAGAAAGAAAAATATTAAAAATATGGAAAGTATTTAAATATTGAATAAAATATAAAATATAAAATGTAAATAAAATATAAAACATATATAATATAAAATATATACAAAATACAGCAGATTTATGGAAAATAGATAATAAAACTATTAAAATATATAAGATAAATATAAAATATAAAATATAAAATATAAAATATAAAATATAAAATATAAAATATAAAATATAAAATATAAAATATAAAATATAAAATATATAATATAAAATATATAATATACAAAATAAGTATATTTTCAATATTTTAATTATTTTAAAAAATTTAAACTTTAAAAAGCAGCGATTTTCCTGCTACGAGCCAGCCCCGTCCCAGCAGAGCCCGGGGGCTCTGGGGACAAACCCAGCGATGGTTTTCTCCTTTTCCCCCAACACCTGGAAAAGCCCCAATCCCTGGGATTCCCCATCCCAACCTGGCCGGACTTACCTTGAGGATGGCACCCAAACCCTGCAACCACCCGTGCAGGGCGACAGGGGGACGTGTCCCCAAGTGTCCCTCACCTCCCGCCCCTGTGACACCCCCACACATGGCCCTGGGTCCTTTTTTGGCTGTTTTTTTTTTTTTTTTTCTTCTTCACTTTTTTTTTTGTTGTTTGTTTCTGCCCGAGCAGCCCCGGGGAAGCTGCAGCGATGTCGCGATTACGTAAGAGGCGGTGACAAGCGGGGACAGCGAGGGGGTGGCAGGTGGCTCCTGCAGCAGCGCCGCTGCTTTCGAGCTTCAGCACCTACAGGGCAGCCAGGGGAGGATTCCGGTGCAGAATTCTCCTGTAGTTTTTAAATATAATTTTCTTTTAGTATAATACATATCATAAAATAATAAATCAGCCTTCTATGCAGAATTGGGGTCACCCAGGAGAGGATGAGGAGCCCCAGAGAGGTGACAGCAGCACCCTGAGGGTGGCACAGGACCCCACCCCACAGACCCTGTCTGTCTGTCACAGAGATATTGCTGAAAAATCCTTTTGTTATGAGAGAAATAGTGGATTTGTCTTTACAAACAAAAACCTGATAAAGGTTAGATAGATAAAAGCCAGCACTGAGAGATAAAAGAATCAATGGGAAGGATTGCACTGGTTGATGAATGGGAAAAGATATCTTGCTTTTACAAATAAACTTTAGGTTTGATGAGAAATTAAATTAGGCATTGAAAGATGAAAGAAACAATGGGGAAGAAAAATCACTAAATTCAGTAAGAAATAAAAATCAAAAGGGAGGATTGTACATTAGAGGGGAATCTTCGGTATCAGGTGTATCAGGAAGCCTGAACCTCTCAAGTACCTCAGCCAATGGTGAAAGAGAGAAGGGAAATGAGGATAAAAAGGAGGCTGCATCCTCCAAAAATTCAAGAGATCGCAGGGGAATGCCCCATGGCCTCTCCCTTTATTCGAATAAAGCCAGAAAGGACTCCTCTGTCTCCTTTTTGGACATAAGCCTCTGGTGTTTGTGGATTAATTTTCCTAACAGTTAGGATCTTTTCTCCTGAGAAGCTGGGAAGCTTCAGCTTCTCCACGTTTTGCTGCTTTAGAATGTGATTTAGAGAATTGTTTACCCATCATGTGAAATTGTTTTTACTTGATGACCAATGACAGCCACCTGTGTCGAGGCTGTGAACAGTCACAAGATTTCCTTTCCTTTCCTTTCCTTTCCTTTCCTTTCCTTTCCTTTCCTTTCCTTTCCTTTCCTTTCCTTTCCTTTCCTTTCCTTTCCTTTCCTTTCCTTTCCTTTCCTTTCCTTTCCTTTCCTTTCCTTTCCTTTCCTTTCCTTTCCTTTCCTTTCCTTTCCTTTCCTTTCCTTTCCTTTCCTTTCCTTTCCTGAAATTTCCTGAAATTTCCTGAAATTTCCTTTCCTTTCCTTTCCTGAAATTTCCTGAAATTTCCTTTCCTGAAATTTCCTTTCCTGAAATTTCCTTTCCTGAAATTTCCTGAAATTTCCTGAAATTTCCTTTCCTGAAATTTCCTTTCCTGAAATTTCCTTTCCTTTCCTTTCCTGAAATTTCCTTTCCTGAAATTTCCTTTCCTTTCCTGAAATTTCCTTTCCTGAAATTTCCTTTCCTGAAATTTCCTTTCCTTTCCTGAAATTTCCTTTCCTTTCCTTTCCTGAAATTTCCTTTCCTTTCCTGAAATTTCCTGAAATTTCCTTTCCTGAAATTTCCTTTCCTGAAATTTCCTGAAATTTCCTTTCCTTTCCTGAAATTTCCTGAAATTTCCTTTCCTTTCCTGAAATTTCCTTTCCTTTCCTGAAATTTCCTTTCCTGAAATTTCCTTTCCTTTCCTGAAATTTCCTTTCCTTTCCTTTCCTGAAATTTCCTTTCCTGAAATTTCCTGAAATTTCCTTTCCTGAAATTTCCTTTCCTTTCCTGAAATTTCCTTTCCTGAAATTTCCTGAAATTTCCTTTCCTGAAATTTCCTTTCCTTTCCTGAAATTTCCTGAAATTTCCTGAAATTTCCTTTCCTTTCCTGAAATTTCATTTCCTGAAATTTCCTTTCCTGAAATTTCCTTTCCTTTCCTGAAATTTCCTGACATTTCCTTTCCTGACAGGAAATCAGGGCTGGGCTCTAGAGGTAACTCTTCTCTCTTACTGCTCCCAAAAATGGGAATTGGGAGACTCCTGGTTGCACTGAACTTTAGATATCTGCTCCATGTGGAAAAATCCTGTAAGATTGCCCTTCTAGTGAATGGAGAGAAACAGACTTTTGTGAGGTTCTGATCTATTTTAGATTTTTACCATGAGAAGAAGAAACACATCCTGTCATCTCTTTATTGGTAATATAATATAATATAATATAATATAATATAATATAATATTATATTATATTATATTATATTATATTATATTATATTATATTATATTATATTATATTATATTATATATAATATAATAATTTAAGGGTGTTTTTGTTTTGGTTTTTGTTTTTGTTTTGTTTGTTTGTTTGTGGAATTTTTTTTGGGGGGGGGGTTTGTCTGGTAATATAAAAATTTTCCTCCAGAAAATGCCAATTTTGCAACAAATCGTTTTTATCTGTGAAGGAATGAGATTGTGACATAAAGATCCTTGCTGGCTCCACAAACTGGAGTTGAAATTCAACATTTAAAATGGATTGTTGTGAAAAGAGGAATAAAAAGCTTTTTAAAGGAAATACAGTGATTTTAAGGAAGTGCAGGAGACAGGGATGAGCCCATGACATCCAGCTGTAAAAGGAGATTTTCTGCATTTCAGATTTTTAGGGATCAGGTAACTTCATCACTGGGCAGTCTGTCATGAAAAAGAAAATATTTTGATTAAAACAGGTTTTCCACAGCAATGTGAATTTTCACCAAGGAGAATTTTCCACAGCAACCCTCAATTTTCAATTCAAACTGAATTTCATAACAGCACTTGGGGAACCACCCTCAGTTGTTCTCCCTCTCCCCAGTGGTTTCCAGCTTGGACAATCCAAACATCCCAGCCAAAAAAAAACCCCTAAAATACCCTTTACTTCCCAGATGTATTGTTTGAACAAACCCTCCAAAGGTTGCAAAGAAAAATTCTCCAAACCCCAAAACAGCTTTTCTGTTTTCTGTTGACAAAATCCTTGCCAGGAGCTGAGAATTTCAAAGCAGCTCCACAAAGTTGTGGCACCACCAGACTTTTCTCTGCAGAAACATCTCCCAGGGGATTTTTGTGGTTCAAATCATGTGGTCCTGCTCTGTTTGCCCTCCTAAATCAAGGCAGGGCTCAGATGCTCCTTTTCAAGGTCAGTTCTTGTGGAAGAGGTTTTACAGAGACTTCTGTGAGCCAGAGAGAAGTTTGAGATGAGGATCCATGTTTAACCCAAAAGAATTTTCTACCAAGGTCGTTGACATAGAAACCAAGAAGGAAAGAAGGAGAAATAAGAGAAACCTGCAACTATTCCAATAAACACTTTGTTTGTCTTTCCTGACCAATGAGTAAAGTGTAAACTTAGGAGTTTTGTAGGAACTGTAGGAGTTTTGCAGGAGTTTTGTAGGAATGTTTAAAAAGCTTGCATGCTGTAGTGAAAACAGCTTGAAACCTTCTGAAAATGGAGTGGGTTCTTTGTATTGTCTCCATCTCAACTATGACAAGGTCTCACCTTTCCTGCCAAGATGTTGCATCTGAACTCATCTTCAAACCCTCACCCAGTGCCACCAGTGGCTCACCCAGTGCCCACAGGAGCCACCACAGCCCAGCACCAGGGGCTTTCCTTCCTCTGCCCTTCTTCACCCTCTTCATCTGAACCCCCAAAACCAAATCTCTGCCACCACCTGCAGTCCAGCTCAGCTGGGGTTTATAATTTTTTCCCATTCTTTTAATGTTTCACTGAGTTAAGAAGGCATTATTTGTGTTTTGGGAGGGACTGGGAAGTGCCACGATGGCATTTTCAGTGCTCACCCACCCCAGCTGCCCAGAAGAATAGAGCCTGTCTGCAGCTCCTCAGCCCATCCTGCCAATTCCTGCAGGGCTTTAATAACATTTTATCCTAAATGAAGCAAAGCCTGTCCTGCAGGAAAAAGCTCTGGAAGTTGCTGCTGTAGGAGAAAAGGAAACTCAGCCAGAATTGGAGAGGGATTTCAACATCCACACAGCTGGGGAAGGTGATTTGGGTTTGGGCTGCAGGGATGATCCAGCACTGAGCTGGGTTCCCATCCTGTGCTCTGTGGTTGAAACAGAGACAATACAAAGCAACACACTCCATTTTCAGAAGGTTTCAAACTGTTTTTGTTATAGCATGCATGCTTTTTATACATTCTTATAAAACTCATAAGTTTGCACTTTATTTTGGGGTGGTTGGGAGACACAAGACAGACTATGGACTTTGGACCTGGTTAACATAAGAGATTTGATAGCAGGATGCCTTGGTAAAAGCAAAGGGAATTTTGAAAATTAGACCTAGATTGCAAGAAGATTAAATCAGACATGTTTACTGGAAAAAGGAAATCCCATTAATCTCTGCAAGAGGTATTGTTACTTGCATAAGTTTGTGATTTTAGCCTAATCATTGTAGTACACATTACTGGTCTCCCTGAAATGGTATATAAGTGTTTGTATCCCACAAATAAATCAGATTCTGATCACCAGTCTCGCCGTCTCTCTCCATCTCTGACAACTTTACTCATTGGTTACAAGAGACAAAGTGTTTATTGGAATAGTTGCAGGTTTCTCTTATTTATCCTTTCTTTCTTGGTTTCTGTGTCAACGACCTTGGTAGAAAATTCTTTCAGGGGTAAACATGTATCCTCATATCAAACTCCTCTCTGGCTCACAGAAGTGGCTGTAAAACCTCTTCCACATGGGAGGGGTGTGGAACTGGGATGGATTTGCTGGCATGCACAGTGTGCTCAGGATTTTGGCAGGACCCATCCCTGGGGAACAGCTGGCCTGAGGGGCTGGAAAGCTCCCTGGTCCTTTTTGTCACGCCTGAGCCATTGTTTGAGGGCTGGCAGCAGCTCCTGGGATGAAACCACTGCGACATCCGTGGTGTCACCCCAGGGCTGGGCTGTGCCAGCACTTTACTCCTTGGTTACTCACTGGAGGATGATTCCCTTCCACCCCTGGGCAGGGAATGGGGCAGCACCAGAGCCCTGTGGCTGCCTGAGTGCAGCAGCTTTGGGAGCACAGGGGATTTCACTGGGTTATTCCAGAGAGTCCCCTTGGCCATTCCCCAGCAGGAGGGATGCTGTGGATTTGGGGAGACAGGAATGGAGGTTGTCGTGGTTTGAGAGGAAGTGAGTTTTTTGGGATGCCATGGTCAAACCGCGACATTTTTGGTTTCCCCTGACCGGAAAATCGAATTTCAGGCAAGTGATAAGATAAAACTGTGAGATGAGATCAAAGAGGAATAAGAGCAAAGCATGTATTAGGTTAGATTGATAGTGAAAATCTAGGGATAGAGGTTTTATTGTTTTAAGTAGAAGCGTCTTTCATATAATTTTGATAATAATTTTAGAATGCGTGTTCTCAGAGGCGAAGGGTGGAGCGTCGTGGTTTGAGAGGAAGTGAGTTTTTTGGGATGCTGTGGTCAAACCATGACAGAGATGCTGCAGGAAGGGGCACAAACAATGTGAGGGTGGGCAGGCCCTGGCACAGGGTGCCCAGAGCAGCTGGGGCTGCCCCTGGATCCCTGGCAGTGCCCAAGTCCAGGCTGGACAGGGCTGGGAGCAGCCTGGGACAGTGGAAGGTGTCCCTGCCATGACAAGGGTGGGATGGGATAAACTTTAAGGTCCCTTCCAACCCAAACCATTCTGGGATTCCATAATAACCACTCGTGCCAGCAGAGTCCCAGCTCTGTCCTTGTGTGCACTTCACTTGTGCACGCACAAAATCCTTCCTACACACACCAGGACACACCTGACAATTCCCAGGTGCCCCAGGGATGTCATTCCCCACTCTGAAGGCTCCAACCTAAAAACACCAGAAGGGGAAATAAGGATTAAATCTACCCTAAGTGACATTGTCCTTTGGAAACTGCTCCAAGGGAACACTGACATCCTCCTTCCACTGACTTGCTGGGAAGAATGACCTCCACAAATTCCCATCACTTCACTCCCTCTTCATTTCACTCTGCTTGTGAATCTGATTTTCCCTTACATTGGTTTTCCCTTACATTGGTTTTCCCGAGCCTGGGGCTGTGCTGAGGCATCTTGCTCCATCTTGGTCCCAAGGACAAAGGGACAGCTGTGGTAGGAGTGTCCTTCTCCAGCAGAGTGAGCTCCCATTTCCATCCTGTCCTGCTGGATTTCTCCATCCCCTCGTGGGCTCTGATCCCTGAGGGCAAAGCAGGTTGGATGTGGAGGCAAATGTGACCCATTTCAGGGGAATGGCCTTTGCCTGTTTTTTCCAGAGAAAAAGGGTCAAAAATCCTTAAATCCTAATGAAGAATTCTTGATTAAGGGATACAATCAAACCCTTGGTTTAGAAAAGCCAATTAAGAAAACCTAGAGGAGAGATTTTTCCTTCATTACTAAAGTTAAAATAACAGAGATAAACCAGATAATTTGACATGAAATCAGAATTAAGCACAACAAACTAAAATTCAATATTCCCTTTAAAACCTGCTTCCTGTAGTTTATACTTGGAATAACCTCTGAAATATTCCCTTTGCTGAGGCTCCACTGCCCTTTGCTGAATTCCCTGCTCTGTCTGTGAGTTGATTTTTATATTCTACCCCAAAAATTCCTCCTTTTGTTCCACTTTCAGTACCTGAGCCCTTGTCATCATTTCTGCTCTTTCTCAGCAGCTGCTCTGCTCCTTTTCCACCTTTGCTGTGTCTTTGCAGCTCCTCCCAGTGTCAGCTCAGTTGTGATTTTTCTGACTGTGCCAGAACAGCCCTGGGGTGTTAAACAGGCTGCCCTAAATAGCAGCTCTCAGCCTTCTGTACAGTATTTTTTCCTCTTTGCTGAGTCTTTTCTGCTTCACATTTGGGGAAAATGGGTGCTGAATTTGGGGATCAGCTGGCAGGATTCAAAATCTGCCTTCCTGTGTCTGTTTTTAACCCAGTTTTGGTTCACCAGACACTTTTTCCGTCCTTTTTTCTCTTCTTTGCAGAAGCAAAAACATATGAAAGAAAATACTTTACCCTTTTCCACTGGTTGGAGGAGATTTTTTATCTTTTATTAACCATTGCAACCACTTTTTTTTCCAATTGGTATTTTTATTTTTCCTTTTAATTTTGTGAATATCTGCCAGTTAAATTTTCAATTTAAAAGGCTGGAACAAGACAAGAGATTTTGTGATTCCCTTATTTCTGTGATTTCCTTATTTTTCTGATTCCCTTATTTATATGATTCCCTTACATTTTTACCACAGACACCTTGAGTTCCTTCCTGAAGGTGTCTTTTGCACAGATGCTTCTTAATAGCAAATAAAATAATTTTCTGTGAGATTTGCTACAGTAGAGCAAAATGTGCTAAAACCTGCAAATTAATGAATTTATTACACTATTTTATTACATTATGCAATGTAATAAATAAATAGTGTAATAAATTATTTTAAATAAATAAAATAAATTTATTTTTATTTATTAATGTAAATGTTTATTTTATGTTGAGGCATTGCTGTGCGACAAAGAGGCCAATTCCCAAAGGATTAACTGTGAATTTTTGGAATCACAGCTCTGGGAGCAAGGAAGGCAGAAGGATAAATTCAGAGGGTCACAGAATTCCATACAGAATCATGCAATTAAGGTTGGAAAAGACTTTTAAAATGAACAAGTCCAACCATCAACCCAACAGCACCATGGTCACCACTAATCCATGTCCCCAGGTGCCACATTCAAAGGTTTTTTTGAGCACTTCCAGGGATGCTGACTCCACCACTGCCCTGGGCAGCCCTTTCCAATGCCTGACCACCCTTTTCATGAAGAAATTCCACCTGATATCCAATCTAAACCTCCCCTGGAGCAGCCTGAGGCCATTTCTTCTCATCCCATTCCTGGGAGAAGATAAGGAGATATCAACTCTCACCTCAGTGGGATTTTTTATTCTTTTTTAGGTCAAGGGTTGTTGACTATTTGCCATTCCAGTCTGTTGCCCAAAATTCAACGGCACACGGCCAAAATCTTGCCCAAGATGATGTGGCATGTGGACTTTGCAGATCTGGGGAAAGATCTGCTCCACCACATCCCTGTTTCCATCACGTCAAAGGATGTGGGGAGTGCCACAGGACCATGCTCTACACCCACTCCCTGACCCCAGCAATAAATGACTTGGGTTGGTCAGGAATTTTCCAACCTGATGAGTTTTCCACCTGAGAACGCTGACAAGGCCCAACTGAAGAGTTCTGGGGAAGGTTTTTATTCCATTCAGAGCTTTGGTGGTAGAAACAAAGCAAAGCCTGGCCAGGTCCTTGGATGGGTCCTTAAACCCTGTCAGCTCCATCCCTTCTCCACACACCCTGGAGCTGTGGCCACAGCATTTCCCAGCTGATGGATGAGCCAGGGCACCAAAGAGAAGCAGTTCCATCAGCAATGACTTTGTAGAATAATTTAATTAATTGATCCGACAGCGAAATGTATTTATTGGAGGCGTTTTTTAACCTGTTGGCACACAATTATTTCTCTGCTCAGTTTGGGGATTCCTCAGGCTGGCCCAGAGCTACAAGCCCAGGCTGGGGGTCAGAGGAGGAAGAATTGGAGGTCACAATTAGGGGGAGTTGGAGGTCACAAGTAGGGAGAGTTGGAGATCACAGAGGAGAGAGCCCACAAGTGGAGAAGCTGGTTTTGGTCCCATTTTTATGCTGCTGAACAAAACCTGAGAGGGATGGAAAAGGACACTTTGTGCTTGTGCCGTGTACAACTGATAACCAGCATGTCCGTGTGATAGGATAGGTGTGCTGGTGATAAGATAGGGGTCCTGGTGATAAGATAGGTGTGCTGGTGGTAAGATGGGTTGGGATGAGTTAGATCAGGCTGGAGGATGTGATGAGGTGTCCCAGTGATGATCAGATGGGTGCCAACACTGTCACGTTATCACTGTGGGTGCTCAGGAGGGTTCAAGCCTTCCCTGACAACACAGAGAGTGGAAAATTCCAAAGATTTGGGTAAAAAAGAGGGAGATGGATGAGTGCAGGGAAGGAGGGAAGGAAGAAAAGAGAGGATTTGGGGAAGTTTCTGGAAGAGCAGCAGCTCTGACTCTGTGCTCTCCAACTGCTGCCTTTATCAGTGACACAGCTCTTATCTACCCCCAGATCCTTGGGATCAGACAGGGAAGGGGCTGCAGGTCCAGCAGAGTGTTCCACCTGCAGCAGGGAGAGAGGCAGAGCTGGAAAATTATCCAAATCCCTGCTGTGCATGGCAAAGAGAGGCTGCAGGGCCTGGAGAACTGGAGATGCTCCCACTGAGGGGGCTGAGTCCCTCTGGAATGGATGATCTGGGCCTCAATTCCAAGGAAATTCCCCTCAGGGGTGACTGCCAGGCCCTGCGCATCCCAAAGCAGGAATCACAAAGATTCACAGGAGCCCTGTGACTTCAGGTCCTGCTTGTCTCACTCCTTTTTCCCCTTCCAGCAACTCCTGGTATTTTCCAATGCTCTTGGAACAGGCAGCTTCCAACCCAAACCATCCCCAGCACAGGATAAACCCTTTCCCTTGGTCCTCTGGAAAAATCCCAAGGGATTTATGTCCTGTCTGTCAGGGTGTGGATAAACTCAAAACTGTCTCCAGCTAAAGCAGAAGTTTCTCTGCAGATACTTCTCTGTTTGAAAAAAAAATAAAATAGCAGCGTCCACTGAACTGAAAATTTATTGTAAGAAACCATTTCAAACCAGAAAATGGACTTGCTTAGAAAACAAAGTCTAAAAAAAATGTTTTGGCGGTGGCTTTCAAGCAGTAAACACATTGAGCCTTCTCTTTTCCAGCTGAAGAGCTGCTCTCTCTGGGAGGAAAACATGACAGAGAGGAGAATTTTCTCCTGTCTCTGCACTGAGTGACTGAATGAAAACAAGGCACGTTCTCCTGGATCCCTGTTTTCCTCTCTGCTGGAGGGGTAATATATCCAGAGTTCAACATTCTGGGCAGGGGGATGGGGTTGAGAGAGAAAATGAGAGAGAGAAAATGAGAGAGAGAAAATGCCACGTGAAGAGTTGGTGTCTCTGGAGGCTTCTGTCTAAGCAAGGAAATTTAGGATATTTTTTAATACCAAACCTGGCTCAGTGACTGCTGGGACAGAGGTTAATTCAGGTGTAGATAAGGTTAATTATCTAAATGCTCCCCGGAACTTTGTTTTCAGCCCAAATCCGCTCTCACCGAGGCTTTTGGCTGTACCTTGGCCTGAGGCTGTTTGTTTATCCCCAGGACAAGGTGCTGGGGGGGAGCTGCTCTGTGGCTTTAGCTACCAGGAGATGGTGAGAGATAAATTCTTGTGTTCGCAGCATCGCAGGGCTCCCACCTCCTCCTTCCTCTGCCTCTCTGTCCTCTGCAGCACAGCCCCCATCACGGGCAATCCCCTGCACTGGGGATCCACTGCAGACCCAGCTAAGCAATTTAATTTTTTTTTTTTTTTTTTTTTTTTTTTGCAAGAAAACATGCCAAAAACCTTCCAGCTCTGCAGCAAAAACAGCCAAAAAATTGCCAGGTTAGGTAAGGGGACGATCAAGGAGAGAAATCCTGGCTTAACAGAGTGGAATTACATTTATTTGCTTGTCAGCCTGATGGAAATGATACAATTATTAAAAATAAGCTTTAGTTAGTTAATCATAACCAATACATTAATTATAGACAATGTGCTGTTCTTAAATTACTCTTAGCATATAGCAAAGCTCCTTTTGTGGGAACACAGCCTGGAAAAACGACTAAAACTGTAAAGTTTGTTGAGTTAACCTTGATATGCTGCAATGAAAATTCACTGCTTTGTTTGCTAAAAATGTATAAAAAGGTGAGGAGGTTTTGGATCGGGGGCTGTGTGGAGGCTGGGATTTTGTCAGCCCCATCCACACCCAGAGCTGAGAATAAAGCAGTTTTCTAACACTAAAAATGCAGCATTGGAGGGTTCTCTTATCCTGATGGGTTTGGGGGGTTTTTGGTAACAAGGCTGAAGCAGTTGCCAGCATTTCTCAAAGTTCAATGATCCAAGCCATGGGATGTCAGAACATGGAATAGTTTATTTATAGGGTGACCAGTTTTTAAGCTTGAAAAACAACATTTCATCAGCACAGAGCTGAGGGATTGATCTTGGAATTGCTTGGGAGTCACCTTGGAGGGCTGGGTGATAAAATGGGTTGGGATGGCCAGGGGTGCAGGGGTTAAAACCAGCTCTGTCCCACTGCTCCTCCCCATCCCAGCTGCAAACCAGCTGCTTCTTGCCTTAATACAAGGGGAAAAGGAGCACAGGTGGTTCCTTGTGCTGTGTCCCACCCCACAAACCCCACCAGAAATGTGCACTTGGTGATGTGAAAAATGCATGTATTTTATGATTGGCTTTTCGCAAATATTCAAATGAATATTATATGTGTTGTGTTAGAAAATAATGCTGTATTAATTCTCTTAAGTACAGTGTTAAATATAGTTTTGGGTTATAAAAAATGTTAAAAGAGAAACGATGCTATGTAGGATACTTTTTTTAAAGAAAGGACTCACATCGAGATGGCAGCCACAGGACACCTGAATCTTTCAGAGAAAGAGAATTTATTGCTGCATTATCAGAAGAAATGAACTTCTTCCCACCTCGAAGGCACTGTTAGGATTCAGAGGAAGAAGTTGACACTGACCAGACAGAATCCTGTGTTTGAATGGAATTTATGCATCATGTATGAGGTGTGTGAATATGCAACAGGCTGTTGTTTTTAAGGGTTAATCCTTTGTTAACTGTGCCCTTTTTCAGGCTCGTGCTGCCCAGAAAAAGGTACCTGGATATCCGTAACTCTTTGTATTTGTTGTCTCATATTGTCCTAATTCAAACTGTCCAAATGATTATTACTCTAATTGTATTACTATTTTTATAACCATTTTATTACTATTAAACTTTTTTAAAATTTTAAAAACAAGTGATTGGCGTTTTTCACAGTTGTTTCCTGGGAAATCATTGTTTGTTAAAGAATCTGGAAAAATCCAGATTTTCTGAAGCCAACACAGTTCATCCTCAGGGAGCCTGGGAGGCACAAAGCTCTGGGGTCCTGGGACAGCTTTGGAATTGGGTGGGAAGGAGGTTTGACAGTCTGTGCTGCTGGGTCAGGATGGAGGAGCTGGGGGGCACGGCTGGGCGTCCCCGTCTGTCCCTCCTCATCCTCAGTTCCGCAGCTGCTGAGGAGCGTTTGAGAGATTAAAGCCAAACTTCACAAAGAGCCTTTCCAGGTCCATACAGGGCAGGTGGAGGAGCAGAGGAGGAGTCTCAGGGCAGAGCTGCTTTGGCCCTGTCCCCTGTGTCTGGCCCATTTTCAGGCTTGGCAGCAATGCTGTAGTAGTAGGAGCGGATGGTGTTCTCCACAGCCACAAACCCTGGACGTTCTTCCCATCTGCCAGGGCAAAAAGAGTCATCAGAGAGGAACAAATAAAGTCATCAGAGAGGACAAAAATGGCCTGATGCACTCAGAGGACACAGAGACCCTTGGGGAGAGCAGCAGCCAGGGCTCAGGAGGCAGCTGAGACCTCTCAGGGACACAGAGGGACAAAGACACAGAGCCTTGGGTGTGATGGTGTTCACAGGGGTCTGAGGATGAGGGAAGAGACAAGGATCTGACTCCATGTTTCAGAAGGCTTCATTTATTATTTTATGATATATATTACATTAAAACTATACTAAAAGAATAGAAGAAAGGATTTTCATCAGAAGGCTGGCTAAGAATAGAATAAGAAGGAATGATAACAAAGGCTTCTGTCTCGGACAGAGTGTCCAAGCCAGCTGACTGTGATTGGCCATTAACTAGAAACAACTCTATGAGACCAATCCCAGATCCACCTGTTGCATTCCACAGCAGCAGATAATCATTGTTTACATTTTGTTCCTGAGGCTTCTCAGCTTCTCAGGAGGAAAAATCCTAAGGAAATGATTTTTCATAAAAGATGTCTGTGACACCTTGGGATCTTCCAGGATTGGCACAGGCAAATGGAGAGGTCTGATAATAAAAAATTCATCTTGGGCTGGGGAACCATCACAGACAAAGGAAGGAGACACCATTTGCTTTGTGTTGTCGCTATGCAAACAGTGTGGTGAAGGTGTCCCTGCCCATGGCAGGGGGTTGGACTGGATGGCCTTTAAGGTCTTTTCCAGCCCAAAATTCCAATCCCATTCTGGGATTTGGTAGCTCTAGTGGAGCTGGCATCATGGTGAAATGCTCACCTGTATGTCCAGCACTGCTGCATCAGGGAGTACATCTCTGCTGGGCACTCCTGGGGACAGTCCATGCGCTTGCCTTGCTCTATGAAGCTGATTACCTCAGGGCCCTTCATTTTCTGGGATGAGAGCAAGGAGAAATTAATGTCTCCCAAGTGAGCAGAAGGATCAAAGAGAAGGAGGATCAAAAAACTCTGCTTTGATTCAAACCCAAATTAACTCCATTTGTTTTCTATTTCTTCTCTCTTAAAACAAGCACAAAGCTGCAGGATCCACCCTCATTTGTGCCTTTCTTAAAGTGGAGTGGGGCTGTGACACCCATGGGTGACAGAGCCAGCTCTGCCTCATCTTGTAGGACCCTCACCTTGTAGGGTTTCTGCCCAAAGCTGAAGGCCTCCCACATGGTCACACCGTAGCTCCAGACGTCGCTCTTGCTGGAGAACTTGTGGAAGAGGATGCACTCGGGGGCGTACCACTTCAAGGGCCACTTCCCTGCTGTCCTGGCCTGCAGCAGAGCAAGGAGGGACATTTGCAGCCTGAGACTGCTGGGAGCTGCACCTGGATTCTGCTGGGTGTTTGTGTCAAATCTCACATGGCTGAAAAAATCACCTTAAACGGGAGCTCCAAAGCCCAGTCCAGGCCCTGCTGTCTTGTTGTGCAGGTGCTGAATGCCCAATGTGCCACCCTCCTCCTGCCACCCGCCTCCAGGGCTCAGTTAAGACATGGAATTATGGAATGGTTTGGGTTGGAGGGGCCCCAAAGCCCATCCAGTGCCATGGCAGGGACACCTTCCACTGTCCCAGGCTGCTCCAAGCCCTGTCCAGCCTGGCCTTGGGCACTGCCAGGGATCCAGGGGCAGCCCCAGCTGCTCTGGGAAATCCATTCCAGGGATGGATTCCACAATTCCTGATTCCCAGTCTCCCACCCAGCCCTGCCCTCTGGCAGTGAGAGCCATTCCCTGTGTCCTGTCCCTCCAGGCCTTGTCCCCAGTCCCTCTGCAGCTCTCCTGGAGCCCCTTCAGGCCCTGCAAGGGGCTCTGAGGTGTCCCTGGAGCCTTCTCTTGTCCCAGCCTGGCTCCAGAGCAGAGGGGCTCCAGCCCTGTGACCAATTCAGTGACCTTGGCTGGACTCATTCCAACTGGTCCTCATCTTTCTTGTGCTCGTGGGCCCAGAGCTGGACACAGAATTCCAGATGGGGTTTCTCCTTTAGTTGAGCACTGCTGGGAAGATCAGCCCTGGCTCACTCTTCATCACCTTCTCTTCTCTCTGGCTCCTCTCATCCCCCTGGCTGCCTCTGCATCCTCCTTGTCACCAGAGCTCTGCAAAGCCCCTTTTGATGTCACTCCAGTGAAATACAGCCTGATGTGCAGAGGGGTCGGTGAAAAGCCCAGATCCTCCTCAAGTCGCTGGGGGTCTCATCCTCCCAACCAGGAGGGCTCCTGCTCCAGACCCTTTGCTTGCTCATACCCACCTTGTAGTAGCTGTCATCAGCTCCCAGAGCCTTGGAGAGCCCAAAGTCACTGATCTTGGCATAGTGCTGGTTGACCAGCAGGACGTTCCTGGCTGCCAGGTCCCTGTGGACAAAGTTCTTCTCCTCCAGGTACTTCATGCCCATGGACACCTGGTGCATCAGCTCCACGATGTTGCTCGTTGTAATCTCGTCCCTGGGGAGGGTGAAAGGAGATCTCAGTCATAAAGGACCTGCTGTGGTCCCTTCTGACTTTTCCAGCTGTAAGGGAGAATGAGCATGGAGAGCTCTGCTCCAGAAGCATCAGCCCCTGGAGCCTCACATGAAAGATTTCTTTCTGCTCTTTTCAGCTTTCCTACACCTACAAGGGTGTGGATGTGACAGCCTGGTCAGAGACAGAGAAAGCAAGATAAGCGTCCTGGATCTCAAGCAAATTGTGTTCTATTCACCATCTGTATGGCACTGTCTTCTGTTCAGTGGGCAGTTTTCCTTATCTCTTCCACAACTGGGGAGACATCTGCTGATAACAGCCATTGAATGTCACTGCATGGCTGATAAGAACTACTGCATCCCATTGGGAGATGTGAGCCCAGAGGGAGGAGCCAAGCATTCCTGCCTGGATATAATCTGGAGATTCTGGAACACCAGCACGGCTTCTCCACTGGATTCCCCAGAGGAACAGCAGCTGCCTTTGCCACTGGATCTTCAGAGGAAGAGACTGCACCTTTCTACAGGATCCCTGCTCCAGCAGAACCACCCCTGACACTGCAGGAGGGCTGAGCCACAATTCCAATGGGACTGCTGCCAACAGCCTGACCCACAGGGTGTCAGGTTGGGTTCTGACTCTGTCAGTGTTGTTTTAGTTTACTGCATTGTTTATTTTATCTTTTTATTTTCTTCCCTGTTAAAGAACTGTTATTTCCTGCTCCCATATTTTTGCCTGAGAGCCCCTTAATTTAAAATTTATAGCGATTTGGAAAGGTAGGGGGAAGGTGGGGTGTTTTACATTTTCTATTTCAGGGAAGGCTCCTGCCTTCCTTAGCAGACACCTGGCTTTCCAAACCAAGACAATAAGTTTTCCCAGAATCAGCCTGGGAAGCTTTAGGGAACTGGAGATAAACAATGATAGCCAAGTATTAAAAACAACCTGCAGGTGGTGTTTTTCTAATAATCTGTTTTTCTGGTTTTCTCATAAGATTGCTTGTAAATAGGCATCTTGTTAATTAGCCAGTCATGTGAAATGTGTTGATTAAATGACCAATCAGGTCCAACTGTAGTGAACTAAGCTATAAAAGAAGAGAGGATTAAATAAATGAGGCTTTTTGCCATTTTGTCTTCTGATCTGACTCAACAGTGACACACGGGTGGGCTTCTGAAGTAGATTTTGAGAAGAAACACAGAAAATCAGCTACGTTTTATCCAACACTCACTTCTTGGAAGCCAAGAACCTGTTGAGGGGCCCTCCAGAAGCCATCTCCATCACGAGCATCAGCGACTCAGCCTCGCACACCCCAATCATTCTCACAATGTAGGGATTGTCCAGTTGGTGCATGATCTGAGCTTCCTTCATCATCTCATCCTTCACCGTCTTCTCGTTGTTGCTCTTCAGCACCTTGATGGCCACATCAATCTGCTTCCTGCATGGGGAACAGCCATGGTGTCACTGTTGTATTGTCTAAAAAATCCCTTTGCCAGGATTTCTTCTCCCGGGAAGATGAGAAGCCTCAGCTTCTCCTGTGTTTGCTGCTCTGCAATGTGGTCTGGACATTGTTTATCCAAACATGTGAATTGTTTTTACTTAATGGCCAATCACCATCAGCTGTGTCGGACTCTGAGGAGTCAGTCACAAGCTTTTCATTATCATTCTTGTTAAGCCTTCTGTCTGTATCCTTATTTTTCTTTAGTATAGTTTTAGTATAGTGTAATATAATATGTAATATAATATGTAATAATAAATCAGCCTTCTGAGAACATGGAGATTTCTCCTGTCTCACCTCATCCTGGGGACCTCACAAGCACCACACTGTGGGATGAGCTGAGCACAGCTGGAATTAGGGGTCACAGCCAGGAATGGAAATCCCTTTTCCTGGGACACTGATCTCTCAACAGCCTGTTCTGGCAGGGCCCTGCACCATTCTGGTGTTCCAGGATGGATAGAAAAGGTCACCTCACCCTTGTGGGTGTAGCCAGAAGTTGCCATCCTTGATCTGGGGATGAGACACCTCCCTTCCCACACTGAGATCTGGGTCATCGGTGCCATTTTTCCAGGAGGAAACTGAGGCACAAGTAGGTAAGGACAATCAGAGACAACCAGCAACAGAGCCAAGGGTGGCACAACTCCTCAGTGTCATTGTTTTGGCCTGACATGGACAGAGGTGGCCTCAGGAATGTGGAGTTGTTCCTCTGAGCCCAGCAAGCCCCTTTGGAAGTGGCAGCTGTGTGCCTGGGAATGTGGAAATTACACACCCAGGGCACTGCAGCTGTCAGTGAAAATCCATGGGAAGCCATGGAATTACAGCATCATATCATAATATCCTGGGATATCTGGCATTGGAAAAGACCTGCAAGACCATCAAGTCCAACCCCTGGCTGAACACCACCATCCCCACTAAACCTCACCACAAAACCTGCTCATCTTCTGAACACTTCCAGTGCTGGTGCCTCAACCATCAGATCCATCACCCCTGACCTTCCAGGTCACTTCTAATCCCCTCTATTGTCACTTTGGGGCCCATCTAGTGACCAAGAAGACAGCTGTGGACACCTCAAGGCCAGCCAGGTCCCTCTCCTCCCCCTTCCTTCCCCGGCACCCTCACTCACTTCCTCATTTTGTAAACTCCCTTCTTGACGCAGCCAAAGTTTCCTGCACCCAGCTCCACCTCATCAATCATCAGGTGGTCCCTCTTCAGGAACAGCTTCTTGTCCTTCAGCTCCTCGGGGTCGCTGTAGGGGCTCTCGTAGACACTGGTGTCCATGGGCAGCAGCCGGGATTTTCCTGCCCCTTCCCAAGAGAAGCACTTGGTTATAAACCTGCCCTTCCCCATTTCCCCATCCCTCTGTCCCTCATGGATTGGGAAGGGTTTCTCTGCTCTTTTGGCCAATTCACCTCCACCTCCAGCATTTCTGGTCCCTCCTGGGCATCTCCCTCCCTTTCACAACCCAGGGCCCCTCCCAGTCCTTCTCTTCACAGAGAGCAGCAGGCACAACCTTCCCAGGATTTCTCCTGGGGAAGGCAGTGAGAAAGCTCAGAGAAAGAAGAGAGAAAAACAATTCTTATCTCTATTTGCTGCTCCTGCTGTTTGGCACATGTGGATTGTGTTATGGAGATTGTTTACTCAGAGTGATTTGTTAATTGGTGATGGTTTGGATTGATTGACCAATCAGGTCAAAGCTGTGTCGTCACTGTCTAGTAAGGGTCATGGGTTTTTCTTTAGTAAAATATGATATAATATAATATAATATAATATAATATAATATAATATAATATAATATAATATAATATAATATAATATAATATAATATAATATATAGCTTAATAATGCAATTGTTCAGCCTTCTGAATCTTGGAGTCATTGCACATTATTCCTCTGGCTGGGTGTCATCCTGCATCAATACAGTCCTAGCGTACTGCAAGAGATGGGATGAGGATAGGGGTCTGAGCATTCCCACTCCACATATCTGCCCTTTACCCCACTGAAATTCAGCTGAATCCACTGAAAAAATGTTAATTTTAGTGAAAAAAGTAAATTTTAGTGAAAAAATGCCAATTTGAGTGAAAAACGGGGCTACGACAGGGCTTCACTTGTGGCTAAGGCAAAGAATGGGGTAAGGCTTGATCTCCTGGGAGCCCAGTATGGGTGCAGGGCCCTGAAATGTCTGGGGTGCTCCTGGATGCTTTTGTAAGAAAGGGGCTTTGTAGCAGGGCTCCAGAGAACCCCTGGGCTCCTGGGACATTCCCTGTCCTGTCCCCTAAGAGGAGGAAAGGGCTCTGGATGTGCTCACCAACAGGATCTGGGGTGTATCCATCTGCATTGAGAGGGCCCAGGTTTCTCTGGAAAAGAAATGAGGAGAAAGTGGATAAAGGAGAAATTGCTTCAGTTGCAAATGGAAGGGAAAGGGACAGGGAAAGTGCACCCCAACACAGCCCCAGCTGGTGATCCCTCTGAAAGATGAGATTGGAGTGGTCTGGAGGCAACATTGCTGAGTATAAATAATTTTTTTCTGTATAAATAAATAGAGGGGACATCACTCAGCCTCACAATTCCTTGAGCTGGGAGGAACCCTCAGGGATGATCAGTGCAGCCCTGTCCCTGCCCAGCCACCCCAACACCCCCACCCTGAGCAGCCCTGGGAGCTCCTGGAGCTCTGGCAGCCTTGGCACCATTCCCTGGGCAGCCTGGGCAGTGCCCAGCAGCCTCGGGGGGCAGAACCTTGCCCTGAGCTCCATGCCAAGGCCTGGCACAGCTGCAGCCCTTGCTGGGCTCCTGTCCCTGTGCCAGAGCAGAGCTCAGCCCCTGCCCCTGTGCCTGCCCTGGGGAGGAGCTGCAGCCCCCGAGGAGCCTCCCCTCAGTCTCCTGGGCTGCAGCTGAACGAGCCAAGTGCCCTCAGCTGCTCCTCAGCCCTTCCCCAGCTCCCTGTCCCTCCTTTGGGCACTCTCCAACAGCTTTGAACCCTTCTGATCTCGTGGTGCCCAAAGTGCCCCCAGCACTGGAGCTGAGGCTGCCCCAGGGCAGAGCAGAGTGGGACAATCCCTCCCTGGGCCTGGTGCCCCCAGCACAGGGTGGCCCTTGGGGCTGCCAGGACCCAGCAGTGACTCAGATCCAACTTGCACTGACCAGGACCCCCAGGGCCCTTTCTGCAGTGCTCTGAGATGAGCCAGATCTGCTGTGATGCCTGGAACAGTTGCTGTGCACATCCCAAGGGATGCTCCTGCCTTACAAGAGCTCAGCTTGGGCACCTTGGTCTGGTTCTCTGCATGTCTGCTGATTTCTAGGACATCTGGGTCCTGTTTGGCTTTGGGATTTGCTGCTGAATTGCTTTTTTCCTCAGCCCCTTCCCCAGCTCCATGTCCCTCCTTTGGGCACTCTCCAACACCTGGGCAGTGCCCACCACCCTGGGGGCCACTGTGGGTGAGGTGATGGGTGAGCCCCCAGGCCTCACTCAGCCCCCCAGAATCCCCAAACTCGCTGCTTTCAGCCCAGCCCAGCACTCAGGGGCTGAGCAGGGACATTCCCCAGGGCAGGGCGAGCACAAAGCCCTGGCTGGGGGCCAGTGGGAGCAGCAGGGCTGAGCATTCCCAGAATCCCAGCAATGGAGGGGTCCCCAAGGACAGCCCCACGTGTGGCAATGAGCTCTGGATGAATGGAAACCCTTCTCAGCTCCACCAAGGGCTGTGCCCAGCTATTCCCCACCCCCATCCAAGCTGGAAAGGGAACAACATCCCAGCTGGGCTTAATAAAGTCCAGTGCAGTTGCTGAGCTTTCAGACAAAAGCAGGGTTCGAAGAGCAGGGTTTGATCAGCCAGGCTTGAAATGCAGCAATATTAAAACCACTGAGCTCCCAATGACACAAAGGCTCCCCCAAACTCACGCTCACGGAGGGGTGGGTGGGTGGAACTGGTGCTGCAGAGGCTGCAAAACAAGAGAGAGGGTTTGTTATCAGGAATTTCTTATCAGCAGTTTATTATAAGGAGTTTGCTCCAAGCAGGGCCAGAGCATCGGTCCTTGAAGGACCCTGTGGGTCTGATCCCATCCCCTCCAACCCCCAAAGGAAAACTTCCCCAGCTTTAGCCTAAAAAGGAGTGGAAATGGCTCTGGATGTGGCTGTTATTCCCAAATTTTGTCAGGGAAAGTGGCACCACTGAAGCACCCCATGGGCAGGGACTTGCTGAGCTGTACCCCAGGATGGGACAGGCTCTCAAGTGACATTTGTGACACGTGGAGCCAAAGTGGCCCCGGGAAGGAAGGGAAATTTGGGATGACACTGCTCCAGGTGGCACCAGGTGGTGGCAAACCAAGGCCAGGGGTGGCACTGGGAGGTGTCAGCTCACCTGGCATGTTGGGGTTGGGGCAGGCTTCCCTCAGGTAGAAAATCAGCCCATCTGGTTTGAGCTTTAAGTACTCCACCAACTGGGAAAGAGATGGGAGGAAAAAGAGATTATTGTGAGGAGAAAAAAATCAATATATAATATATAATATATAATATGTCATAGATTATATATAATATATACTAATTTGTATATAGTATATATTAATGTTGTAATATATAAGTATATATTTATATATTGTATATGATATTTACTTATATATTATAATATTAATATAATTTAATAATAATATAATTATATAGAATTTAATATAATTTAATGATATATATTATATATAATATAGATGATATCCTTATATTATGCACTTTATATATTATTATATATAATATAAGTATAATATCATTATATTATTATATTATTATATTATTATATTATTATATTATTATATTATTATATAGAATATATATATATAATTTTATATTGACAATATATTTAATTATATATATTATTATCTATATTATACATTATATATTATATTGTATATCTATTATTAGTATTAGTATTAGTATTAGTATTAGCTTTTGTGGCTTAGAGCATTGAATCGTCTCAGATTTATGGCAAGCAGGCACCAGTCTGTTTCTCTCTTCTCTGTGTGCACTTAGGGATGCCCCAGGGTGTGATTGCATCCCTGGACTGTATCTGCAAGAACTGGGAAGAGCTTGGGAAATTCAATAAGGCCCAAAGAAAGACAAAATCTGCAGTCTGAGCAGGGCATGTGGGGTGCAGTGCCATTGTTGTGCCAGCCAGGAAGGGGTTGAGGCCCTGATGTGTGGGATAAATCCTAAGAGAAAGCAGATGCTTCTTCCCAGAGGAACTGCAGGGTTTGTTCCATGGATCCCAGGGAGTTTTTGATGGCAGCACCCCTGGATCCAGCACAGAGGGGACATCACCCACCCTGGGGACAGCCAGGCCAGCCCAGGGACACCAGGCTTTCCCTTCCCCTCCTGCCTGGCTCAGATTTCAGCAGCAATTGAGAGCCTGGCACGGCTCTGTCGCCATAAAAATGGCCCAAAAATCTTTGTTTTCAATAAAATTCCATGTGAAAACAGCCCTGGGAATCCAGAAAATTCAGCAAAATGGGGTTGTTGTCCCTCAGACAGCCCTAGCCAGGAGGAAACTCTGGCATCCACTCCCTGCATAATTTCAGTTAATGGTTTAACTCTTAAATTACTTGTTTTAATTAATTAATCCCAACCAATATATGTATAATTATAAATATTGTGTTATTCTTCAATTACTCCCAGCCAGCATGGAACAAGGTTGTCATCAGCTACTTTTGCAGGAGCACAGCTGGGGAAAATTACTGGAATTTTAAGTTTTGATAAACTAACTCTGATATACCCCAGCGAACAAAGCCAGGAAGAGGAAGATGGATTGAGGTTGGACATCTGGAATGCAGAATTTATGGACCACAAGGAGACTTTAGAGAAACCAGAAGAAAAAAAGAAGAGACTAAAAAAGATTCAGTTTAAGCATTGGAGAGTCCCTGCTAAGGAAAAAAAATAGAAAAAAATCTTTTTTACTTTGTAAAAATTAAAAATATGGTCTAATTAGCAGAAAAGAGAAATTAATAACCAATAGAGGATAAAATACTAATTAATGAAAGAGAATTAGCATGGAATCATGGAATATTCTGAGTTGGAAGGGACCCCTGAAGATCAGTGGTGATGATTACTAATTATTAAGTGGTGGGGATAAAACCACAACTTTGGTGTTATGATGTCATTTAGAAACAATGAATATTAATTTATTTTTCTGTATAAATAAGTATAAAAAAAAATCCTTTTATATAAATATATTTTCTATAATATATATTTATAAATATATATAATATTTATAAATATATATTTATATAATTTATATATAACTTAATATTTAGACTTTATATAATTTTATATAAACATTAAAGTCCAATCAAGTAACAAAGTTTTGGATCAGGGTCTGTGTGGAGGCCAGAATTTTGTCAGCCACAAACACAACACCTGGCCAGGAATAAAATAATTCCTGACTCACTGACACTAAAAAAATGATGCTAGAGGGGTTTATTTATCCTGAAGATTTTGAGGGACTTGGTAATGCTTCAAAGCAAGGAAAGGGTGCCTCAATTTCTTGCTACCTGCCAGAGTGTGTCAAATTTGGTGCCCTCAGGAATGGAGTATTTCCCAGATTTATCGTGGTCCACGCGGTAGTGATACACAGTCTTGCCATAGACGAGGGACAGGGCATAGGCACGGTTCTCCTTCTTCTCTCTCAGCCTGGCAGGGACGAAAATGATTCATAAATTATTAAAGGCAGCTCTTGGTTTTACTCTGAGGATTGTAAGTGCCAGTGGTGAGTGGACATGTATATGTGGAGAGGTGTCCCTGCATCCTTGTATAAAACTATATGTATTATATTTAAAAGTATATATAATATATAATATATAATATATAATATATAATATATAATATATAATATATAATATATAATATATAATATTATATGTTATATATTTTACATATTATATATTATGTATTTATTTCATATATTATAATTTATAATATTATATAAAATTATTATATTATTTCATATATTATAATTTATAATATATATAAAATTATTCTATATCAAAATTGTGGCCTATATTTAAATTTATATATTATATATTATATATTCTATATTCTATATTATATATTATATATTATATATTATATATCATATATCATATATCATATATCATATATTATATATTATATAATGTTATATTATATATATAATATTATAATATATGCTATAAAGTTATATACTATTATATATTATAAAATTATACATATAATGTATAGAATTATATATATTCCAGTACAAAATAAAATGCAAGAGGCTGTCTGGAGCTATTTTTAAGGACAGTGGAGGTGGGAAATGGTCAGAAATCCAGGGATGCCAGCATTGCATACTCACAGGAATTTCCCATCAGGCTGTGCCCCCGAGTAGAGCCTCCGTTCCGCCTCTTCCCTGCTGATGTTGCCGTGGTACCAGGGCATCCTCTCGTGGGCTGTGGTGGCCACCAGCTTCTCCACCTGGGGAGCCTGGCTGATGATGGCCTGTTCCAGGGCATCCCCCTGGAAAAGAGCAGGAAAAGAGACCTCCTGCCATCCTGCTGCTCTGCCGATGGCCTCAGCACAGCTCACTGGGGGCACACGACACAGGAAACTTGGAAGGTCTCGTGATCAACTGAGACCCAACAGCCGCTGAATTATTTTCTGCTGCAGAGCAGAATTCCTGCTCAGGGCAAGGTTCTTCCCCCCAAAGGTGCTGGGCACTGCCCAGGATCCCCAGGGAATGGTGCCATGGCTGCCAGAGCTCCAAGAGAGTTTGGACACAGACTCACACAATTCACAGAGTCACAGAATTCACAGAATTTCGGAATCACTGGGTTGGAAGAGACCTCCAAGGTCATCGAGTCCAACCCAGCCCCAACCCCTCAACTGAACCCTGGCACCCAGTGCCACATCCAGGCTTTGTTGAACACACCCAGGGATGGGGACTGCACCACCTCCCCGGGCAGCCATTCCAGAACTTTATCACCCTTTCTGCAAAGACCTTTTTCCTAATATCCAACCTATATTTTTTTCCTAATATCCAACCTGAATTTCCCTTGGCACAGCTTGAGGCTGTGTGCTCTGGTTCTGTCAGTTCCTGCAGACAGAGCCCAGCCCCAGCTGAGCACAGGCACCTTTCAGGAGCTGCAGAGAGCGATGGGGGCACCCCTGAGTCTCCTTTTCTCCAGGCTGAGCACCCCCAGCTCCCTCAGCTGTTCCTCACAGGGTTTGTGCTCCCAGCCCCTCACTGACAGAGCTTCCAGGGGTGCCCAGGGTGGGGTTTGGGGTGTCTGTGCAGGGACAGGGCTGCACTGGATGATCTTTTAGGTCTCTTCCAGCTCAGGATATTCCATCTCTCCATGATTTTCTTGATGCCCCTGCCCACCACCCACAGGCACCAGGACTTGGCAGGGTCGGTGCAGTCTGGCAATCACAGGGAAGGACCCTGAGCTCCTTTCCCCGGGCTCACACCGGAGTCAAACCGTTCCTGTCCCTTTGCCAGGAGGTGGCGATGTCCTTTGTGCTATCTGCAGGTGGCCACCCATCTGCTCTGGGGGAAACCCTACAGAAACCCCTGTTCTGGGAGAGAATTCTGCTACAAAATATCTCATTTTAGCACAGAACACCTCAATTGGCTATGGAAACCCTAGAGGACACCTCATTCACCCTATAAAATACCTCATTCTGTCAAACACATTTGGTGTAAATAGGCCAAATTCAGGAAGCTTCTGTAGAAAGGCTCCATAAGGGCACTGCCTGAGCCATATTTCTCCAAGGACTCAAAAGTCAGAAAAAACAAAATCCCAGAATGATTTAGGTTGGAAAAGACCTCCAGAGTCAGCAAGGCCAAGCTGTGCCCCATCCCCAGTTTGTCCCCAGCCCAGAGCACTGAGTGCCACCTCCAGGCCTTCCGTGGACACCTCTAGGGATGGGGACTCCAAACCTCCCTGGGCAGCCCTTTCCAAGGAAACAACAAAATGACCCCTGGAAATATCTGAGGAGCCAAGGTAGCAGCAGGCAGAAAGAAATGAGGTCCATGGCTGCCAGTGGGACCATTTTGAGTTTTGATTTATATATTTTGATTTATATGATTTTTTATATTGTAGATATTCCAGTCTGCAATAAAATGCAGGAACCTGGTTTTGGATATTTTTAAATTTAAATAATTCACAGAAGTGATCCAGCATCCTTTGCCTGGTCTCATGGGTAAAACCTTCACTGGCAAAAAAAACCCATCCAGAGATGCAAAAATTCCACTCCAAAGAGTGAAAATGACCAGAGCAAAGTCTAAATCTGCTAATCTGCTTTCATTTCATCTTCAGCACAATGTTTGGAGGCATGGGCACCTCACATATGGAGAGATATTCCCAGAAATCACAGAATATTCTGAGTTGGAAGGGAACCACAAGGATCATCAAGTCCAGTTATTCAGTAAATGGCCCCATATGGGGATGGAATCCAAAGCCTTGGCATTATTACCACCTGCTCTAACCAACTGAGCCAATCCCAGGAGTGGGATGAAGAATCTGCTGCCAGCAGTGCCAGGGACACATCCATGGCATGGAGCTCATGTCTTTATGTGCCCCTGGAGCTCTGTGGTTGGGGTTTGGGATGGGTTTGTTCAGATCTTGGATGGTTTGTTGGGGTTTGGGATGGGTTTGTTTAGTTCTGGGATGAGTCATTGGGTCTTGGGATGAGTTGGTTTAGTTCTGGGATGGGTGTGTTGGGGTTTTGGAGTGGTTTCTTTAGATTTGGGATGGGTTTGTTGGGGTTTGGGATGGGTTTGTTGGGGTTTGGGATACAATGTTGGCTTTTGGGATAGGTTGTTGGCTTCTGGGATCAGAGCTCGGGTTCAAGGCAGGGAGCATCCCATGTGATGCAGAAGAGAAGGCCTGCAAAGTCAGTTCCAGCTGTTCCAAGTCTGAAGGCTTGGGAAGATGTTTAGACCAGTGTGTGGAGAAGAAACTGAGATAGAGCAGGATTCAGACCCCTCACAGTGCCAGCATCCTCCAAGGAGAGCAACTTTACTCTGCTGTGCTGCAAATGGACATGACAGCACCACAGGAATCACAGCTTCCCACCCTGTTGGAGCTGAGAATTTCAGACTTTCTGTGCTGCCAGGCACTGACCCCCAAGAGAACACTGCATTGACCTGAGGCTGTGGAGAAGCTTCCAAAATGGAATGATAGAACTGGGATTGTGGGTGTGCAGTTTGAATAGAAGTGTGTAGAATAGCACATGGTAGAAAACACAGACTTTAAGGGTTTAAAATACAGTGATATATATAAAGCAAGATGGAGGTTTTGGGGTGGAGCCTGGTCCTTCACCTTCTTCTCCATGGGTTTGGGTGGCTTTGTGTAATTGGATAAAAAGTCCACATCGTGAGCCATGGGTGGTTGGGTATTGGGTTAAAAGTAAAAATAATTTACGTGTCATTTCTTAACTGGACAGTTTATCCTTAAAAGGACTTGTAGAGAGAGAGATGGGGCTCCATTTTTTAGCTTGTTAGAGTGAAGTGCTGCAGCACTCAGGGTTTGTGGGACTGTAACAGAGATAAGAACTGATAAACATCTGAGTGCCAACCTGAAACACCGCAATTAATCCTGACCCTGGCAAAAAATAAGAGAAGCAAAAATAGAAGACAAGCAAAAAAAGAAAAAGCAAAAAAAAAAAGAATCCACACTACCCCACACTTTGAAAGCCCCAGTACCTCCAGTTTCCAGGTCTGCCGCACGTATTCCCGCACCATGTTGTCCCTCATGCTGTCGAAGACACCGGGCTGGGGCTCCACGCCGCTGGGGCGGTTGCAGGGCTTGCGCAGGGGGCAGCAGAGCCCGTCAGCGTCCTTGGAGTAGAACTCGCAGAGCTCCTCGGGGCCGCAGTGCGCCTTGCCCCCCAGGATGGCGTAGGTGCCGTTGAGCTGGCGCTCGATGGGGTAGTGGTAGAACTGCAGGTCGCACACCTGTCACAGACATCTTTTAGGGAAAATCCTTTCCTCGGGATTTTTCCTCCTGAGAAGCTCAGAGGCCTCAGGAACAAAATGTAAACAATGATTATCTGTTGCTGAATGCAACAGGTGGGTCTTTGATTGGCCCATGTTGGATGTTCGTAATTAATGGCCAATCACAGCCCAGCTGGCTCGGACAGAGAGCCGAGCCACAAACCTTTGTTATCATTCTTTCCTATTCTACTCTTAGCTAGTCTTCTGGTGAAATCCTGTCTTCTATTCTTTTAGTACAGTTTTAATGTAATATATATCATAAAATAACAAATCAAGCCTTCTGAAACATGGAGTCAGATCCTCGTCTCTTCCCTCATCCAAGAACCCCTGTGAACACCATCACACGTACCATGGAGAGCACGTAGCCGCCCAGGCTGCGCAGGCACTGCCGCAGCAGGAACAGCCCGTCCGCCATCCCGCCCAGCTTCAGGTGCTCCTCGGCCTCCGAGCGCGCGATGCTGCCGTAGTAGAAGGGCAGGTGGGCGGCGGCGTCCGGCATCTCCCCCTCCGCTCGATGGATCACGCGCTGAGGAGGCTGGTGGGCCAACAGGCAGGAAGGCGACGGTGCTCCCCTGGAAGGAAAAGCATTCAAGTTATAACAAAATGTTGGGGAAGGTGAAACAGGAAAGCCTTATAAATATGATTGCCGGGCAAAAGATTTTGAGAATATAGAAACTATAAGCGAGATTGAAATGAAAGCAAGCTTTGAGATCCCTCAGTTACTGAACAACTGGAAAACAATGGTGTGGCTGGCTGAAGGTAATCCCCTTTTGATGGAACAACACCCTCTGCTAGCAGGCAGCTCCAAGGGTCTGAGCAGACCGTACTTGGACCTGTCTGCAAGGTCCAAGTACTACCTTGGCAGAAGGGGCGCAAAGAGGAGTTTTTAGGGTTTAAAATGTAACACAGTGTGGTAATGTAATGATTCTTACAGGCTGTATGGAAATGCTATAGGATTTGTATATTTTACTAGATTGGTTAGTGAGAATTAGAATATTCAACACGTAAGATTTATTGTATTGTAATGGGAACCTCACTCTCTTACCCCTTTTACTCTCTTATCCCTTTTACTTTCTTACCCTTTTACTCTCTTACCCTCTCATCCTCTCTCTCTCCCCCTCTCTTCTCTCAGCCCTGCTCTGAGCTGTGGCTGGCAGCTCCCAGCAGGGCCCTGCACCCAGGCCCTTTGCAATAAACCCCAAGTTCCATTACCTGGCCTCAGAGATCTCTCGTCTCCCTCCGTCCTGACCGTGCTACCCACCGATGCGCCTACAACCAAAAGGCTTCTCCCAGCATGCCTTGCTGTGATATGCAGATTCAATGTATCCCATTGGTCCTTCCCCCTTGCTCCACCCCTGTGCCCTCATCCCATTGGCCCTGGTGCTCTGTCCTGCCCCTTGAGATCCCTATATAAATCCCTGCTTTCCCGACTGGAGCGTTTCTTTCTTCCTGGATCTCTTTGAGGGAGAAGCTCAATAAAGGCTCTCCTTGGAACCCCATACCAAGACCCAGTCTCTCCTTCTGCATCACCTGGATCACAGAGGAGCTGAAATCACTTGGCATGAGCACAGATGTGCTGTGCCCCCAAGGTGACTTTTTCAAGACCATTCTGAGCAATACCTGCTGTGACAACCCACTGCTGGGGCCTGGCCTGGCAGGGAAAATTGGTCCCTGAAGCATCATTTTGAAAAATGGTTTAATTGGGGTTCAGACTTCCCTGTCTAGATGTTCTCCCACTAGCTCTCTGTGGGGTCATTTCAACCTCACAGCATCCCACATCCTTCTATTCTGTCCTTACTAGAGCTGAGAAGTGCAAATAAAAATCTACCTGATTTTGATTTAAATATCCCAAGCAACAGAGAATCCACTTGATCTTGATTTATAGATGCCAAGGAATAGAGAAACCCCCTGAACCTGGTTTAAAGATCCCAAGCAAGATAGAATGGCCCAAATCCTACAGTGAGTTCCTCCAGTCCTTGATTGCCTTCACTATTAAAAATGAGCTCCTTAAATCCATCCTGATGTTTTTAGCCTTGATTTCCTACCATTTTCTCTCCAGCCCTGTTCACAATAAAAGGAAATTCTTTGGCCTCTCTGAATAAATGAGCTTTGCCATGAAGGTCTAGAAGGCCAAAACCTTAAATGCATTGAGATTAAAACATGAGATGGATATGAAACGTCTAAAACAACATTTAGATAAACAACTGCACCAAGCACAGCGAAAGGAGAGAAACCCAAGTGCTTCTGGGCAGACATCAACCAGCAGTCAGCAGAAACAAGGAGAAACCTTCCTTGAATTGTTTTTTAAACAATCTGTGGAATTTTTCCCTACAATACCTGGCTCTGACTGGTTCCTGATGCTCTGATCCCTTTGGCAGAGAGGACCCTTCGTTTACCGAATCCTGCAGAGTCCCTGGTGCCAAAGACCTTTAGGGCTTTTCCTTGTACAGGGCTTGTATCTCTGTCTTGAATCACCTAAAATTCCACCCAGAGGGTGTTGACAGAGCCCACTTTGCTGTGATCAATGGAAATTTGACCATGACCAAAGGGTCTCATTTGTTCCCTGAACTTTGGCATTGCTCCTGCACAGATGATGACCCCAAAAAGATCAGAGAGATTTCTCCACCTGCGCCTCCTGCAAACACGTCACTCATGTAAGGAGCAAAGAAAGACCAGATTTTGGGGCAGCACGTTGGGTATTTGCCCTGATTCTTCCCAATTTGACTCTTCTGAACATGGTGGGAGAAGCTGCTTCCCCATGGGCTGAGCACACTGCTGTGGTCTCTGCTCCCAGGCAGTGGTTGGATGTTGCAGACATCTTTTATGGAAAATCCCGTCCTTAAGATTTGTCCTCCTGAGAAGCGGAGAAGCCTCAGGAACAAAATATAAACAATGATTATCTGCTGCTGTGGAATGCAACAGGTGCATCTGTGATTGGTCTCATGGAGTTGTTTGTACTTAATGGCCAACCACAGCCCAGCTGGCTTGGACAGAGAGCCGAGCCGCAAACCTTTGTTATCATTCTTTGCTATTCTATTCTTAGCCTTCTGTTGAAATCCTTTCTTCTATTCTTTTAGTACAGTTTTAATGTAATATATATCATAAAACAATAAATCAAGCCTTCTGAAACATGGAGTCAGATCCTCGTCTCTTCCCTCAACCTGACACCCCTGTGATCACCATCACAGCTGGAGCTGTGCCTGGGCATGTGGCCAGCCCTGCCCTGGTGGTCAGCCCTGCCCTGGCTCATGCCAGCCTGGTTCATCCCTCCCAGCAGCACAGGGCCCTCCTGCCATCCCCTGGCATCTCTGGAGCTGGGGAGGGCTTGGCTGGATCTCTGTGTTGGAAGGGCTCAGGAGGAGCTGTTCTGCCCATGCACCCTGCCCTGATCAGCCCTCAGCAGCAAAGGGCTGCCAGGAGCTGGATTTATGGCCACCAGAGCCTTCTCTACCTATTTGTTGTCCCCATGAAGCTCTGAAATGGCCCTGATGAGAACAGGAAGGGAGAGCAGAGAGGAGGCATCACAGCTGAGGCAGGAAACCGCAACAGGAAGCGCTAGTGGTTCACAGCCAGGGTGAGGGACCAGCAGAAACCATCCCAGCACAGCTCAAATCAGCCCAAATTGTGAAGGCCCTGTCACCAAATTCACCAAATGGAGCAAAGTGGGGTCTTGGCACAGCTGCCAGTCTGGAATGTGGAGGTGAATGGGAGCACCCTGAGGCTCAAACCCAGACTGGAGTTGGTGCTTGGGACCAAAGCAAAGCATCCTAATCCTGTGGTGCCTCCAGACATCAAAGCCCAGACTGGTTCCCAGAGCTGGTTCCCCACGTTCAGCTCCTGAGACCAGCTGGCTGCCAGCTCTGCCAGAGCTCAGCTGGCTCCCAAGAGGATAACTCCAGGAAAATGGGCTGAAGGAGATGAGCAGGGAGGATGCAGCTCTTGGGTTTAGCTGCAATCAGGTTCATGAGTCACGTTCTTGAGAACCAGGAAATACTGAGCGGGCAGAGGGACGTCAGTGGCCTCCTGTGTGAGCTGCTGCTTTGCACTGGGACAAACAGCCATGACATCTGCACCCAGACCTGCTGAATCCCTGCTCTGGAAATTCCAGGAGCAGAACATCACAGCAAGTGGAGCACCTGTGTCAGCAGCTCAGCCAGGTGAAAGTGAGAGGGCACAGAAGTTATTGATGACATGCGAGCCCTCACAGAATTTCCAGCTGCCCACACTGGGTGCTCTGTTATAAACAGGATGTTTTTCCTCTCCAGTCACAGAGCTGGGAGTGAAGAAACCCTCACAGAGATAGGAGATAGACCCAGGGCTCAGAGGTTGGGTCAGGCAGTGCCACCCAAGCCTTGCTGCCACAGACCAACCCTGGTAGGAAATTTCTCTGCTGAGTAAAACTTTCCCAGTCCTGAGACACGAGGGAAAGTCACTGAGAGCAGATATGAACAGGAAGATTTATAATCCCTCTAAAGCTCTTACTTTTAAATATTTGCCCTGGCTGGTTTTATTGCCCACACACCAGCTCAGAGTCTCCTCTAATTCCTCTTCCAAACTCTGTTCTGGATGAACCTGAGCAACCCGGAACAACCTCAATAGACCTGCAAAAATCTCCTTCAACTTTGTTCTCCCACACTGCCAAATGCAGCCAAAAATGAGAACCAATTTCATGGAACAGCAGCTGAAAGAGACTGTGCAAGGGACCCTCCACCATTATTCATTTCAATTAACAGGACCTCGTTTCTCCTCGTTTTTTAATCTGTGTCCCTGGGGCTGCAGGTGCTGGGTGTTCCCTTGGGTTTGGGTGGTCCCACAGGTTAGGCACAGAATTCACAAAATTCACAGAATTCCAGAATGACTGGGTTGGAAGAGACCTTCAAGATCATCGAGTCCAACCCAGCCCCAACCCCTCAACTGAACCCTGGCACCCAGTGCCACATCCAGGCTTTGTTAAACACACCCAGGGATGGGGACTGCACCACCTCCCCGGGCAGCCATTCCAGAACTTCATCACCCTTACCATGAAAAACTGAAAGAATGATCAATTTTTTCCTAATATCCAACGTATATTTTTTCCTAATATTCTAATTAGGTTTTTCCTAATATCCTACCTATAGGATAGGATCTCACCAACTTCCTAATATCCAACCTATATTTTTTACCTAATGTCCAACCTATATTTCCCTTGGCACAGCTTGAGGCTGTGTGCTCTGGTTCTGTCAGTTCCTGGAGAAAGAGCCCAGCCCCAGCTGAGCACAGGCACCTTTCAGGGGGGTGTAGAGGGTGATAAGGGCACCCCTGAGTCTCCTTTTCTCCAGGCAGGGCTGGAAGCCCAGGGTTCCTCTGGTGGTGGCCACGTTGGCAAGTTGGTGTGATGACGTGAAGATGCACCCAAAAAAACAACTCCCACATGAAATCAGTCGGGTCTGTGCCCCACAACACAGGAAAAGCAGACAGGAAGCCCTGGAGATGTCACTCAATCACATCTATTTATAGGTGGCCACTCGTTTTTTTACTCAGATCAGACAAGAACCAACAGGAACTGGTTTGATTTCATAATTTCCCAGAACAGCACTTGATGCAAATCCAGACCAGTTCCTGAGAGCAGGGGGTTGTACTGGTGAAACTGGAGGCAGCACTGGAAGGTTCAGCATCCTGTTAGGACCGTGTTTTTTATCTCCTTGTCCTGGCAGCAATAATCCAACACACCACAAATAATCCCTGCTAACACAGCCACAATGGGGTGGTTGGGACAGTCTGGAGGGGAGCAGGGACCTGCATTTAATGCCAGAATAAATGCACTTTGTTCTGGTGCTGTTTGCTGCAGAGGTGATGGCCCAGCCAGTGACCTCCTGCCTGTCCCCAGCCCTTCCCTGCATTTCATTCTCTTGTTTCTGATTTGTGGTTGAAGAGAAGAAAAAGCTGGAAAACACCTGCAGTGTCCAAGTTGCTTTTGCAGATTGTTCATCCCAGGACTGGCTGGGACTGGGCAAGAGGAGGAAATGAGGAGCTGATTCCTTGGATTTTCTTTTTGTTTTTTAAATCTTAAAAAATTTAACCCTAGGGGGATTCCTAGGGTTTTGTTTGTTTTTTAAATCTTAAAAATTCTAATCTTAAAAAATACTATTTTTTTTATCTTAAACAGAAAAGGTGCAATAACTTTGATTTAAATTGAAATAACTTTGATTTAACTTGCAATAACTTTGATTCAACTTGAAATAACTTTGATTCAATGCAGTGTTCCATAGTTCAAAGAAAAAACCTGGAAAACTTCACTTTGCCTTGACCTGGCTGCATTCTTTTAATTACTAATGTTTAATTCTTTATGCACTCCATGGCAGCTCTTCCCAACATTTAGGAGCACTCACATTCCTGGCTGGAGCTGCTGTTCTGCCCTCCCTGCTGGCTGCTAATTAAAGCCAAAGCTGCTCGGCTCTTGATTAACACTTGAGCTGTGTGGGAGTTTGTGGGAGCCTGTCTGTGTTTGTGCTCACAAACACGCGCTGTGTGCAGATAGCGATCTGCTCCCCTGCTCAGGGAGCTCACTGACTCACAGCTGCCTGAAATGGGTGAGTTTACAGTAAATCTGCAGGAAAACCTCCCTCATTCCCACCGAGGACCTGCTCTGCTCTTGCTGCCCTTGGACAAGCTGAGTCCTCAGTGCCCCAGCGCTGCCTGATGCAGAAATGCTCCAGAAAAAATCACCAAGGGTGGAAAAGACCTCCAACCTGTGAAAAATGCATGTATTTTATGATTGGCTTTTCGCAAATATTCAAATGAATATTATATGTGTTGTGTTAGAAAATAATGCTGTATTAATTCTCTTAAGTAGTGTGGTAAATATAGTGTTAGGTTACAAAAATTGTTAAAATAGAAACAATGCTATGTAAGATACTTTTTATAAAGAAAGGGCTTGCAGCGAGATGGCAGCCACAGGACACCTGAATCTTTCAGAGAAAGAGAATTTATTGTCCCATTATCAGGAGAAATGAACTTCTTCCCACCTCAAAGGTGCTGTTAGGATTCAGAGGAAGAAGTTGATGATGACCAGACAGAATCCTGTGTTTGAATGGAATTTATGCATCATGTATGAAGTGTATGAATATGCAACAGGCTGTTGTTTTTAAGGGTTAATCCTCTGTTAACTGTGTCCTTTTTCAGGCTCGTGCTGCACAGAAAAAGGTACCCGAAGTGTTGGTAACTCTTTGTTTTTATTGTCTCATATTGTCCTAATTCAATTTGTCCAAATTATTTTTACTATAATTGTGTTAGTATTTTTATAACCATTTTATTACTATTAAACATCAAGTGATTGGTGTTTTTCACACCCAGCACTACCTGATGCAGAAATGCTCCAGAAAAAATCACTAAGTGGAAAGACCTCCAATCTTTGACCCAACACCCAAACCCCAGCACTGAGTGCCATGTCCAGTTGTTTATTGAACATTTCCAAGGTGTTTCACTGCTTCCCAGGGCAGCCTGTTCCAGTGTTTGACACTTTTTCCATTAAGAAATCCTCCCTGATATCTTCCTCACCTTCTGAAGTGAAATGTGGGAGCCTTTTGGCCTTATATTATATTATATTATATTATATTATATTATATTATATTAACAGTTTTAAGAGCTGGACATCCTAAAATTACTTCCCTTATAATTTTAACCCATTCCTTTAAGGTCCCTCCAACCCAAACCATTCCATGGTTCTGACACTCCCTGTTCCAATCCTCCTCTCCAGGAGGAACCTGTGGAAGGTCCCTCCCAGGCAGCTCTGGTGCCCTCAGATGGCCCCAAAGGCCTGGGCTTCTCCTGATCCTGCAGGGATTTTTCCTCTCAGGGTTATTTGTTAACAGAAGGAAGCAATTTGCTGCAGGGGAGGGACAAGGCCACCTGCGCTGGGGCTGCTGGGGACACCTCTGTGCCTGCTCCCTTCAGGCTGGGCTTCTCTAACGGCTGGCACTGAAGAAAGCAGTTTTTTGGTTCCCAAAAAGCAATTTATTGGTGTCACCCTGCTTCCTCTGGGTTTTCTCAGGTGCCTCCCCACAGAGGCTGGGACAGGAATATCTGTGAGGTCACAGCCACCAGATGAGGTTGATGCCTCAGGTTTTGGCTTTTCTATTTTTCACATTCTGTGCTGCTTTAGTGGGTGGGTCTGGGCTTCACATGAGGGGATGGTGAGCTCTGTGCACAGAACAGGGAGACAAAACAATTCCTGCTCCAGCTGGGGACCAAGGACAAATGATCCAAATCTCAGCCCAAGAGCACAAACAACGTGGGCTGGAGAGAGAAAAACAAGCAGGATGGGACTGCATGGGCTGGAGCTGGAATTGGACAATGAACTCCAATATGCAAATGGAGCAGAAATATAAAAATGAGAGACCCCGTGACTGGTCGTGCATTTTGTGACCATTTAGGTTCATCTTGGGTGCAGCCCTGGCTGGGCTCTTGTGCTGCCCAATACTCCAAGAGGTTATAGCAGGGACAGAAGCCCTTCTTGGAGCTGCCCTGGTTTGTGAAAGCATCTTCACCCAAGTCAGATGTCCCTGGTGAGCAGCTTCCCCCTGGAGCAGGAGGGTGCTGGGCCCAGGGTGGCACTGCTGGGACATTTCTGTGTGAAGCCAAGTCACTGTGCTGTCCTCAGACAGCCTGGGCTCCTCTGCTGGCTGTGGACTGAGCTGTGAAAACACCCTGCTGAGCCTTTGTGGGGCCACTGGAAACACTCCTGGCTCCAGAGCCGTTGATCCTGAACAGTTTTTAATGAGGGTCTGGGCACAGAGTTAAACACAACCCTGTTGGGAAGGATGAAAGTTTCACAAGAAAGTCTCACAGGTATGTGTGCTTAGCAGAAGGATTTTTAAATGTTGAGTCTGATGAAGGAATAGAGATGGAAGGACGTTTTGATATGGAAGAAAAGAATTGCTGAGCCAGTCTTACTGGCTAACCAAGGAGGCAAAGGGTGTGTTAGTTAGAAGGGGTTTTTATGGCTTAGAGCAAAGGATAAACCCACCTCACACAAGAAGATGTTTTTACCAAGCAGAAAGACAGCACAGGCAAACAAGTCAGCAAAGTTGCAAGTAGAAAAAAAGGTCTCAGAATTTTCCTCTGCAAGAAAACTGAAAAACAACTTCTAGCTTAAACTGCAATGTACTAACTTTTAGTGATTGGAGACGAGTAACATGAATATGGTAATTACAGTAGTTATGATGGGCTATAGATAACAGTTAAGGTATAGATTGGTTCTACTGTATGAAGATGCTCAGCAAAGAAAAGTCTATAATGCATTGCAACCAAAAGAAAAGTCTATAATGCATTGGTAACCAAAACCAAAGGGTCTCCAGGCCTGCCTGCAGCTGGAGCTAACAGTTGTAGGCACAGCTCTGTCACCCACAATCCTGGACTGCTGTAACCTCTTGGATGGAATAAACTGCATTTTGGAGAGCCCCTGGAGTCCCACATGCCCCATTTAGGGGGCATGTGGGACTGCAGGGCATCTTAACAGTGGCGCCCAATGTGGGGCACCATTAGTAAGAGCCTTAATGAGGGATGTGGGTCTCCAGGCCTGGCTGCAGCTGGAGCCAATAGATGTAGGCACAGCTCTGTCACCCATAACCCTGGACTGCTGGAACGTCTTGGATGGAATAAACTGCATTTTGAAGAGCTGCCTGGAGTCCCTCATTTAGGCTCTTATAGAGCCCCCTCCTTTCCTGCCTGGCGTCCCCCTGTGCTCCTCTGGGCTGGAGCTTTGTCCTGGGGCTGGAGGAGCACAGAGCTTGTCCCTGCCACCAAGGTGTGGACAGCACATGGAGAGCAGTCAGAAAAGCTGCAGCTCCTCTGGCTTAGGGATAGAGCAGGAAACTGCAGCAGTTTGTGCACAAGTTGGAGGAGAAGGGCTCTGGTTTTTCCTTTGCTTCTCCCTGGCCTCCCTGCCTCACCTTTTGCTGAAATTACAACTTATATACAGCATCAGGGGCCTGGAGATTGATCCTGACAGCGCAGAGGATTTGGGGATTGTCAGACTGCAGGAAGATTAAATGAGATATTTATGTGAGGGAATTGTGGCTGAGCCCATTCCTTTACTACTTCCTTACTCTGGCAGGTAGCACAGACTTGAGCAGGGTGTAGGAGAGGGGGCACAGAGGGCTTTGAGAACATTTTAAGATAATTTTACCCTGGCTTGCACTGGTTTGGGTCCTCCTGAAGGTGCTGAGCAGGTTCTGAGCTGCCCTGAGCACCAGATCCTTCTCTCCCCTGCCCCTCTCCCTGTTTCAGGTGCTGCAGGGGCTCACAGCTCTATTTCCAACCACAAGTGACAGTGGCTTTGCTGCATGAACAGCTGTGCTCTTGCCTTGCCTCTGCTGTTTGAAAATAATGGTGATACATGTGTGAAGTTATCAGCATGGCTGGGTTTCCTTCCTTCAGCAACTCTGCCTTCATTTAAATTTACTTAAATTTGCCAAAATTTAATTTTAATTCTTATTAAATTCTTGTTTAATTTACTCCCAAGTGTTAATACTGCCATTTACTTCCATTCTTCTTTCATTTACTTTCAATTGACTTCCAATTTACTTCCAAGCATAAGTAATTTACTTATACTTTGAAATGGTTGTTGTGTCCTCCTTAGTGACACCTCCCTGCTGAGCACAGCCTCTGCTCTAGCTCTGGGTGCTGCCAGACACAGATGGTCCTGCCCAAAACCATCTCCTTTCTCCTCTTTTTTGCTTCCCAAGGTGGGTTTTTAAGGAATTCTCACTCTGGGCAGCATCTCTGGGCAGATGTGGAACTTTGTGGCATTTCTGGTTCACAGTTCCCCACTGGAGCCACCTCACAGGTCCCTCCTGGAGAGGAGCATTGGAACAGGCAGACATGAATGGAATGACAGAACCATGGAATGGAGCCATGGAATGGAACCATGGAATGGTTTGGCTTGGAGGAACCTTAAAGGAATGGGTTAAAATTTTAAGGGAAGCCATTTTAGAATGTCCAGCTCTTAAAAACTGTCTAGAACCAAGGCAGCTGTTCCCACACAGCAAAAACCACCTTGAAAGGGACCATTAATGCCATTTCTGCAGGAGCAGAGCTGTCCCTGGGTCTGGCCCTCCCAGACTGTGAGCTCAAGGAATTCTGCTTTGCTTTGGGTTGGGAGGGAACTTAAATCCCATCCCATCCCATCCCATCCCATCCCATCCCATCCCACCCGTCCCATGGCAGGGACACTTTCTGTTGGATTATGGGGTTTTTAAACATTTTTTTGAGTTTTTAAAATGCCTCTCAGTTGCCCCATCTCTGGTTCAGAAAAGAGCATCAGCCAACAACATCTTCCACTGTCCCAGGCTGCTCCAAGCCCCATCCAGCCTGGCCTTGGGCACTGCCAAGGATCCAGGGGCAGCCACAGCTGCTCTGGGCATCCTGTGCCAGGGCATCCTCACCCTTTGAGTAAGGAGTTCACCCATTATCCATCCCAAACCCAGCAGCTGCCACCCAAACCAGCACTGAGCTCGTTGTGCTGCTGCTGTGTCAGTGCCACACATTGGTCACCTCAGCTTGGACAGCACAAAGGTTTCCCTGAGCCCTGAGCTGCCCCAAAACTGCCCATGGCCACTGGACAGGGGGTGGCATTCACATTTTCTGAAAACATCCCTTTGCCCAGGATTTTTCTCCTGGGAAGCTGAGAAGCCTCAGAGAAAAGGAGAACAATTCTTATCTCATTTGCTTCTCCAGTGTTTTGCTCATTTGGGATGTGTTTGGAGATTGTTTACCCACAGGTGATTGTTTGATTGGTTTAATGTGAATTGTTTTGACTCTTTGGCCAATCAGCGCCAAGATGTGTCCAGACTCTAGAAAGAGTCAAAAATTTTCATTATTATCTTTTTAGCATTCTGTAAGTATCTTTTCTGTATTCTTTAGTATAATGCAATGTGATGTGATGTGATGTGATGTGATGTGATGTGATGTGATGTGATGTGATGTTATGTGATGTAATGTAATGTAATATAATATAATATAATATAATATAATATAATATAATATAATAGTATTCTTTGTATTCTATATAGTATTCTTGAATATAATGTAGTATTATAAAGTAATAAATGAGCCTTCTGAGAATATGGAGTCAGAGTCATCATTCCTGCCTTCATCAGGACATTCCCTGGGAGTACAATAGCCAGGGGGTTCTGTCTGGGGCAGTTCCAGCTCCCCCAGACCACTTTGGTCTCTAAACATCTGCAGCAGATGTTGGAGCTGCTTCATCATTACCTTCTGGTGGGGCACAGCAGCTCCTGTGCTCCAGGAGTGCCTGGAACAGGGACACAACCTCCTGCAGCCCTGCTGGAAGGGCTTTGGGCAGATTAGAAATATAAAAAATACAGAAATATGCAGCTCTGGAGTTGGCTGAGAGACCAAAGTGAATTCTCTGTGCCTGCAGCGCCAGGGGCTCTGCTGTCTGTGAGTCACAGTCTGAAATCTCAGGTGAAAGGGCCACCAGCAGCTCCCAGCACCACAAAATGAATGTGTTGTGCTCATCTTTATAGCCAGAATATTCCTGTGGGCACAGAGAGTGGAAGCTGCTGCCAGGTGGGGAAGGGCTGGCGGAGCTCTGGGTGCTCTCACTGCTCCCCAGACACACCACGAGGAACTCAGACTGCACAGACCAGACCTAAACATTCCCTGTGGTTTGAAAATTAAGGGATAAAATAAATACCACCCCTGGGGCTCAGTCCCATGATCCCAGCACGTTGGTGAGGTTGAAATGAGTTATTTTGGGGGGGATGATTTGAGCCTCAAAGTGTTGGAAATGTGACAAGTTCAGGGAAGGGCAGTGGAAGGAGATGAAGGGCCTGGCTGGGCTGATTGATGGGCTCAGCCCTGGGGAATGGAGACAAACACTAATTGTTGGCCAAGAGTGATGGGGGAACATCTGAGAGCAAGGGAGAAGCATCTGAGGAGCGCAAGTTTCCTTCAGAGAGGAAAAACTGGTTTGGATGTCCTGCTAAAATGGAATAGGGATAAGGCAGAAGAAATTAATCAGTGGAAAGGAAGTCTGGGTATCAAGAAACATTTCCAAGCAAGAAGATTCATCAGGATGTGGGGCAGGGGGAGCGTGGAAGTGCCATTGGCAGGCCCTCAGCACAGGATCAGGAAATGGGAACAATCCTCCCCAGGCAGGAAGAACCCCCAGGGATGAGCTCACAGGACTTTCCCATTGCTAATTCCTGCAATCCTGAGTTCCATTAGGGAAAATCCTGCTTTCAGTTTCTTTCTGGAGCCAATGTGATCTCCAGTTCTGTCAGTCTTTTGTGGAAAACTGAAGATCACTGAGCACAGGAGGATTTTGTGACATTTTTGTGTGAAAGGAGAGTGAAACCCTCCCCATGCACAGCAGTAAATACTCTCTGGCACATTTTTATAACTCAGTGACCAGGACTGAGGTGCAAAAACAACTCATTCTCCATGGTCTGGCGAGTTCCTGGTGTTTGCCCTTCCTGTGCTCTCGAGGGGAGGTTGCATTAATCAATAACTGCCTGTGCTCAGGCTGTTCCCACACGGGCACTATTCACCTCTCCCTTCACTTTTCCACCCAGGAAAAATATCCCTGAGGCGACCTTGCAGCTGAACACCCCAGAGCAGGCAAAACCCAGAATTTCCCTTTTGGAAAGTACCCTAGAAGGAGCAGAAGAGGGAAATGCTGCCCCACAGAAAACCTTTGGGGTCCTCGTGTTCTGCTCCCCCTCAAGCTGGATCTGGGGACAAGAAGAGCCCATGCATGTCAGAACCCAGGACATTCCTCTGTGCCTTCCATTTTAACCCATAGAAACAATTCCCACCTTTGTGTGAAGAGTTACAAGCCACAAGACTTTGAGTAGAATGATGGTTAATTTGTCACAGCGTGAAAAAGTAGAATACTGGGGATTTAGAATCGAGGTTCAAGAGGCAAGATGGAGAAATCTGGGCATGTCCTGTCCTTCTTCTCCATCCTCTGCTGTGATGGTGACATGTTTGGATTGGTTTAGAGTAGAGACAGACTGTCTAACATAGGTGATAGGTATTGGAAAGTTATTGTAAATAAATTACAGGTATTTTATAGTATAAAAAGCCAACACCTCCCCAAGGCTGGTCAGTGTGACACAATCCAACCTGCTGGACAGATCTCAGCAAGTCAGAGAAAAAATGGAATATATAAGAAAAAAAATACAAACTTAAAAAGCAAAACCGACAAATCTTGACTTCTTCTTCAGCTGCAAAGCTAAAATATAAAAAGACTTTCTAATACCTCAAAAGTCATCTTAACCACAAAAACCCAAGACATGGACACAAATTTCACTGGACACAAATTTCCCTGTGCTCAGAGCAGTGGGGATTGGTGCTGGAGGTCCCTCTCAGCTGTGGGGGACATTCCTGGCTGTGTTTTGGGACACTGAGAGCAGAGTTCTTATTTCGCCCACAGCCTCTTTACAGGGTCAGCAGTTTTATTCACCGCTTTCCAGGGTGAAAATCCCTCCACATGCCAGGGAATGGCAGCTGAGCTGGGCCTGTCCTGCCCAGCTGAGTGCCCAGAAAGGCCTGGTTTAAACCATGGGAGTGGATTTTGGGGAGGTGCAGACAGCACTGAGCACCCCTGAACCTTCTGCTCATCCCTCTGGCATCCCTCACCCTGCTCTGCTGTGTCTGTGGGGTTTTTCTCCACACTCTTGTCTGCCTCCACATCTAAATGATCCTCCTTGGGGCAGGATATAGGATGTGCCCCCTGTTCACAGAGTGACTAAATTATTCTGTGCCTAAAAAGGCAAAAAGCCCACAAGTTTCTCTCCCAATGTGATACGAAGATACCTCATAGGAACTTTGAGGCTTCACCTCAGACCTGCGGCTGTCCGCTGGGCAAAGGCCAAGAGGTCCCACCTGGATAATTCACTAGAAAAAGGAAGAGAACCAAGGAAATATTTGCTTTTGTGGGGTGTTTTAGCAGGAGCAAGAACCTCTCACCCCTAGCTCAGTTTTTCTCTGTAAGAACTTTGTTATTTTGCCTTCCATTAAACCTTTTTCTGTTTCCAACACTGCCTCAGAAGCCATCCTGCTGATTTGATGCCATTGGGGTAGCAGGGCTATCTCAGGTGTGATGGGTTCTCTGAGAGCTCATAAAACTTAGCTTGAAGATTGCAATGCAAGTTGTTTTCCATTGCCATCTGTATGGCAGATTATCTTTGTCAAGTGGGCAGTTTGCCTTATCTCTCTCTCTGAGTGACCACAATCACTCCTCCCTCAGGAGGGGACACCTGCTGATAACAGCTACTGAATGTCACTGCATGGCTGATAAGAACTACAGCATCCCATTGGGAGATGTGAGCCCAGTGGGAGGAGCCAAGCATTCCTACCAGGATATAATCTAGAGATTCTGGAACACCAGCACAGATTCTGCACTGGATTCTCCAGAGGAACAGGAGCTGCCTCTTCTTCCCCTGGATCTTCAGAGGAAGAGACTGCACCTTTCTACAGGATCCCTGCTCCAGCAGAACCACCCCTGACACTGCAGGAGGGCTGAGCCACAATTCCAATGGGACTGCTGCCAACAGCCTGACCCACAGGGTGTCAGGTTGGGTTCTGACTCTGTCAGTGTTGTTCTAGTGTACTGCATTGTTTATTTTATCCTTTTATTTTCCCTGTTAAGGAACTGTTATTTCCTGCTCCCATATTTTTGCCAGAGAGCCCCTTAATTTAAAATTTACAGCAATTCAGAGGGGTGGGTGCATTCTCTATTTCAGGGGAGGCTCCTGCCTTCCTTACCAGATTCCTATCTTTTCCAAACCAAGAGACTTAGCTTAAAGAGAAATCCATCAGCAGGATTTGCAGGATTTTCAGGATTTGCTGGATTTGCTGGATGTTTTCCCAGCTCAGCCCCAGCTCTGGGGTCTGTGCTCAGTTTGCCCAGTTTGGCTCAGGCAGGATCCTCCTCCATCCACTCCGCTCTGTCCTGGAGGTGACAACCACAACAGGACCTTGAACATCTGACACAGAAACTGGGAGATGCTTTCCCACTGGTTTATGCTCAGTCTCACTCTAGAACTGCGCTAATAAAACAAAAGTTTTATTGGCTGTGATATTTTATTTCTGGGGGTGCTCCCACCTCTGCCTCCAGTGCTAGAAAGATCAGAAGCCCACATCAAAACTGAGGGGCAAACCATACATGGATGTGCTCACAGATCATCTGCTGGATCTGCACAAACATCTGACAGGAAAAAAGTTGTGATTTTCACTGAAAAAAACCCAGCACTTTCCACTTGCCCTGCAGATCTCAGCAGCAGATTTGGGTGTGATCTTCTTCAGGGTGCTCAGTGCTGCCTGCACCTTTCCAAAATCAAATTAGAAGGGTTCACTCTGCTTCAGAGACCAACACTGGGAGTTTTCTGGAGAGATGGAGAGCAGAAGAGCCAAAAATTTGAATAATCTGTTCTTCCCTGGCCCAACCTGTCACACCTGAGTGACTTCAGAGGCTCTGGCTGGGGGAGTGTTTAGAAACTTTTCAGAGGCACAAATCAGTTGGTTTTGTAAGAGATTTTTAGGTCTGTCAAAATTTTAAACCTTTTTAAAGTGTAAAATACTCAGCCCCTGGGTTTTTTTTTTTTTTGTCAGAATAAGAGAAAACCTGGGTAAAATGTGGCTGTGTTGGGCACCTTGGAGGCAGAATGATTTTCTGTGAGATCTGAGCTCAAGGTTGGAGTAAATCACTGAGAGACACCCCAAAACCCCACCCTGACACCCCTGGGAGCTCTGTCAGTGAGGGGCTGGGAACACAAACCCTGTGAGGAACAGCTGAGGGAGCTGGGGGTGCTCAGCCTGGAGAAAAGGAGACTCAGGGGTGCCCCCATCGCTCTCTGCAGCTCCTGAAAGGTGCCTGTGCTCAGCTGGGGCTGGGCTCTTTCTGCAGCAGCACTGACACAACCAGAGCACACAGCCTCAAGCTGCACCAAGGGAAATTTAGGTTGGATATCATGAAAAAAATATAGGTTGGATATTAGGAAGTTGGTGAGATCCTATCCTATAGGTAGGACAGTAGGAAAAACCTAATTAGGGTATTAGGTTGGGTATTAGGAAAAATTGATCATTCTTTCAGTTTTTCATGCAAGGGGTGATAAGTTCTGGAATGTTCTGCCCGGGGAGGTGGTGCAGTCCCCATCCCTGGGTGTGTTTAACAAAGCCTGGATGTGGCACTGGGTGCCAGGGTTCAGTTGAGGTGTTGGGGTTGTGTTGGACTCGATGATCTTGATGGTCTCTTCCAACCCAGTGATTCTGAAATTCTGTGAATTCTGCATCCAAATTCTCCTGGAGCTCTGGCAGCCTTGGCACCATTCCCTGGGCAGCCTGGGCAGTGCCCAGCAGCCTCGGGGGGAAGAACCTTGCCCTGAGCTCCATGCCAGCAGAAAGTTTAAGAGCAGGAAGTTTTATTGAGCATCAGATGCTCTGGTTGGAGATTTAAAAGAGGAAAGATGAACGTGAGGCTGAAATCAAAACTGCAACAAGGAAAGGAATTCTGCAGGATCCAGCTGAGGGCCAAAAATTCCACGTGTGGAATGTCCTGGTGGTGGGTGATGCTCTCTGGAAGGGTCTGCATGGGACTGGAGCTCCAGCTTTGCCTGAGCATTGGTGGAACGTTATTTCAAAGCAGACAGAGACCATTCCTTTATTAATCTGTGTTCTGGGCATCAAACAAAAAGTCTAACTGGGGTTGATTAGAGGGTGGCCAGAGGAAATTCCTGATGAGGAAATTCCTGAAGAGGAAAATGAAGACAACTGGGAAGTAGAAGTGTTGGACATCAGCTCTGAGGGGTCAGGACATCCCTGCATGTGAGCAGTGATTTGTGAGTGATTTCTGGGAATTTGTTCTCACATTCCCTGAGTATGGAAATGCTCCACTCACAGCCAGCTTGGGATCCCCCTTATTTTCTAAGTATAAAGCTGAGCCAAGGTTTTCTGAGGCAGAAATAAAGGGTTAGACCTGCCCAGGGCATTTTGTTTATTTTTAATTACAACAGCAAAGGGGTTTTGTTGCAATATTTTGGATGGGATGTGGGGAAATGGAGTTATTTCAGACTGGTTCATGTTTTATCTTTGCTGCCTCACTCACTGGGGCTGGAATTTGATTCCTGGCTCTGTGTGGAGTTTGTGGAAGCTGCCCATGGTCCCCATGGCCCCCTGGGATCTGTCCCATGTTCTGGCTGTGCCCATTCAATTCCACACCCAGCAGAGCCTTTCCTGGCACTTCTGGGATATTACAAAGCTAAATCAGAAACATTTAGAGATCAAAGCAGTGTTTAAAAATGCACATTCCTGCACTAAGGACTAAGAGCAAGGGTAATACTTCAAGCTTATATTTAATTAAAATAAATATTCTATTATTATGTTCCATTCTATTAAATAGTAATCTATTTGTTGTATCTATGTTTATATTTAATTATATTAAATATTCTATTATTATATTTAAGTCTATTAAATATTAATGTATTTGTTGTATCTATGTCTATCTTTAATGATATTAAATATCCTATTATTATGTTTTATTCCATTAAATATTAATGTATTTATTGTACCTATGTCTATACTTTAGGTATGTGTACTTACAGTCTGTAGTATATTAGCCAGCATTAAATATTGGTAATGTTCACCTGGACAATCACCTGTTAACAATTATTTGTATTTTTGAGTGTTTCCAACCCTCCAGAACTTCCTGCTTTGCCCCACAAGGAGCTGTTCCCTCCTCGTTACCCAACTCAACCCCAAATGTTGTCAGAGGTGAAAAAAACCCTTTCAGTGCCACTCTTTGCCTCCAGCCTCTCTGTTTTTGTGCCCCAGTCCCACCTGTTTGGGGTTTGTGAGAGGAAAAGCTCGGCTTAACCGACACCTTTGTCCTTCCTGAGCTTGGCTGCTCGAGCCAAGTGCTCTGTGCTTGGTTGGGTGGATTTAGAGCATGGAGAGAACCTGGGAATTCCCAGAATTTCTGCTTTTCGTGGAGCTGGGTGCTTTACAGAGAGACTATGGATTATCTGGTTATCTGGGAGCTTCCAGAAAGCCTCTTCCCTTACATCTTGATGGGAATTAACTTTTAAAGTTGTATATGAATACGTGTGAATTCTAAATCCTGCTGTGGCAGCACCCACGTTTCTTTAGGAAATCCTATTCCCAGCAACATAAGCAAACTTTTCAGGGAATTGAGTCCCTCTTTCCAACAGGAAAAAGGAGGATGAGGGATTGAAATCAGCAGAACCATAAATAAATCAAGAAGATCCCTTTGTTCACCCCCCTTGTTCAAGCCTGATCCCTTCTCCAGTTCTTTCCTGGGATGGCTTTCCCTGGTGTTCCTGTGGGGTTTATTCCAAGTCTAATGGATAGGAAAGGTTTTTCTGAGGTTCAAACCCAAGTTTCCTTTGTCCCAGGTTATTCCCTAACACCCCAGACTGTGTTTGGAACTGTGCCTGTCCTCACCGAGGAGAAACAGAAGAGATGTCAAAGAAACCCAAGGGAATAAAAGTGAGTTTGCTTTGGGATTCCAGTCTGTTTGTTGCTATGATGGCGAGCAGCAAATTCCTGAAGTTCTTCTGGAGTGTTTGGAGCATTATCCAGCAGGTGCCAGGTTCCCTAAACCTTCCACAGTGCCACTGAGATCCTAAATCTCACATTGCCACGGAGATCCTAAATCTCTCGCGTTGCCACTGAGATCCTAAATCTCCTCACATTGCCACTGAGATCCTAAACCTTCCCATAGTGTCACTGAGGTCCTAAACCTTCCCACAGAGCCACTGAGATCCTAAATCGCCTCACAAATCTCCTAAATCTCCTCCTAAACCTTCCCATGTTGCCACCGAGGCTCGCAGGAAATGTAAAGAGAAACTTCCAGAGTTTTGATGCCGTGTCCAGAGGTGAAGGGAAGGGAAGGGCTGGCCAGGTATGCTGGACCACAAGCCATCATCTCGTTGTCTTCTGACCCATCTAAACCCCCTCAGCTTCAAAAACAACGTGATGGCCCCAACTCAACCCCGTTTTTTTCTAATGGAGCGATCGATAAGAAAACCAAGGTGGAATGAGGAATCAATCTGGAATTTAACACCAACATGTCACAGGATCTTCCCTCTGAACGCCCTGGTGCTGCAGAAAGGCACAAAGCAGCAAAGCAGCCATGATGCACCCGCCACCCCAAACAACAGCAGCGAACAAAAAGTGCCTCTTACCTGCTCTGCTGAGGAGCTTTGGGGGCTTCCCTACAGCAGCTGGGGAGCAGGAAGGGAAAATAGAGGGAAAATTATCTCTGTGGAGTGAGGGTTGTGTCGGTTTTGGGAAAGAAGAGGCTGCAGCATCCAGCGAGAGCTCTGGCATTCGCAAACCACCGCTGGCTGGGTTTCTCTGAAATGTGACCTTATTTCCTTGTTGCACAGGAAAGGAAAGGAGAGCAAACAAAAACCGTGCAGCTCTGAAGAGTGAGAGAGCTCTGAGATCTTCCCCGTGTCAGGGCAGGGGTCTGCTGTGAGAGGGAAGGGGACAGAGGGAGCTGGTGAGGAGCTGTCCTTATTTAAGTGGATGTTTTAGGGGAGATGTTGCTTGGGGAGAAAAGTTGTCTCCTTGAACAGTTTCCACTGAGCAGATGTTGGTGGGAAAGGGAATTTCTGTGCACGAGTGTCTTTGCCACAGGATCACAGACTCACCTGGGCTGGAAAAGCCCTCTGAGGTCACTGAGTCCATCCTGTGGCCAATGGCCACCTTGTCCCCAGCCCAGAGCTCTGAGTGCCACCTCCAGGCCTTGCTCAGGCACCTCCAGGGATGGGCACTCCCAACCTCCTTGAGCAGCCTCTTTTGACTCCTGACCATCCTTTCCATGGAGAAATTCCTCCTGATGTCCTCCAAATTCCTCCTAGAGCAGCTTGAGGCCATTTCCTCCATCCTGTCCCTGTTCTGGCAGCCTTATATCCCATCTTTCCAATACCCCATGGACAGGGACACCTCCCTCTGGATCAGCCCCATCCATGACTGATTCCTGCTGAATGCAGAGGTGTCCCAAGGAGATGGATGGACAATCCCAAAGTTTCTTGACTTTTGCTGGCAGAAAATTTTACTGTAGAAGTCAGGACTAAGGCCCTGATTAAGCAGGATGAGCTTTATAATGATCAGGACTGATTGGAATAAAAAAAAAAAAAATGGGAATAGGTTGGATTGGCAGAGCACAAGGTACACCTGAGCATACCTCAGCCCCATGGATTGTTCCCTCAGGAGCCCTTTGTTTTAATTTTCACATGGAGTTCTTCATGGTGTTTACCCAAAAATCCACAACAAAGCTTTCCCCAAGGACAAGATGAGATCCTGAGGTGAAAATGCAGCACCCCATTGCAGTGCCCTCAGCAAAAACTACCTGAATATTTGTCATTTGCCCCCAAATCCCCCCAAAATTCTCAATAATTACTTCTGATGGCTCTGCTCTTAAAGTCTGCACCTCCTTCAAGCCAGAATTACACTTTTGGGAAACACCAACCCTATTTTATTTAACACCTGGGACTAATTAAGCCTGGCTTTACTGTTGGGCAATTAGTTTACACGTCTGTGCCCCGGTGGAAAAACAAACCCTTTTGTTTCCAGCTTGTTTCACTCGCAGGTTCTCAACCTGCAGCCTCTGGGCTGCAAACAAAGCCCAGCACTTTGTTTATTGCTGCAGTAGCTGAAGGGCTGAATGGAGCTTTGTTGTGTTGGGTGCTGAACAGCCATAAAAAGGGTGAGTCTGTGGCCAAGGAGCTTGTCCCAGCACGGACTTGGGGCCAGGCTGTGATGTAGAGCCAGAGCTGGGAACTCTGCCCAGGCCCTGCAGTTCAGACATAGCAAGGCAGGGAGAATATTTCATTTTATGTGCAAAATGCTTACACAGAATTACCCTGTCAGGCCTCAGCAGCATTCCCTGTGTGTCCTAACGGCAACCAGGACAGTCTGCAGCCTTTTCAAGCCTTCAGAGGAGCCCTGGCCTTGGTTTGGTGCAGGTTGGACACGTTGGGCACCATCCAGCACTGCCAGGAAGTGCCAAATTTGCCTGGAAGTGTCAGTCTTTGTGCCTCCCTGGGGTTCAGGCCATCATCCTGGGGGGTTTCCAGCATCCTGGAGGGGTTCCATCATCCTGAGGGGTTCAGTCCATCATTCCAATGGGGTCTCCATCATCCTGAGGGGGTTTCCATCATCCTGGAAGTGTTTCCATCACCCTGGAAGTGTTTCCATCATCCTCCTGGGGTTTCCATTATCCTGGCAGGGTTTGCAGTATCCCACTAGGGTTCCCATCATCCTGAGAGGGTTTCCATCACCCTGAAAATGTTTCCATCATCCCAAAAGGTTTCCATCATCCCAAAAGGTTTCAGGATCCCGTGGGGTTTCCATCATCCCAAGGGTTTCCATCGTCCCATGGGGGATCAGGATCCCACTGGGGTTTCCATCATCCTGGAAGTGTTTCCATCATCCTGGCAGGGTTTCCATCATCCCAAGGGAGTTTCAGCATCCCAAGGGGGTTCAGGATCCCACTGTTGTTTCCATCATCCCAGAAGGGTTTCCATTATCCCGAGGGGGTTTCCATCATCCTGGAAGTGCTTCCATCATCTTGGAAGCAGTTCCATCATCCTGGCAGGGTTTGCAGCATCCCAATGGGGTATCTATCATCCCAAGGTGGTTCCATCATCCCAGGGGTGTTCTGGATCCCGGCGGGGTTTCCATCATCTCAAGGGGGTTTCCATCACCCTGTGGTGTTTCCATCGTCCCAAGGGGTTTCCATCATCCTGAAATTGTTTCCATCATCCTGCTGTTGTTTCCATCATCCCAAGGGGTTTCAGGATCCTGGCAGGGTTTCCATCATCCCAAGGGGTTCCATCATCGTGGAAGTGTTTCCATCATCCCAGCAAGGTTTCCATCATCCCAAGGGGTTTCAGGATCCCGTGGGTTTTCTGTCATCCCGAGGGGGTTTCCATCATCCTGGGGAGGTTTCCATCATCCCGGAATTGTTTCCATCATCCTGGAAGTGTTCCCATCATCCCATGTGGTTTCCATCATCCCACTGGGGTTTCCGTCATCCCAAGGGGTTCCATCATCCCATGGGGTTTCAGGATTCTGGCAGGGTTTCATCATCCTGGAAGTGTTTCCCTCATCCCAGGGGGATTCAGGATCCCACCGTTGTTTCCATCACCCCGGGCCGTTTCCATCCTCCCGCCGTTGTCTCCATCCTCCCAGTGGCCCCGGCCGCTCCGTGCAGCCACAGGAGGGTGCAGTGACACCGGGCTGCTCCCGGCTCCTCTCCATCCCCTGCACAGCGAGGATTTCAAACCTCTGCTGCAAATTCAGCCTCGGCTCCTCATCCTAGGGAGAGGAAGCAGCTGAGTGATTTTGGAGTTTTAATGGGGGGGTTGTTTGTTGCCCCGTGAAATCATTTTTTCAGGCAGATTTTCAGATTTTTCAGGTATCAAATTTTTCTGATACCGAACTAATCTGAAAAATAAACTTTCTAGCAACCTCAGGGACTGAAAATTTCTATTCTTTATGCTGTTTATCACCCCCTCCTCTTTGCTGTGAGCCTCTGGTCATTTTAGCATTCCCTGTTTTCCAGCATGTGTTCAGGGGATGGAGGTCTTGGCTTGTTAGGGTTGTGCTGCTCCATCCCCTCCTCAGGGTCAGGTCAGGACTGGAGCAAAACTCACTTTTGGATCTGGTCTGGTACAAATCTGAGGGTGCTCAGACCACTGCTGGGTTGGGGTACAGAGCTGGGGGAATTTGCCTTATAAATCAGGAGTGTCTGACTCTGTATTTACCACCCAGGAGGGACTGGAAACTCTGTGAATCGGGGAAAAACAAGTTTTCCAAAGGGTCTGGCAGAACAGAGCAACTCTCTGGGGAAGGAAATCTGCCCCTCCATCCCTGTTTATTCCACACTGAGTGTGTTTGAGACAAGCCCCAGCAGACAGAACACCCCTGGAATGGCACCAGGCCACACTTGCAGCAATTAATTTTTCCTTGGCCAGCAGCAGCACCATTCAATTAAACCCCAAATATTTTGTTCTGCTGCTCTTTTCTGGGTGTGCTCTGGGGGCTCAGACAATGGCCAGCGTGGCCTGGGGAGGAAGGAAACCACTCTGTCCACCCAGCCAGGGAACTGGCCCAAAATCCAGCCCAGCAATCAATCCCAGTCCCTTTTGAACTCTTTTTTTTTTTCCAGTGCAGAGCCAGCCCTTTCCAGTCTGCACAGAGAGAGTGGAGCTGGGGACTGTGATCTCCCAGCCTCAGCCAGCTCCTCCTGGGAGCAAACGATGTTTTCTCTGGTTTTTCTGGGCTGTTTGGATCAGCAAACCTTACAGGCAGCTCGGGGGGAATCAGGAGGTCCCTCCTGGGCGTCTCCTGCTGCTGCTCCATCCCTGGAGGGGAGTTCAGAGGGCTCCAAAAATCAAATTTATGGCAGAACATGAATTAGGGCTGGTCCAGCTCCAGGTCAGGTTCATCCAGCTTTGCTTACATCAGAGGATTTAGGGGCATCCACCACAAAAATGCCACAACTTCTTGCTTTTTCCTTCATCCTTTTTGTTTTTTGGGGTTTTTTTTGGGCCAGCATCCCATCAGGATACGGGGCTGGCCAGGCCTTTGAGGCTTTTTTCTTTCTCCATGCCCATCTCATGGTCTGGTGGCAGCTGGGGCAGCCTGGGTGGCACCAGGGACCGTGGCCAGGAGCTCTGGCTGCCCAGGGCTGTGTCCCATGGCTTTGGCACTGTGTGTGCCTGCAAGGGTCAGGGCAGGACACCAGGCTGCCAGGGCTGTCCTGCACTTGGCATCCTCACCAACTGCCCAGGGATGTAAATCCTGTCCTGGTGTCCCAGAGCACCCCTGTAATCCCCTCCTGGGGTCTCAGGTTCAGGAAGTTTGCTTTGATACATATATTTTAATTTTAATTATTTTAATTTTTTGCTTTAATAATATATTTTAATATATTTAATATAATATTTAATACATTTATTTACTATATATTTAATGTTTAATTTAACATTTAATCTAAAATTTAATTTATATTTGATTATAATAGTTAATATATATTTAATATATAGTTTTTGTTTTACTTAAGATTTAATATATATTACTTATGTTTATATATTTTATCTAATATATATTTATATATTAGATAAATAAACATATAATATTTAATATATAATATAATATTAAATCTGTATATTTATATTAATATATATAATTTATGTTTATATATTTATATAATAGTATATAATTTGTATTATATATTAATATAAATAGTATTTGTTAGGTATAATTATTTAAATTAATGTATATTAAATATACATATATTTTTATTATATATTTATATAATTTTTTATATTTTTTTATATATTATGTATTCCCTTGGCAGCTTTTCACCCCTTTAACTCTTCATTTAAATCCTTATGGAAGGAAAAGGCACCGCCAGGGTGGTTTTGGGGTTGCTCTGTCCCCACCAAGGGCTCAGGCTGGGGGTCCATCCTCACTTTGGTGCTTCCATCCTTCCCCTGTGCCCTTCCCCAGGGCCCCTCTCTCTTCCCAGGGAAGGGCAGCTCGGGGAAGGCTCATTTTTCCAGCCTTTGCAGCACTGCCAGGTAATTCTCTCTCCACCAAGGCTCACAAATTCAGCTTTGAAATCCCAGAGCCGCCTTCAGAAGGAAGGAGGAAATGAGCTCCTGCCTTTTATTGTTGAGGTGTCCTTCGAGGGGGTTGTTTGGAAGCGAGCAGAGTTTGGTTATTTTGTTATTCCCAGGGGTTTTCCTTTGCTCTGGAGGGGGATTTGTCCCTCAGTGGGACCCTCCACGGTGGCAGAGGGCAGGAGAACGCCGCAATCCAGAGCCAGCGGGGCAGGAATGATGTAACTGCAGAGGGAAGGGACTTCTGAAAACACTGGCGAGTTCTTAAAGGCTTTTTTTCAATTCCCAGCCAGTCGCTGCCATTGCTGTGGAGCCTTTCAGGCCATTTCCTCACAATCTCCCTGAGTTTTTAACAGCACTGGGAAAACTCCGGTTAAAATACACGATGGGTTTGTTGTTTGTTGTTTTGGAGGGGAAAAAATACCAAACCAAAACCAAGGCAGGCTTTGGTTTATCTGCTCTGTGTGGCACTGCCAGCACAGCCTCTGTCCTTCCTGGCTATTCCTGGGATGTTTTATCCACAGGGGAGCCCCAGCATCGCCTCCAGGGCAGCCCCAAGCTCCCTCCCTGCTCCTCCACAGAAAGGCTGAGTAGTTTTATACCATTTCAGCCAAGACCTGCCTTCTGCACTGATGTCAGCAGCCAGGGCGGGACTTTTCCAGCCTTGTGGGTTTGGGGATTTTCTTTTTTTTTTTTTTTTTTTTTTTTTTTTTCTTTTGGATAATCCTGGCAAAATTCCTGAGCAAAGTTTTTTTTCTTTCTTCTTCTTCTCCTTTTTTTTTTTTTTTTCTCTCAAGCAGCCCCTATCCATGTGCTGCTTCCGAGCTGCTCTCTTATTACTCCTCACTTCCTGAAAGGAGACTTTTTAGCAAAGCAACTCCAACTCCAAGCTCTGCCTGGGTCTGACAGAAGAAGTTTCTTAAGGAAGGCGACACAACCCCTCAGCCTGGAAACTTTCTGACACACGCAGGGCTGAGGGGGAGAGAGGAGCTTTTGGCTGCTGCTGGGAAAAAGAAGAGGAAAAAAAAAAAAGAGAGAGAAGCTGAAGGAATTAAAAAGGGAAAAAAAAAAAAAAAAAAAGAAGAAAGAAGGGAAAGCACTCGAAAAGGTAAAACGCTCTTTAAAATAATTTTTCCAGAGGAGGCTCTTTGAGGTTGGAGTTGGGGTGGTCTGGGGTGGAGGGAATGCGAATGTTCTTTGAAATCAGAACCGTCTCCCTGGAGAAGGAATGAGCCCAGAGAGCCTTCGCACGCTGGAAAAACATTTATGAGAATGAAAACCATGTTCACCCTTCTCCAACATTCAGAATTTCCATAAAAACGCAGGCTTGTGTTTCAAAGTGGCTGCAGGCAGCGGGAACTGGGCTCCGCTGCTGCCTCCCTCGTCTCTCCAGCCCCTCTTTTTAATTGCATTAACCCCAGGATGGAATGTTTGCCTCTCTAAACCCCAAATCTGCTCTGCTGAGCTGCCCCGGGGCCAAGCTCTCAATTACAGAGAGCAGCAGCTCCCAAGCCCTGCTGCAGAATGAAACGTTCCTTGCTGCCTTCGTTCCTGAGAATAAACACAGCCCGCGCTCCCTCTCCCTCCTTCCCTGTCTCTCTCTCCATCTTCAGGAGCTGCCAATGCCTCTCTCCCTCCTGATGTGCTCAGAGGATTATAAAGAGTCTGCCCTGAAAAAGTTGCAGTGTCACTGACTCCGTGTGCATCCCCAGGAGCTCAGCCCCACTGCCCTGCTCGGTTCTTTCTTTGCTTTGACTATGCTTTAATGGTGGTTTTTTATTGATTAAAAAAAAAAAATCAATCCCTCAGAAGATGTTATTTTAAACATCAAAGTAAATATTAGTGGTGGTGAGATGCCAGAAGATTATCTCATTAGAGCTGAAGGAGCTGGGCTATAAATAGAAAGGAGTTTATAAAATAACCTTGGCAAATAGCTTCCAGAGGGGAAGAACCAACCAAGAGGGAAGTGTGGAGTGTGCTGGGGGCAGGTAAATGTAAAAATTCACAGTGAGGCCCATTCTTGGGGACTTTTTTGTGGTAGAGATGCAAACCTCAGGGGACATTTGTGTTCCTGCTGCAATCCTTGCCAACATCCCAGTGCTGGCGACCAGCAGAGCTCTGGTTCTGGTTGTGCTCGGTTTTATCCTCCTTAGCAGCACCCAGTGGTGCCAGGGTAGGATGCTGTGCTGGGGGCAGGTAAATGTAACATTTCACAGCAAGGCCCATTCTTGGGGACTTTTTTTTGTGGTCAAGATGCAAACCTCGGGGGACATTTGTGTTCCTGCTGCAATCCCTGCCAATCACCAGTGCTGGAGACCAGCAGAGCTCTGATTCTTGTTGTGGTCAGTTTTATCCTCCTTATCAGTACCCAGTGGTGCCAGGGTGGGATGCTGGGCATGGCAGGGAGGATCTGGGGAGTTCCCTAAGGTGGAAGGGGAATTGTTCCAGAGTGATTCCCAGCTCTGGGATGTTCCCCAAGCTGGGACCAGCCTTGCTCTGAAATGCCTCCATCAGTGAGGCTCCCCGCAGTCCTGGGGAGGCTGTTCCCGAGGTTTCTCCATATATGGAACGTGCTGAGCACTCCAGTTGCTCCATCCTCAGCCTCCCACCGTTCCTGCTTCGCCCCAGGGCAGCACCCTGCGCTCCCCTTCTCCTCCTCCTCCTCCCCACATGCCAAAAAGCTCACGGCGCCTCTCTGGGGCTGCTCCAGCCGCATTCCCCACGCGGGGAATGGGAAAGGTGCTGTCATCTCCTGCAAATCTGCTCTGCTCGGATGAGGCAGGGGGGGCTGAGCTGTTTCCTTTGGCACCGGGAGGCCCCGATAAGCCGGGCCTGAGCAGCTGAAGAGGAGCCCCGAGGGGTGGAAGGTGGTGCTGCTCAACATAAACAGTGTCTGTTCCTCCAACCTGAAACATGAGAGGCTCTCTTATCACCCATGGCTCCAGGCCACCCAGGGATGAGCGGGAGGAGCTGATGTTCTCACCATTCCATGGAATCCTGGTGCGGGAACAGCCCAGGCTCCTCTTCCCCAAGGAGCAGCTCCATGGAGGGTCCTCAGCACAGGATGATCCCGTGCAAACCCTTATCTCCAGCTTATCTGAAACCCCCCACTCCAAACCCCGCTTTTCTTGCCAAGTTTGCAGCAATGAGTTCCTCCTGAGCTGGGAGCAGTGCAGGATGTGTTTGTCATGTCCTGCCCGGCCTCGATCTTGGGTTAACACAAGATGAGCTTAAAAGAAACAGGACTGGGACCAAACCTGTCACGTTTTCAGAAGCAGCTAGCTGGGGGATGTCAGCTCAGATGTGCTGAAGGCAAAGAGGTCTTTGCCTGACCCCACCACTGTAGGGAGTGTTTGCAGGGTGAGGAGTTACGAACATTTCCCAGGAATCTGTGAGCAGGTCAGATCCCATGGAGGACACAGACACATGGAAAACCACCAGCCTGGATGCAGCCCTGTTTTCCAGCACTGACGAGGTTTAAAGGGACACTATCCAAGCCAACTTTCCCATCTTGCTTTCTGTGAGGGCCTTCAATGAAGTCTGAAGGGTTGGGAGAGTCTCCACTGCTGGAATATTTTAGCTCTGTCTGACCTCAGTGGAGCCACATCAGTGCAGGGTCTCCATCCAGCTGCTCCATTGCTGCTCCTCTCTCACCTTCTGCATCCTCCCAGGCTGGGAAATGCTTGGGATATTCCATGTCTGTCTACTCAGAGTCTTTCGTGGAATAATGGAATGGTTTGGGTTGGAAAGGAACCTTAAAGCTTATCCAGTCCCACCCCTGCCTTGGGCAGGGGCACCTTCCACTGTCCCAGGCTGCTCCAAGCCCTGTCCAGCCTGGCCTTGGACACTTCAGGGATGGGACATCCACAGCTTTACACTTCTATTTGTCACAATTATCAATGTTGTGTTTCTTACTCTTACATCATAGCTTGATTTAAAAGGAAAAATGACTTAAAATTAATCTATTCCTGAGCAGTCCTGCAAATCTTTCTGAACTCAAGCGCTCCTGATTGTTGGTCCCAAATGAGCTAAACTGGCAGGTGAAGTCCTGGCCTCGTCCTGTGGGATTTGTGACCTCAGTGTGAAGTGGCTTTGTCCAAAATGTAAATGCAGAGGATGAGTTCAGTCCTGTCAGGGTTAGGAACTCTTCATTCCCTGGCCGTGGAGGAAGGAGCTGCACCTGGGCCATATTTCCCTGAGTAAAGAACCTACAGGGAGAGGGAAAGGGCCCAAAATCTCTGCCCAGCAGATCTCCTGGAGCTCCCAAGGAGCCTGGACACGATCTGCAGGTCTGTAAGGGCTGGAGGGATCCCACAGCTGAAGAGTTCTGCAAAGCTTCATCCCACAGGAGGCATCCCTGCTCCTGCAGGGCTCCCCTGACATGGGGGTGATGCCTTGAGGAGCTGAAACAGAGGTTAGGGGGAGTTCAGAGGAATAAAGTGCACATTTTATTGAAATGCCCTCCAAGGCCACACCCTGGCAGTGCCACGGCCACAGTTGTGGCTCTGCCCAGGTGGCTCCAAGATAGAAGCAAAAAGGGCTTGGCCACAAGATCTCACATTTTTATAAGTTTTAGTCCATTTGCATATAGGAGTTAACAGTCCAATTAACAGCTTCCAATTATGAAGTTTCATCCTCCTTGCTTGCTTGCCTGCCCTCCTCTTTTCACGTTTTTGTGCTTTGAGCCTGAAGTTTGAAGGGATTGTCCTTGAGCCTGCAGCAGGAATAGGATTATTTTGTCTTCACCAGCCTGTGAAGAGATCCTAGTATAAATCCTATATAGGATCTATATAGGATATAGGATTACATATATATAGGATTATATATATATAGGATTATATATATAGGATATATATAGGATATAGGATATATATAGGTAAAAGGATATATATATATATCCTTAATATAAAGCTAAAAGCTGCACACCAAAACAGAACAGAAAAGCCTAAAACCCAAGCTGCCTTGGGGACTGTGGATGCCCAGAGCAGCTGTGGCTGCCCCTGGATCCCTGGCAGTGCCCAAGGCCAGGCTGGGCAGGGCTTGGAGCAGCCTGGGACAGCAGAAGGTGTCCCTGCCATGGCAGGGGAATGGAACTAAATGAGTTTTAAGATCTCTTCTCACCCAAACCATTCTGTGACTGGGGTATGGCCCTGTCCTACAGCCTGGGTGACAAAGAGCCAAATTTTGGTTGTGACACTCGGTGTGAGATCTGTGACAGCTCCTTGGAGCTGGAGCTGCACCAACCACATATCCCTGCCTCAGCTGGGGCTCACAGCATGAGCAGATCCCTCCTGGAGAGGGCCGGGCTGGTTGTGCAGGTGAGCCCAGCTCGCTGCTGGCACACGAGGCTGTTTGTCTTTATGCAAGCCCAGGGCTCGGTGCCCCGCGGGGATGGGTTGTGTAAGCACCGGCACGGCTGGAGGGGGAGCTGCGGGAGCCAGCCCTGCCGGGATGGGAATGAGAGCAGAGCCAGCCCTGCCGGGATGGGGATGAGAGCCAACTGTGCCAGGATGGGAATGAACCAGCCCTGCCAGGATGGACAAAGAAGCCAGCAGTCCTGGGATGGAGAGAGGAGCCAGCAGTGCTGCGATGGAGAGAGGAGCTAGCTCTGCCGGGATGGGGATGAGCCAGCAGGGCCAAGATAGAGATAAGAACCAGCCGTGCCAGGATGGAGAAAGGAGCCAGTCGTGCTGGGATGGAGAGATGAGAACCAGCCTTGCCGGGATGGAGATGAACCAGCTCTGTCAGGATGGAGAGAGGAGCCAGCAGTCCCAGGATGGGGATGAGCCAGCCCTGCCGGGATGGAGAGGAGCCAGCCCTGCTGGAATGGAGAGAGGAGATAGCCCTGCCAGGATGGGGGTGAACCAGCCCTGCTGGGATGGAGAGGAACCAGCTGTGCCAGGATGGAGAGAGGAGCCGGCCCTGCTGGGGTGGAAAGACAAGCCAGCAGTGTCAGGATGGAGAGGAGCCGACAGTCCTGGGATGGGGATGAACCAGCCCTGCCACGATGGAGATGGCTTGGTTTGCCTCTGTTTCCCTGCCCACTCTGAGGTGTGAGCCCTCCCAGCCTTTCCCAGAGCCCTTTCCTGGCAGAGCCCTGGTGCTGCTCCATGCCAGGAGGAGCAGCAGGAGCACGGGGAGAGCTGCCTGTGCACAGGCCCAGGAGGTCTGGATTCTCTCCTGGCTATGCTGAGCCCCACAGAGAGGGAGCATTTCGTGGAGGCAGAGGTGGCCACGGAGATGCAGGGTATAAAAATGGCATTTGTATGCAATATCTGTACTCCATGGATGGCAGGGCACAGAGGGGTGGGCATCAGACCTGTCTGCAGGTAGTGTGTGCATACAAAGAATTATCATGTATCCATGTGCAGATAACATCTATCTCCATGCAGAAAACATGTATTCCCATGCAGATAGCATGTAGCTTCATGCTGTTAACACATTATCACATGCAGATAACGTGTATCCATGCCCAGATAATATCTGTGCCCATGCAGATAAGATCTATTCCGTGCAGACAGTGTGTATCCTCATGCTGATAGCGTGTTATCACATGAAGATGATTATCCATATACAGATAATGTCTGTGCCTATGCAGATAAGATCTGTTCAATGATCTATTCCATAAGATCTGTTTCATTATGTATCCCATGTGATTTATTCCACCATCTGTTCCATAAGATCTATTCCATCGTGATGCAGATGAGGTGTTATCCATGTGCAGATAACACCTATCCCTATGCAGATAACATGTATCCTCATGCTGATAATGTGTTATCACATACAAATAATGTGTATCCTTGTGCAGACAACATCTATCCCCATGCAGATAACATGTATTCCCATGCAGATAATGTGTATCTGCATGTGATAACATTGCAGATAGTATCTATCCCCATGTAGATAACATGTATCCCCATACAGATAGCATGTATCCTCATACTGATAACGTTATCACATGCAGATAACATGTATCCATGTGCAAATAGCATTTAATCCACATTAAAACTCCACCTATCCCCATCCCCTTGCACACAGGCAGATGCAGCTGTGCCCTGGGTACATGTGGGTGGCACGAGTGTCCCTTCACTCATGGGTCGTGTGTCCCTATGTGGTGGGGGATGCACCGTTAATGACAAACACACCGTTGTTAATGACTGGCACTTGATTAATGACTAACACGCCGTTGTTAATGACTGGCACGCAGTTAATAAGTGGCACTGGGTTAATGCCGTTGTTAATGACTGGCACGCCATTAATGACTGCCCAGCCCGGCCTCTCTCTAATCCCGCCGCTCTGTGCCTGGCTGCAGCCAGCGAGGAGAGCGGTGGCAGAGCGCCAGCAAGTCTGGGTCACATGGAGAGGCTCCAAACTATTGCATAAGTCCCGTCTGAGAGTGGACCTGCCTGGTGGATCCTCTCCCGAAAGCAGGAGCAGTCCCAGGATGGGAGCTCTGGGACTCTTGGTGCCCAGCTTCCCCCAGGGGGGAGTTGTGGCACTGCTCTGGCAGCTCCAGCCCTGCCCCAGGCCCAGCTCCCCATCCTGAGGAGGATCTGAGCTGGCATTTCCCTCCTGCTTTCTTGCTGAGGACCTCCAAGCATTTTACCACACTTGGAGAAGTGCAATGACCCCGGCGTTCCAGATAGGGCCAGGTCCTTATGTAACACAGGGATAGGATTTCCAGAGAGCCAAGCAGGCTGTGTCAGAGCGAGGTCGCTGCTCCCAGCTCTCCTCCCCCTGCCCTGGCTTTGGCACAAGCTCCTTTTGCCCCTTTGCTAGCAAAATTAAAGATTTTGGAGAGGAGCAAGGCAGGGGGTTCAGCCGTTTCCTCACTGGGATTGCACTGAATAGATTTGACTGTAAAATAATTATCATGGTTTTGGGGAAAAAAAAAATCAAAAGCCAACCCTCCTCCCACACAGCGCTGGAGTGAGCCCAAAGCCCTGTGAAGCTGCTGTACAAAGGGATGCAGGGTGTGCCCGGCCAGGGCCGGCTGTGGAGCACCATGGAGAGCCTGGAAGGGGGAGCTGGTGCTCCAAAGGCAGGGACAGTGTGCCCCTGGCACCCAGGCTGGCACTGGGGTGCTGGCAGGGGGACAGAGATATTGGAATATTACCAATATTGAAGACAGTATGTGCCTGAACTTGTCTGGCCCTGCTGCTGAACCAAATAGGGGCGACTGTGGTGTTTCACCCCACAGACACTTTTGGCTGGCTGGGTGTGTGGTGTTTCACCCCACAGACATTTTGGGCTGGCTGGGTGTGTGGTGTTTCACCCCACAGACACTTTAGGCTGGCTGGTTGTGTGGTGTTTCACCCCACAGACACTTTTGGCTGTGGGATGTGTGGTGTTTCTCCCCACAGACACTTTGGGCTGGCTGGGTGTGTGGTGTTTCACCCCACAGACCCTTTTGGCTGGCTGGGTGCTGGAGCTGGGCCCATGGGGACAAGTCCAGGCCTGCAGGAGCTCTGGTGGTGCTGGGATGGAGCTTTCCCCCATAGCAGGGGCTGCTCCTCAGGTTTCCCTGTGTTGGAGAAGCTTTAAGGGGATGGTGAAGGAAAGGAGTCGGTTCTGATGGAGGGTTTGGATCCAGAGCTTTATTCTGGCCCACAGGCCTCTGAATGCAGCAGCAGCTCCAACAGAACTCCCTGAGCCCGTGGTTGCTGCTCCTTTAACCCCGGGGAGAGGGGCAGGGAAGGGGCAGGGAGCCACCAGGCAGGGACAGGAGGGGAGGGACAAAGGGACAAAGGACACCTGGATGGCCCCAATGCCCCCCAGGGGTAGAGGGCATCCTGTGAATCTGCCAATCCCTTCTGGAATTCCAGGACTGACAGACAGTGCTGGGAGGGGAAAGGAGAGGTGACTGACACACCTGGGAGGGAATTATCAGGGGAGGAACCCGAGGTTCTGAGACAAACCCTGAAATCACAATGCAACACAGAGACCCCGGCTCAGAGCCCTCAGCTCTTAGGGTCACGCTGGCAGTGTTGGTCTGCATTTCCGACATTGCTGGGGTGAGCCTTTGGATGGGGTTGGATCTGATTTTAACGGTGTGAAAATGGCACCTCGCCTCCTGGGAAGCTGAAATGGGACTCACAGTCACTGGGGTGTGCTAAGAAAGCTATCAAGGGGAGGTGAATCAGCCCTTGAAAGGAGAGGGGGGCCGCACTGAGCATCCTGGGGTTCAGCAGGGAAGGGACAGGCAGAGTTGGCATTGCAGCAGCTGGGATTGGTGGCAGGGGTGAGGAGAGGGACTGCAGGGCAGCCAAAGGGTGGCTGTGCAGGCAGGAACCACCCCAGGCTGGAGGCTGCAGTGTTCTGGGAACAGGGATAACGCCATGTTTCTAATTCCTCACTTGCCGTGGCCTCAGAGAGGCCACATTTGGAGCAGCCCAGCAGATTATGGCTCAAGTTCTTATTCTGTGTTCTGCAGACCTGTGACTTTAACCCTTTTTACTCGCAATTTGCAGATGCTCCTGGCAGCAAAAAACCTCTGATTTCTGTGGGTTTAAGCCCTGGTGCTGCCCTAGAGCTGAGAAATGACTTCCCAGTGGAAGTCCTGAGGTGCTGGCAAGATCACTGCAGGGGAGACTTCTGCCATCTGCAGCTCCGCATGTTTTCCACTTGGCAGCCCTGCCAAATATTTTGTCGGGACTATCAGGACGTTCTTTCTCCTGCTGGAAGCCAGGGAGGTCTCTGGGACAGTTTTGCATCCCCCACGTGCTCAGCCCTGCGGGGGGAGCGGGGCTTTGTGTTCCATCCCCAGGAACGTGCAGGGACCTGCCCGGAGCTGCCAGCTGGGAGATGCCTGAGCATGCAGGGAACACCCAGAGCCCGGGGATGCAGGGGCTGAGACCCTCACAGAAAACACAGAAATGCAGCAGGACCTGCCCCTGCCAGGCCCTGGGGTGTGCAGAGAGAGAGGTGAGGAGGAGCAGGGATGGAGAGATGATGATAAGGATTTGAACATCACTGGTTGGGCCCAGGGAGGGATTGTCCCACTCTGCTCTGCCCTGCGGCAGCCTCAGCTCCAGTGCTGGGGGCACTTTGGGCACCACGAGATCAGAAGGACCCAGAGCTGTTGGAGAGTGCCCAGAGGAGGGACACGGAGCTGGGGAAGGGCTGAGGAGCAGCTGAGGGCACTTGGCTCGTTCAGCTGCAGCCCAGGAGACTGAGGGGAGGCTCCTCGGGGGCTGCAGCTCCTCCCCAGGGCAGGCACAGGGGCAGGGGCTGAGCTCTGCTCTGGCACAGGGACGGGAGCCCAGCAAGGGCTGCAGCTGTGCCAGGCCTTGGCATGGAGCTCAGGGCAAGGTTCTGCCCCCCGAGGCTGCTGGGCACTGCCCAGGCTGCCCAGGGAATGGTGCCAAGGCTGCCAGAGCTGCAGGAGCTCCAAGGGCTGCTCAGGGTGGGGGTGTTGGGGTGGCTGTGCAGGGACAGGGGCTGCACTGATGTCCCTGAGGGTCCCTTCCCACTCAGGATATCCCATGGTCTTTGGTTCAGTGATTCTGGAGCACCAGGAGAGGCTGAGGGAGCTGGGAAGGGGCTCAACCTGGAGAAAAGGAGGCTCAGGGGGGACCTTGTGGCGCTGCACAACTCCCTGACAGGAGGGGATAGCGAGGGGTTTGGGCTCTGCTCCCAGGGAACAAGCCATGGGACACAGCCTGAAATTGCCCCAGGAGATGTTCAGATTGGATATGAGGAAAAGTTTCCTCACTGGAAGGGTGAAAGTTGATTCCAGCTGAGGCTTTACAACCAAAACCTGTGGCCCTCTGATTCCTTGTGAGGGCTGAGCTAGAACAGAGACCAGACAGAGCTAAAGCATAAAGCAGGGATTTATTGAAAGGCCTCAATGGATGCACCTTGGGCAGCACAAGAGCCCAGCCAGGGCTGCACCCAAGATGAATCAAAATGGTCACAAAATGCACAACTGGTCACAGGGTCTCTCACTTTGATCAGTTCTGCTCCATTTGCATATTTGAGTTAATTGTCTAATTCCAGCCCCTGCCCATGCAGTCCCTTCTTGTTTTTCTCTCTCCAGCCCATGCTGTTTGTGCTCTTGGGCCTGAGATTTGGATCATTTGTCCTTGGTCCCCAGCTGGAGCAGGAATTGTTTTGTCTCCCTGCTCTGTGCACAGAGCCCACCATCCCCTCTATGAAGCCCAGACTCACCCACGAAAGCAGCACAGAATCTGAAAAGTACAAAAACTCAAACCTGAGGTGTCACCTGCACAGAGCAGCGATGGCAGGTGACAGGGGCACTGTTCTTCTGGTGACTTTAGGAGCATCACCCAGGAGCTACAGGCACTCAGGGGCTGTTGTGTGTCCTGAAGGGCAGCAGGAGAGAGCCCATTGTGGGTAGAAGGGGATCCATGTGGGTCCTTTTTTCAGGAAAGCCTGAAAAATCTGCTGCTGCTGCTGCTGCCAAGTGCCCTCCCTGCACTGGCACAGCCCCTGAGCCCAAATTCCAGTCCCCTGCAGCCCCTGCTGTGTTTAGGTTGGATTCCATCAAAAATGAGGCCTGTGGGGCCAGCCTGGGGCTCAGAGCTCTTCCCCCAGAGATAAACTTTGACCTGGTGGAACAAATCCCAGGCTGGAGCAGCTGGAGGAGCAGAAACCCCTGTGGTGCTGTTTGTAGAGGCTGCCAGGGCTGCTGTGGGGCTAAGCAGCCCCTTGGGAGGGTCAGGGAGCACCTGGGGCCAAAAAGGGATCGAGCTGTGAGTTGTGGCACCATGATAATCCCAATAACCCCAGAGTGGTTATAGGGTGATGTCAATTCCCCATTTTACACAAGAATAAAGAACCTTGAGGTTTTCATTCCTTAAAATAATGCAGCCCAGAAATGCTGTTGGGGTGGTGCAGCTGTGGGGACCTGCTCCCACTGTTTTCCCACTGCTTTCCTACTGTTTTCCCACTGCTTTCCTACTGCTTTCCTACTGCTTTCTCACTGTTCCCAGTGCTCCCACTGAGGTGCTGTTCTCACTTCTCCACAGCTCCCAGTGCTCCCAATTCTCCCACGTCTAAAAGATGTCAGTGGAAGGCCTGGTAGGGGGGGCACTAAAAGTATTTCCTCTCCCCGGGGAAAGTTGGAAGCAGAATTCTGTGTTTGTATTTATTTCTCCCTCAGAAAAGAAAGGGAAAAAAAAGGGATAAGGACACCTGAGCTTATAATTTGCAAAAGTTGGATGAGAAACCTGGAAGCCGCCGAGTCCTGCATCTTTAAAAGCAGTTAAATTCCTCTTCCCTGCACTAGGAGGCACCTTGAACCTTCCTCTTGGCCCCGAGCATCGCCCATCTGCTTCCTATTACCTTCCCCAGCGCTGCTGGAGCCGGCCCAGCAGCCGGGGAGTTCTGTCTGCAGCTGGGAGCAGCTCTCATCTCCCTGCTCCTTCTTCTCTCCTCGCTTCATCCCAGCTGGAATTTCACCCCTTTCCCAGCCCCTTCCTTCCCGGCACTGTTTGGGGTGGCAGGAGGTGAACTGGAGCGGTGGTGGCATTGTGCCCTGGTGTGGTGGCGTTGTCCCTTGGTGTCATTCGGGTTCACTCGGCCAAAGCCACCCTTGGCACCGGGAGCCGGGAGCGTCAGCCCGAGCCGAGCCTGCCAAGGACAGCGAATTCCTTGGGAAGGAGCAGATCGGAAGCGGCCCAAGCGAGGGAGGCACGAGACCAGAGAGGTCATGCCGTGTCCCCAAGCTGTCCCCAAGCTGTCCCTGAGTGTAGGAGCGTCGGGGTAGGACGGTGGGGACAGACAGAGACGAGAGATCTCTGCGGCCAGGTCATGGAACTTTGGGGTTTATTGCAAAGGGCCTGGGTGCAGGGCCCTGCTGGGAGCTGCCAGCCACAGCTCAGAGTAGGCCCCAAAGAGGGAGAGAGAGATAAGAGAATGGTAAAGAGAGAATGAGAGAGTAAAAGAGAGGATCAGAGGGTGAGATTTGCGTTACAATACAATAAATCTTCTTCTGGCCTTGGAATTTGGGGTTTATTGCAAAGGGCCTGGGTGCAGGGTCCTGCTGGGAGCTGCCAGGCACAGCTCAGAGCAGGCCTGAGAGGAGAGAGAGGTAAAGAGAGAGAAGGCAAGAGAGTGGTAAAGAGATGAGAGTGTGAGGAAGAGTAAAGAGGGTAAAGAGAGTATAAAAGAGGACGAGGTTCCTGTTACAATACAATAAATCTTCTTCTGGTCTTGGAACTTGGGGTTTATTGCAAAGGGCCTGGGTGCAGGGCCCCGCTGGGAGCTGCAGCCACAGCTCAGAGCAGGCCCGAGAGAAGAGAGGGGTAAAGAGGTGAGAGGGTGAGAGAGTAAAAGGGTAAGAGTGTAAAAGGCAAGAGAGCAAAGTTCCCGTTACAATACAATAAATCATCTTCTGTGTTGAATATTCTGATTCTCACTAACCAATCTAGTACAATATACAAATCCTATAGCATTTACATACAGCCTATGAGAATCATTACATTACTACACTGTGTTACATTTTAAACCCTAAAAACTCCTCTTTGGCCCCTTCTGCCAAGCTGGTAGGGTCTGCTCTGACCCTTGGGCCTGTCTGCAAGCAGAGGGTGTTGTTCCATCAAAAGGGGATTATCTTCAGCCAGCCACACCATTGTTTTCCCATTGTTCAGTAACTGAGGAATCTCAAAGCTTGCTTTGATTTCAATCTTGCTTATAGTTTCTATATTCTCAAAATCTTTTGCCAGACAATCATAAGGCTTTCCTGTTTCATCTTCCCCAACACCCAAGCTGCCCCAAGCTGTCCCAGCCTGGCCCGTGGCACCCCCCTGTCCTGCCGGGGCTCCGCGATCCTTGGGATCGTCCTGCAAGCTGCACAGTGCGGTTATGGAAAATTTGGTAGGGATGGAAGCACCAGAGTTCCTCTGGCTCCTGGGCCTTCCTCTTGGTGCTCCTCCTGCTCCTGGGAGCTGGATCTGCCCACGGGGAGAGAGCCAGGATCCACCTGTGTGGAGAACACCTTCCTCCAGGTGCTCCTGCTGCTCCTGGACTCTGGCAATGAAGCCCCTCTGGGAAGGGGCCGTGTTTTCCCCGCTGCCTGCAGGGAGGGATCGTAGCCGGGCCCTTCCCCCAGCCCGGCCCGCAGGAATTTTTTGCAGCTGTAATTCCTGCCTTGTGCTGCTCCCAGCGCTTCTCCTTCCCCCAAGGTCAAGGCTGCGGGCTCCTGGCGCCGGGGCTGCTTCCCAGCCACAGTTCCAGGGGATGCTGAGGGGCCGGGAAGGGCAGAGGGGACACGGGGAGGGTCATGGAGAGGCAGGGGGAGGATGGGAAGCCTGGAGGAAAAGGGTTTGACAGCTGGAAAACAGGGGAAATCAGTTGTGTGAAACCCAGGAGAAAATACACTTGTCTTGGTTTGGAAAGACAGGAGTCTGCTAAGGAAGGCAGGAGCTTCCCCTGAAATGGAGAATGTAAATCCTCCCCACTCCTCCAAATTGCTATAAATTTTAAATCAAGGGAGCTCTCAGGCAAAAATATGGGAGCAGGAAATAACAGTTCCTTAATAGAGAAGAAAAATAAAGAGATAAAATAAACAATGCAGTACACTAGAACAACAGTGACAGAGTCAGAACCCAACCTGACACCCTGTGGGTCAGGCTGTTGGCAGCAGTCCCATTGGAATTGTGGCTGCAGCCCTCCTGCAGTGTCAGGGGTGGTTCTGTTGGAGCAAGGGGGTCCTGTAGAGAAGGATGTATTCTTCCTCTGAAGATCCAGTGGAAGAAGAGGCAGCTGCTGTTCCTCTGGGGAATCCCATGGAGAAAGCTGTGCTGGTGTCTCAAAAACCGCTGGATTATATCCAGGCAGGAATGCTTGGCTCCTCCCTCTGGGCTCACATCTCCCAGTGGGATGCTGTAGTTCTTATCAGCCATGCAGGGACATTCCATAATCTGTTATCAGCAGATGTCCCCTCCCAAGAGAAGAGTGATTGTGGTCATAAGAGAGAGATAAGGCAAACTGCCCACTTGACAAAGATAATCTGCCATACAGATGGCAATTGAAAATATCTTGCATTGCAATCCTCAACAACACTTTAGCTGGGCTCTGTGGGGTTTGGAGCTGTGACAGGATTGAAAAGCTGGAATCACAAGCTTTGGGAGATGCTGGAAAATGCAGATTTAGGAGAGGGTTTTGCTTGCAACTTCTCCCTTTTCCAGCTCAGTTCCCTCAGCCCCCACCTGCCTTTCCTAGCCCTGGCTGTGCCCTCACTGTGGCACCACAGGTGATGCTGTCACTAGATCTCAGCATCCTCTTTTTGGGGTGGAATGGGGCAGAATTCCTGCCTCAACCCTCTTCTCCCCACTCCCTGATTCCCCTTACCTGTCCCAGGGAAAGGAGCAGCCCAAGGTGGGAGTTGCCCCTTTCATTCTCAGGGCCACTCAAAGTTTTGGAGGACACCTCTTGTTGTGTCTGGGCTTTGCAGAGGAAAACCTGGCAAGTGGCCCCAAATGGGACTGGGGAGTCCAGACTGAGGCCCCACTGAGGATCTTTGGCCATTCTTAACTGTAAATAAGCAGTGAAAACTCTTAATCTTTATATTATGCAACTCTGAGTTATGTTTAAAGCTGTGTGTTTCATCTCCCACTGTTTCTGACTAGTAGGGGAAAAGAACATTAATTTAGGTTAATGGCTTTAAGCCGAAGGAGGGGAGATTTAAATGAGATTTTAGGAAGAAATCCTTCCCTGTGAGGTTGCCCAGAGCAGCTGTGGCTGCCCCTGGATCCCTGGAAGTGTCCCAGGCCAGGTTGGATGGGGCTTGGAGCACCCTGGGGTAGTGGAAATTGTCCTGCCCCTGTGGAAGGAGATAAGCTTTAAGGTCCTTCCCAACCCAAACCATTCTGCAATTTCCATGATAAATTTGGGGTAGGAATCATCTCCTGGATTTGCCCTTGTATCCCTCCTATACCACCTGTGCTGGGTGTCATTCCTGCAGCACAAATACCATTCATGGCACAGTAAAGATGGGAAAACAGGAGCAGAAATTAATTTTCAGGGATTCAGATTCCCATAAGGACACGGAGGGGAGCAGGGCAGATCCCAGGAGGACCCAGCTCCCCTGCCCTGGGCTGTTTAAACCATCAAGGCAGGGGTTAAGCATTACTGGATGAGGACCACACACAGGCCCTGGCCGCTGACACCTTTGCAAAGAGCGTCCTCCTCCCATCTCCAGCCTCTTCCCATGCTTGAGAGCTCATCCCATGCTCCCAGGGAGCTCATCCTGCTTTTTCCAGGAGCTCATCCTGCTATTCCTGAGAGCTCATCCTGCCTTTCCCAGGAGCTCATCCTGCCATTCCAAGGGAGCTCATCCCATCTTTTCTGGGGATATCATCCCGCCTTTCCCAGGAGCTCATCCCAGGGGGCTCATCCTGCCATTCCCAGGAGCGCTTCCTGCCTTTCCTGGGGTGCTTATCCCGCCTTCCATGGGGAGCTCATCCCATTCTTTCCTGGCAGCTCATCCTGCCTTTCCCAGGACCTCATCCTGCCTTTCAAGGGAGCACATCCCGGAGAGCTCATCCTGCCTTTCCCAGCCCTGCTCCAGCCCATGGGATCTGCCACCCCTGCAGGGAGGTTTGGGTTTGGCTGCTGGGTCATGCCCTGCAGCGTCACCCTTGGGACATTTGGGATTCTCTGGGATGTGCTGCACTTATCCCGTACTCATTGGGTGGGTGGGTAAAAAGAAAACCCCACAGGCTTTGTACAAGTCCCCAGCACGATTTGAGTTTGATGTAATCGCCTCAGACCGAGTAGAAATTCTCTGCAAGCCAGGAATCTTTCACCAGAGCAATTAGCAGAGCGTTTTAAAGAACAAATGCGATTGGAATCTCGGGATCCATTTGTGGATGGGGTTGAGGGTGAGTTCCCTGAATGAGTTCTTTGTTTTCCATCACTTTTTTAGGTTCAGCCAGCACACTTTGAGAGCAAGTGCTCTTCCCTCAGTGCAGTGACAGTCCTTAAAGTGTGTTTGAAATCCAAAGAGGATTTCTGGGTTGCTGCTCACCACTCCCTGCCAGTGCTGTTATTTCCTGCTCTCTTTAAGGGATCAGGGGACCCAGGGCACTCTTAGGGCTGCTTTTCCTGGAGGGTGCTGCAAGAGGATAAAGGATTCCCATTGATCCTGAGCTCCTTTCCACAGGTAGAAGCTGGGAGAACCCCTGAGTGCAGTGCAGAGCTGATGGGGTTAATCCACCCTCAAACCCTTCTCATCTTTTTCTTCTCTTTTCCTCTCTTTCCATCCCACTCCTGCCTCCTCCAGGACCCTGCTTTCCTCATTCCCCTGCCTGCCTCGAGTCCTTCTCCTCCATCCCTTCACTCATCCCCCTCTCCCCTGTGACAGCGTTCACAGGGGTGTGAGGATGAGGGAAAAGACGAGGATCTGACTCCATGTTTCAGAAGACTTGATTTAGTATTTTATGATATATATTATATTAAAACCATACTAAAAGAATAGAAGAAAGGATTTAATCAGAAGGCTAGCTAAGAATAGCAAAAAAAGGAATTAATAACAAAGGTTTGTGGCTCAGACAGAGTCCGAGCCAGCTGACTGTGATTGGCCATTAATTAGAAACAACTCTATGAGACCAATCAAAGATCCACCTGTTGCATTCCACAGCAGCAGATAATCAATGTTTACATTTTCTTCTTGAGGTCTCTCAGCTTCTCAGGAGAAAAAATCTTAAGGAAAGGATTTTTCATAACAGATGTCTGTGACATTCCCCTGCAGGGGCGATGCCGGGGCTGGGGACGAGCCCGTGCTGACCCCGCAGTGCTGGCCTGGCACTGCCCACCCCTGCCAGCCTCAGGAGAGCACAGAGCAGCCAAGGATGCCTGCGGAGGGACCCGGGACTCCTCTCTGGACATAAGGGGTGGCCGAGGGAGAGACATGTGGGGACAGCGCCCTCCCAGCCGGCACAGATCTCCCTGCTCCGACACGAGCGGCGCTGACCATGGCCACAGCTTGGAGGCTCCTCACCTGGACCCTCACCCTCGGCCTGGCCGGGGGCACCTTCCCCGGCTTCCCCTTCCAGTCACAAGGTAGGGGTGGGGTGGGATGGGATGGGATGGGATGGGATGGGATGGGATGGGATGGGATGGGATGGTGAAGTGTGTAAGAGCCTGAAAGAGAGATGCAAGGCTCCAGGTGGCTCTTCAACATGCAGTTTATTGTGTCCAAGATGTTACAGCAGTCCAGGGTCATGGGTGACAGAGCTTGTGCCTGCAGCTGTCAGCTCCAGCTGAAGGCAGGCCTGGAGACACTTTGGTTTTAAAGTATATGCATTATATACTTTTCTTTTGGTTACAATGCATTAGATACTTTTCTTTGCTTAGCATCTTAATACAGTAGAACTAATCTATACCTTAACTTTTATCTATAGCCTATCATAACTACTGTAATTACCATATTTATGTTATCATTCTCCAATCACTAAAAGTCAGTACATTACAGTCTAAGCTAGAAGTTGTTTTTCAGTTTTCTTGCAGTAGAAAATTCTGAGACCTTTTTTATACTTGTCACATTTGCTGACTTGTTTGCCTGTGCTGTCTTTCTGCTTGATAAAAACATCTTCTTGTTTGAGGTGGGTTTACCCTTTGCTGTAAGTCATAAAAACCCCTTCTAACTAACACACCCTTTGGCTCCTTGGTTATCCAGTAAGACTGGATCTGCAATTCTTTTCTTCTATATCACAACTTGCTTCCATCTCTATCCTTTCTTCAGACTCTACATTCAAAAATCTTCCTGCCAAGCACACATATCTGTGAGACTTTTTGTCAAACTTTCATCCTTCCCAACAGTAGTGGTTTTGGTTGTGTCCAGAGTGACATCCCTGAGGAGATGCAGTGTCCAGCCCCACAGCACCACCAGCTTCTCCCACACCACCCCACCCTCAGCTCTGGACACATTTTTCCTCCTGGAAATGCTTTTCAGGTCAGGATCAGAGCCTCCAGCCCTGAGTCCCAGGTGCTTTGTAGCCACGGTGAGCACAAACCACCCTATGATTCACTCTTTTCCAAGCCCAAGTGGACTGCAAAGAGGCAAAAAGGAAAACAAAACACTTCCGACAGCAAATTTTTCCAAGCCTGAAGTAATTTCTGAGTGCAAAAAGTCACCCTTGTTTGCCCAGCCCCATCACAGGGAGGTGCTGGGATGGAGGAAAAGCTGGAGCATGGGAAGTTAAAGCCCTAATAGTTAATTCTGGCCAGAGGTGCCAGGAGTGTTTATGATTGGGAAGAATGGGAGCTCAGCCCTAATCCCAGAAAGTGGAAGGGCTGTCCCATTCCTGGTGGCCAAGGAAACCACTGTGTCAGGCTCCCACGCTGGAAAACAGAGGAAAAGGAAACTTTCCAGTGCTGCCCTGTGGTGAGAGTGCAGTTTGGAGCTGGCTGAGTTTCTGATGGCTGGGAAGGCTCTGAAGGTGAGGGCTGGCAAAATTCAAAATTCAGCCACCCTGGAGCAGCCAGGCTCCTCCTGCCTGCTTAGGAAACATCAACAAGTGGGATGCAGAAAGCACAGGAAGATTTTTCCAGAAGGAACAGAGGGAAAATCTCCTCCCACGAGGGCTCAGGAGGCTCAAATGCTCCAGGCATGAGGAGTTCAGGAGGACACTCAGTGAGAAGATGTCATGGTCCAGCACATGAATATTCCCCTTTTCAGCCCAAGCCTCCGGGGCTGAGGGCTGTCAGACAAAGCCAGATTGTCAGTTCCTTTGCTTCTTTTCTGCCTCTGTCAGGGTCAGGATTGAAAGCACTCAAGACAGTATTTCTTGTTCTGACTCAGATGTTTTTAGTTCTTATCTATGTCACAGTCTCACAAACTCTGAGTTTTACAGGACTTCACTCTAACAAACTAAAAATGGAGCTCCATCTCTCTCTCTACAAGGCCTTTTAAGGATAAACTGTCCAATTAAGAAATGACACCTAAATTATTTTTAATTTTAACCCAATAACCAACTACCCGTGGCCCACAATGTGGACTTTTTTATCCAATTACACAATTATCCATTACCTGCAGAGGAAAAAGCTGCATTCCAAAAACTGCTATCCCAAGGTTCTGCAGGCTGCAGTATTTGGGGAATTTCCCAGGATCCTGCAGGCTGGGCAGAGCCTTGGGATCCCAATTTTTGGAATGCTGTGGCAGGACCATGACCCTCCACCTGCACTGCACTCGGACTGGCATTGCTGGTTGCCCAACTCCCTTTTCAGGTTGAGTCTTGGTTTTGAAAGCCAGGTTTCTGCTCAGGAAGGCAGGAGCCTCCCCTGAAATGGCAAGTGTAAACCCCCTCCCTCCAAATTGCTATACATTTTAAATTAAGGAGCTCTGAGGCAAAAATATGGGAGCAAGAATAACAGTTTTTTATTAGGGAAGAAAATAATAAGATAAACAATGCAATAAACTAAACTAACACTGATAGGGTCAGAACACAACCTGACACCCTGTGGGTCAGGCTGTTGGCAGCAGTCCCATTGGAATTGTGGCTGCAGCCCTCCTGCAGTGTCAGGGGTGGTTCTGTTGGAGCAGGGGGGTTCTGTAGAGAAGGGTGCAGTCTTCCTCTGAAGATCCAGTGGAAGAAGAGGCAGCTGCTGTTCCTCTGGGGAATCCAGTGGAGAAGCTGTGCTGGTGTTCCAGAATCTCCAGATTATATCCAGGCAGCAATGCTTGGCTCCTCCCTCTGGGCTCACATCTCCCAATGGGATGCTGTAGTTCTTATCAGCCATGCAGAGACATTCAATAGCTGTTATCAGCAGATGTCTGCCCAGAGGGAGAAGTGGAAGAGATAAGGAAAACTGCCTACTTGACAAAACACAACTGCCATACAGATGGCAAATAGAACAAAATTTGCTTGACAATCCAGGACACCCAGGATCCTGCAGGCTGGGCAGAGCCTTGGGATCCCAATTTTTGGAATGCTGTGGCAGGACCATGACCCTCCCACTGCCATGCACTCAGGCTGGCATTGCTGGGCGTCCAACTCCCTTTGCAGGCTGCATTTCCAATACGTGTCCTTCCCTCCCCAGAGGAATTCCTCTCCAGCTTGGATCACTATGAGATCGCCTTCCCCATCCAAGTGGACCAGAACGGCGATTTCCTCACCTTCGACATGCGCCGCCAGCTGAAGCCGCGGCCGCGGCGCTCGCTGCCCTACGAGCCCTCGGAGCAGCAGGTCTTCTACAAAGTCTCTGCCCACCACACCCAGTTCCTGCTCAACCTCACCCTGCACTCCAACCTGCTGGCTGAGCACTTCACCGTGGAGTACTGGAAGCGGGATGGCATGGACTGGCAGCACGACTTCCACGAGGACTGCCACTACGCCGGGCACCTGCAGGACCAGTACCTCAGCTCCAAGGTGGCCATCAGCAACTGCAACGGGCTGGTGAGTCTGCCTTGCCTTGGCTTGATGGGGGCAGTGCCAGCTGTTTTGGTCCTCCAGCAGGTGGATCCATGTGGTGGGAAAAGCTTGGGGTTGGTGGCAAGCTTTATATTTAATATATTTTTTTTAACTCCACTTATTTCTATATTTCTATATTTCTATATTTCTATATTTCTATATTTCTATATTTCTATATTTCTATATTTCTATATTTCTTTATTTCTTTATTTCTATATTTCTATATCTCTATATCTCTATATCTCTAATTATATTGTATTATATATTATATATTATATATTATATATTATATATTATATATTATATATTATATATTATATATATTTATTTTATATATCTATTTATATATACATAATACTTGTATTTTTACATAAATTGTATATTATATATAATATATTTTATATATTATATATAATATACAAAATTTATATTATATATTTATTATATATAATATATTATATTATGCTATATTTATGTATTTATCATATATTATATTATATTTTATTTTATATGTTTATATTTATATTATTTTATATATTATAGATAATATTTTATGTTTAAAATATTATATATAATATTTTATATGAAGAAAGTATACAAAACATATGTATAAATTTTATACACAGTATAATATTAATATGTTGATATAAATATATTATTTTATATAATTTTATATTAATACAATATATTATATAAAATATATATAGTATCTATAAAATACATATAAATTTTTTATAATATAGATTTTATATTTTTATATACATACTTATCTTATATTTATTATATTTTATATTTATTATTCCAAACTGTCATTATGATCAGCAGAGATGCAGATATCCCTCAGACATCCATAGGCGTTCCTGATCTCTGCTGATATCTGTGTCACTTCCAGTCCAGTTTCTGGGCATTTTCCCATTGATTTTGGTTGGAATGTGATAATCCTGACTCTCTGGGGATACCCAGACCTGGCTCTTGCCAGGTTTTTCCAACAACAACAGCAAAGAATACTTTTCTGTGCTGGTGAAGAAGAAGTAAGGGAGGGCAGGGATTTCACAGGGCCACAAGTGCATCCAGATCCTTCCAGTTGCAGATGCACTCCTGGGGATCCCAGGTGCTTCTGTCCATGTTTCAGGAGATACAAAATGCTGATTCTGAGGGAAAAAAAAACCCTGAAATAATCGGTTTTTCAATATGAAAAATGAAACATCAAGAAGGGAGCAAGGTGGCATTTCCTCAAAATCAGCAAGGCTGCAGGAAGAAGGGTGGGAATGGTTGATTTTCCAAGTCCTGATAGCTCAAATTGAACATCCCAGTCCTAAATATCAGCAAGGAATCTTAGTGGTGGACATCAGTGCAAGAACAGCTGAGCTCTGGACTAGATTGCTCAGAGAGAGAGAGATCTTGGAAGATCTTTAGGAACAGGCCAGACAAAAGCCTCTCAAAAACCCTTCAGGTATGATTCATTAGCTCTCCCAGCCCTGGGAATAGACTGAGGGCTTCCATCCCTATTTTTCTGTGATTTTCTGATTTTTCTGGCTTGCACAGCACATTCCCTGAGCTGCCAGATGGAGGGATGGAGCAAACATACCCCATGAGTGAATCCCAAGGCTGATGGCTCCCTTGGAGGGGTAGAAAAAGCCTCTCAGGGCCAGGTTCATATTTCTGCTCCAGCCTCACCTCCTGGAAGCATTCAAAGAGCTTCCAAAGGGGAATGAATTCCCATTTGATTTATTGCTGGGTGACTCTGCCAGAACAGTGCTGTGGGTTATTAACAGAAAATGAGAATCTGACTCATTTTATATCACAGAGTCTGAAGATTCCAGCTCACAGCCAACAACCCCGAGCTTCACAAACCCCTGAGCTGCACAAACTCCTGAGCTGCACAAACTTCCAGAGCCCTTTGTTTGGACATGGGAGCTCTGCTCCAGTCCCAGGGAATTTCGTGGTGCTCACAAAGGCTGAACTGGCCCTGCAGCCCTTGGAACTGGGAGAATTCCATCCCCAGGCCGTGTTTAGCTCTGGAGAGGCACCAAGGCCTGTCTGGAGGAGAATGCAGCCAGGCACAGAGAGGGACAGAGGGTCATCCAACAATCTCTCCTCTGCCTGAACTCTGTCCTTCTGCCCTCCGGAGGGATGGACACAGAGAGGATGGGGGAGGAAGGCTTTGGGGTCACTGAGGACAGTGGGGCTGGGGATTGGAGCAAGAGGAGTCTGGAATGTTTTTAGCTGGATTTGGGCAAGAAGAGTCTGGAATGTTTTTAGCTAGAGGTAGAGGTTTTTAGGAAGAGAGGAATGTTTTTAGCTAGGTCTGGAATGTTTTTAGCTAGAGAGGGGGCTGGATTTGCCATGAGAGATGTTTTGCAGTGCTCTGGGTGACCAGGAGCTGCTGATCCACTCGTGGCATCCCCCATCCCCAGCAGGTTCTGCTCCAGGAGGGCATCACCCATCCTGGAAGGGACAGGAGAGGGCCTCAGGTGCAGGTTCCTGCGGAGGGGGCACTGCACTGCCCCACCTTTGCTGCATGGGCACCTGGGCGCTGTGGTGGTGACTGGGCACAAACTGGGACCTGAGCTGGTTATGGGGTGAGCTGAGCACAAGGAGGAGGGAAAGGATGACTGTGAACACAGTAATGAGCTCCAGCCATCCTCCTGCTCTCCAACTCCCACATCCTCAGGAACTCCCATGCCTGCAAGGTTTGGTTTTGAACCTCTTTGTGTCAGAGGAACAGCCAAAAGGCCAAATTTTCATCAGACAATCCCAGAATGGTTTGGGTTGGGATGGACCTTAAAATTCATCTCATTCCACCCCCTGCCATGGGCAGGGACATGTCCCACAGTCCCAGGGTGCTCCAAGCTCTGTCCAGCCTGGCCTTGGACACTCCCAGGGATCCAGGGGGCAGCTTTCCTGGGGAGCCTCCTGAGCCCAGCACGAACAGAAGTGTCTGGAGGGACCCAGGCACCACATTCCTTAGAGAAACTCAGTGCCAGGAGCTGGGATGGAGCTGCTGTTGGGCTCCCAGAAACTTCTGGTGTTGCTCAGACCTTTTAGGTCAAGGGAATGTTGCTGTGAGCGTGGAGAGGAGGGACCCTGCAAGTATCTGGTGGGTTTGGTGATGACACCACGGAGATCTGCTCCTCCTGGCTGTCACTGCCTCGCAGGACAGGTGAGGAGGTGAGGAGGAGGATGGACCCAGATGGGGAGGATGGACCCAGATTGGGAGGAACAGATCCAGATGAGGAGGAACAGATGCTGATGAGGAGGATGGACTCAGATGGGGAGGAACAGATCCAGATGGGGAGAAACAGATCCAAATGGGGAGGATGGACCCAGATGAGGATGGACCCAGGTGAGGAGGATGGATGCAGACAAGGAGGATGGGTCCAGATGAGGAAGATGGACCCAGATGGGGAGGAACAGATCCACATGGGGAGGATGGACCCAGATGGGGACGATGGACACAGATGAGGAGGGATAGACCCACATGAGGAGGAACAGACCCAGATGAGGAGGATGGACCCAGGTGAGGAGGATGGACACAGATGGGGAAAATGGACCCAGGTGAGGAAGATAGACCCAGATGGAGAGGAACTGACCCAGATGAGGAGTCCATTCCTCCTTATCTGGAGGAATTAGGAGGAATGGACCCAGATGACCCCTCAGTCACACAGCTCTGGCCCCAGGCCATGGCTGTGCCTCTGCCAAGTGTGGTATGAGCTGACAGTGCAAACCCTCCTTGCTCTGCAGCTGACCTGTGTGAATCACACACAGGATATCCACTGCAGCTCCCCCACAAACCACAGAGCTCCCTCAGGACCTCTCACCACCCCCTTCACCAGCCCTGTGTCACGTCCATGTCCAGCCCTCACAGCTCAGTCCTTGGAGTCAGCACTAGGACAATTCCCAGGCTCCTGTGGCATCCAAGCCTTGCTGTTGGAAGGTGAGACGGAGTAGAAATTCTCTAAAGTAGAAATCCATTTTGATTTAGGTGAAACGTACATCTTTGAGTTGAGTGTGTAGTAAGAAAACATAGCTATGTAGCCTGACTGCAAAAGCCTAGGCTCAGAGAAACTGCTTCAGTGAAGGACAGAAATAAGGGGGGAGACAGAGAGTGATAGAGAGAGACAGAGAGACTCGAGGTAGAGGTTTTTAGGAGGAGAGGAATAGTTTTAGCTAGGTCTGGAATGTTTTTAGGTTGACCTGCTGTGACAGCAGGTCAACCTAACCTAGGAATTCTTTCTGGTAAAGAAGAAATAGCAGCAAATGTTACTAGAAATTCGTAAAAATGAATATGTATGAACCTATTGTGAAATTTTATGCATATGTATCTGAGAGGGGGATAAAAAGGGATCTGAAGTTCACAGAGGTACGAATGTCTTTTAAGGAGAGAAATCTCCACATGCATCTGGCACTGTAATGAACATACCAGCTTTACAACTTTCACAAAGTTGTGGAGTTTTTGGTTATCTCCGCAAAACAAAGGTGCCAGGCAGGTGTGGAGCCTCTGCAGAGCTGGAGTGAGAGCATCCCTTTGGCATTGGGATGGATTTGGGGCAAGACTCGCTCTGCCCCCGGGCTGGGGATGACCTCCTTCCCCCATCCCACACCACAAAGCTTTTCCAGCTGGCTCTGCCGGGCTCCCCTGGCCTCGGGAACCTCACAGTGCCTCGCTTGTGCTTGGAAAGTGGAGCTGAGCCAAGAGCAGCAGAGCCTGGGGCAGGAGGAAATCCCCCGGCACTCGGGAATGCTCACACAGTGAGGCATTGAGCTCGGCCAGGGAGGGGACAGGGACAGCCCTGGCAGTGACAGTGCCCAGAGAGGGGACAGGGACAGCCCTGGCAGGGAGTGACATGTGACTGTGTTCACAGGGGTCTGAGGATGATGGAAGAGATGAGGATCTGACTCCATGTTTCAGAAGGCTTGATTTATCATTTTATGATATATATTACATTAAAACTATACTAAAAGAATAGAAGAAAGGATTTCATCAGAAGGCTAGTGAAGAATAGAATAAGAAAGAATAACAGAAGTTTGTGGCTCGGACTCTCTGTCTGAGCCAGCTAAGCTGTGATTAGCAATTAATTAGAAACAACTAACATAAGTCAAAGATCCACCTGTTGCATTCCACAGATTTATGAAAATCCTTTTCTTTGGATTTTTCCTCCTGAGGAGCTGAGAGGCCTCAGGAACAAAATGTAAACAATGATTATCTGCTGCAGTGGAATGCAACAAGGTGGATCTTTGATTGGCCCATGTTGGATGTTTGCAATTAATGGCTAATCACAGTCAGCTGGCTCAGACAGAGAGCTGAGCCACAAACCTTTGTTATCATTCTTTGCTATTCTATTCTTAGCCAGCCTTCTGATGAAATCCTTTCTTCTATTCTTTTAGTACAGTTTTAATGTAATATATATCATAAAATAATAAATCAAGCCTTCTGAAACATGGAGTCACATCCTCGTCTCTTCCCTCATCCAAGAACCCCTGTGAACACGGTCACACCAGAGAAGGGGTTTGGCTCTGCTGGTGGCCTCTGCTTAATCAGCCTTCAGATTTTAAATATTTGGGGTGTTTCCCAAAACCTCTGGGGATTTACCCCTCTCTGCAGCTCCAATTCCCAGCTGCTGGGGATGGTCCTGAACTGCTTTTTGGCTGTTTTGGGAAGGCCAAGCTCAGAGCTGAGTGCTGCTGTGCTTGAAGGGCTTTTTGGGATCCCACAGGGATCCCACTGAGACCGAGTGGGTGGAATAGGAAACAACTCATTCATAACTCAGCAAGGCAATGCTGTGATTTCCAGAGGACTTTAGTGAACGCAGATGTCCCAAGGCATCCACCACCATCTGGATGGGTTTTCCTCTGCTCTGTGGCTTCCTGTAGTTCAGTGTTTGTGCAGGATTCCTCCTCAGATTTTGTCAGCCCCCAGAAATTTGGGGTTAATCTGCAAAAACCTCACCATGAGAAGCCACCAGGTTCTCTGTGCACCTCTGGTGTTGCCTCCCCTCTTGCTGTAGTTGAGACAGAGACAATACAAAGCAACACTGCATTTTCAGAAGGCTTCAAACATGTTTTTGTTATAGCATGCATGCTTTTTATACATTTTTACAAAGCTCATATGAGGTTAATCAGCAAAAACCTCACCGTGAGAAGCCACCAGATTCTCTGTGCACCTCTGGTATTGCCTCCCATCTTGCCATAATTGAGACAGAGACAATACAAAGCTACCCTGCATTTTCAGAGGGCTTCAAACCTGTTTTTATTATAACTTTTCATACATTTTTACAAAGCTCATAAGTTTACACTTTACTCACTGGTAATGAGATACAGACAAAGTGTTTATTGGAATAGTTGCAGGTTTTTCTTATTTATCCTTCTTTCTTTCTTGGTTTTTATGTCAACAACCTTGGTAGAAAATTCTTTCAGGGGTAAACATGGATTCTCTTCTCAAACTTCTCTCTGGCTCCCAGAAATGGCTCTAAAACCTCTTGCACCCCCTCTGTTCCCTCCTGCAGCACGGGGTGATCGTGGCAGATGAGGAGGAATATTTCATCGAGCCCCTGAGCCCTGGAGCCAACGTCAGCATGGGGGGAGAGGGCAAGGGCAGCCCCCACGTGGTGTACAAGCGCTCGTCCCTGCAGTACCCTCACATGGATGCAGCCTGTGGAGTGATGGGTAGGTGCCCCCATCATCTCCTCCTCAAATCCAGCCCAAAACCCCCTGGGGAAATCCTGGCAAAGAACCAAATTTATCTCCTAAATTTGAGATTTTCTTGGGTTTGTTTTTACCTCTTTCTGGTGGTCTGGGCTTTGGGAAGATCCTGTCCTCTCCTCCTCACAGCAGGGCTTGAAAATTTGTAAATAGAGCATGGAATGGGAGAGGGAAGAAAACAAACCTCTTGTTTTTCTTCAGAAGAATCCTCCCAGATTTGGCCAATTTGCAGAGGATTGGGAAATCACAGCTCACGTGTGCTCAGCTTGGCTTTGGGGTTTTTGTCCATGTTGGGATAACTCTGCTGCTGATGTGGAAAAGGCCCTTGGAGGGGGGGATGTGGGGCCTGGCCCATCACAGGGGACTCTGGGGGATGTCTAGGGACAATGGTGACAGCACATGTCTTGGTTTGGAAAGACAAGAGTCTGCTAAGGAAGGCAGGAGCCTCTCCTGAAATGGAGAATGCAAACCCTCCCCACCCCTCCAAATTGCTATAAATTTTAAATCAAGGGGCTCTCAGGCAAAAATATGGGAGCAGGAAATAACAGTTCCTTAATAGAGAAAGGGGGGAAAAAAGGATAAAATAACAACGCAGTAACCAAAACAACACTGACAGAGTCAGAACCCAACCTGACACCCTGTGGGTCAGGCTGTTGGTGGCAGCCCCATTGGAATTGTGGCTGCAGCCCTCCTGCAGTGTCAGGGGCGGTTCTGCTGGAGCAAGGGGGTTTTTAGAGAAGGATGTTTCTGTAGTAAAGGATGTATTCTTCCTCTGAAGATCCAGTGGAAGAAAGAGGCAGCTGCTGTTCCTCTGGGATATCCAGTGGAGAAGCCGTGCTGATGTTCCAGAATCTCCAGATTATATCCAGGCAGGAATGCTTGGCTCCTCCCTCTGGGCTCACATCTCCCAATGGGATGCTGTAGTTCTTATCAGCCATGCAGTGACATTCAGTAGCTGTTATCAGCAGATGTCCCCTCCCGAAGGAGGAGTGAATGTGGTCACTCAAAGAGAGAGATAAGGCAAACTGCCCACTTGACAAAGATAATCTGCCATAGAGATGGTAATAGAAAACAACTTGCATTGCAGTCTTCAACAGCACATCAGCCCCATTTCTGCACCTACACGGCTTTGACCTCCAAAAGGACCCACAAATACCAGCTCTGGCCTCTCCCCATGAGACCTCCTGGTCCTTGCCCTTCCCACCAGTCTGTCCCAGAGTCTGGCTGGAATCCTGTGTGAGCAGGCAGAGTTTCACCATCTCCCCAAAATGCTGCAGGATGCTCCTCCCTCAGTTCAGAGAGGCTCTGTAGGGCTGAGGGAAGTTGCCATCCCTACCTTTTCAGTTTGGATCAGTTTGTGGGAGCAGACCAGAGCTGGCCCTGATTGCTCCTGGCTTCTCTCCAGGCTCAGAGCAAGGTTTTGGGGTCAAAAATCCTGCCAGGGACTGGGAGTGACTGGGGGGGACTGGGAGGGACTGACACCCTGTTTGGGTGTCACTTCAGGGTGTCCATCCCTCACTGCCCCAGCAATGACACTTGGCCAGATGAGGAGGCACTGTCACCTCCTCTGAGTGTCCCCAGAGCCACCAGCACCTCTGGAGCTACCCTGTGCTTCCCTGGCCCTGCCCATCCAACTCCCAAAGCCCTGCTGGATGCAGACTCCCCTCCTGCTGACTCCTTGCCACATTCCCCAGCTTCCAGAAATAATTCAGCCCTCTCCTAATTGCTTCTTGGAAAGCAGAGATGTGCAGGGGGAGCCAAAGTTTAGAACAACCACAGCACAACAGCTCCAGCAAGGCCACCCTGTGGCTGGACATGTCCTGTCCTGCCCTGCCCAGCATTCCTGGGCTCTGAGCAGCTCCAGGAGCTCCTCTGGATCTCTAAAGGAGCTGGAGCTGGGAGGATTTGGGGCTGCTTGAGGTTTTGGGGCTGCCTGAGGTCTGCCCCATGACTGGATGTGATGAACCTCAGAGCAGGTTAGGAAACCTAACCTAACCTGGGAGGGTCTGGGAGCAACTGGGAGCGACTGGGACAGAGCAGCTTTGTACTGGGAGGGACTGGGAGTGATTGGGAGGCACTGGGACAAAGCGACTTTGTACTGGGAGCCGGCAGCTTCTCCCAAGGGCATCCCAACCATCCTGAGGGCATCACAACCATCCCAAGAGCATCCCAACCATTCCAAGGACATCACAGCCATCCTGAGGGCATCCCAACCATCCCAAGGGCATCACAACCATCCCGAGGGCATCACAACCATCCTGAGGGCATCACAACCATCCCAAGGGCATCACAACCATCCCGAGGTCATTCCAACCACCCTGAGGGCATCCCAACCACCCCGAGGGCCTCACAACCATCCTGAGGGCATCTCAACCATTCCAAGGGCATCCCAACCATCCCAGGGGCATCCCAACCATCCCAAGGTCATTCCAACCATCCCAAGGGCATCACAACCATCCCGAGGTCATCCCAGCCATCCTGAGGGCCTCACAACCATCCCGTTCCCTCCCCAGATGAGAAGCCCTGGAAGGGGAGGCACTGGTGGCTCCGGACACTGAAACCCTCCCCGCTGAAGCCCTCAGGCAACCACAGCCAGCGGGGCCAGCTGCCCCTGAAGAGGTCGGTGAGCACCGAGCGCTACGTGGAGACCCTGGTGGTGGCTGACAAGATGATGGTGGGCTACCATGGCCGCAGGGACATCGAGCAGTACATCCTGGCCATCATGAATATTGTAAGTGTTACACCCACACCAGGAGCCTCGTGGGCTGGGGGAGAACTCCTGTTCATCACCCTGTCAGGAGAATTAATCCACAAACATCAGAGGTTTGTGTCCAAAAAGGAGACAAACCTTTTGCTTTATTAAAATAAAGGGAGAGGCCATGGGGCCTCTCAAATTTTTGGAGGATGCAGCCACCTTTTAATCCCAATTTCCCTTCTCTTTCCCAATTTCTGAAGTACTTGAGAGGTTCAGACTTCCCAATACACCTGATACCAAAGATTCCCCTCTAATCTATAACCCTCCTTTTTAATTTTAATTCTTACGGAATTTAGGGGTTTTTCCCCATTGTTTCTTTCATCTTTCAAAATCCAATTTCATTTATCAGCAAACCTACAATTTGTTTGTGAAGGTAAATATCATTTGCCACTCATCAATTAGCAGAATCCTTCCTGTTGTTTCTTTTACCTCCTAGTGCTGGTTTTATCTACCAGCACCCCCACAGTTTGTTTCTAAAGACAAATCTGTCATTCTTTTCAACCCCTAAAGCAGAAAGGGAAAAGGAGATTCTCCTGTATGAAGCAGGATGGGAAAATGGGATCTGTTCCAGGCTGGCAGTGGCTTCTCCCCTGGCTCTGAGCAAGGTGTGAAAAACGCCAATCACTTCTATTAAAAATTTTAAAAGTTTAATAGTAATAAAATGGTAAATAAAATTTTATAAAAATAGTAATACAATTAGAGTAATAATAATTTGGACAAATTGAATTAGGACAATATGAGACAATAAATACAAAGAGGACGTCTGGGCACATTTTTCTGGGCAGCCCGAGGCCAAAAAAGGACACAGTTAGCAAAGGATTAACCCTTAAAAACAACAGCCTGTTGCATATTCACACACCTCATACATGATGCATAAATTCCATTCAAACACAGGATTCTGTCTGCTCAGTGTCAGCTTCTTCCTCTGAATCCTAACAGCCCCTTCGAGGCGGGAAGAAGTTAATTTCTTCTGATAAGAGAGCAATAAATTCTCTTTTTCTGAAAGATTCAGGTGTCCTGTGGCTGCTCTCTCACTGCGAGTCCTTTCTTTAAAAAAAGTATCCTACATAGCATAGTTTCTATTTTAATATTTTTTTATAACCTAAAACTATATTTAACACTGTACTTAAGAGAATTAATACAGCATCACTTCCTAACACAACACATATAATATTCATTTGAATATTTGCAAAAAGCCAATCATAAAATACATGCATTTTTCACAAAGGTTTTTGGGGTCAAAAATCCTGCCAGGCTGGCAGCGGCTTCTCTCCAATCTCATAGCAAGGTTTTGGGGTCCCAAAATCCTGCCAGGCTGGCAGTGGCTTTTTCTTAGGCTCAGAGCAGGTTTTGGGGTCCAAAATCCTGCCAGGCTGCTGCTGCTGAGCAGAGGGACCCCGGTGGGACCCCGGAGCCTGCAGAGGTAAACTCTGTCCTGTCTGACCCCGGGCTGGGAGAACAAAGGCCTTTCTTAGAGCAGCATCTCTCAGCCCAAATTAGCATTGCAAACGCGGCCAGGCAAGCTGAGAACCACATGGGAAAGCAGAAGGACGGGCAGCTCTCACGCTTGGGGGCTGAGCAGAGAGAGGGGCTCAGAAATTCCCCCCAGAGCTCTGGTTCTGGTGTGGGGCTCTGCAGGCGGCAGGGTACCAGGCTGGATGCATTAACAGCCCTGCTGGATCCTCCTGTGAGGTGAGATGGGTTTGGAAGTTATCCATCAACCCTCTGAAAGCCCCTCTGTGACCGCTCTTTGTCCCGTCCTCCGCAGGATCGCTTTCCACGCTTTGCATTTCTAAAGCCCCGACGCCAGATTTTCCAAACAAATCCCGGTTTCATCTGCTCCGAAACAATCCTGGGGGATGCTGTGGTCTTGCCGATCCCACCGAGACATGCTGTGCCCTCCCCTCAGCAAAGCTCCAGCACCTGTGGGGATTTTTGAGGATTTTGGAAATGCCATCCAGTGGGGATTTTTGGGGATTTTGGAAATGCCAGCGGTGGGGGCTGCCCTGAAATAATAAACAGGGCAGCGTGACGGTGTTCACAGGGGTTTTCGGGTGAGGGAAGAGACGAGAATGTTGACTCTTATGTTCAGAAGGCTTGATTTATTGTTTTATTATATATATTACATTAAAGTTATACTAAAGAATAGAAGGAAAGGTTTCATCTCAGAAGGGTAGCTAAGCTAAGAATAGAAAAGGAAAGAATGATAACAGAGGCAGCTGCCTCAGACTCTCTGTCCGAGTCAGCTCTGCTGTGATTGACCATTAATTACAAACAACCACATGAGACCAATTACAGATGCACCTGTTGCATTCCACAGCAGCAGATAATCATTGTTTACATTTTCTTCCTGAAGCTTCTCAGCTTTTCAGGAGGAAAAAATCTTAAGGAAAGGTTTTTAATGAAAATATGACTGCGACAGGGCAGGAGACTTTTTCTCCTTTTTAATGCCTTTATTAAAAGTGATCAGCTCAAGGCTGGGAGACTCGATGGATGCGTGGTCTCCATCGTTGCTCCCAGGGTGACTCGGAGGAGGAGGAATGTGCAGCTTTGTCCACTAAAGGACAGAGCTGGGGGTCCTGTCCTCACAAGAGCAGGGGGTTTGAACACCGTGCTTTTCAACTTTTGGGTCTTCCAGTCTCCTGGTCTTGGTTTCAGATGAGGTCTTAGCTCAGGGTGAGAGGCTACAAAGGTTTTCTGCATCTCTGCAGGCTCGGTACTTTGTTTTTCACGTCCAGACATCACTCTGATCTCTTAATTCTGTGTTGGCTCGTTGTTTTTGGGGTCTTTTCGGTAAGTTTGGTGGGGTGGCTTCCCATGGCATGCTGGTCTCGAGGTTATTTTGCATCCTCTCTGATGCCCCCACCATATCCCCTCCCCTCACCGTCCAGGGAGAAGGACAACTTAGCCCCAGGCAGGGCCATACCGATACAAAAGGAGCAATTAACACGAACAACCGGTGATTACAATAACAAAGAGGTAGAACTTCACCTTGGCAGCAACTGGTTTAACTGGCTCTATAACACTTTTTTTCCAAAAAAAAAAATTGGCAGATTTTTTATTTATAACAGGGATTTTGGAATTGCCAACAGTGGGGGCTGCCCCACCTGGGCTGAGGGATTTTGGCTTCTCTGCTCTGGGACAGCGAGCCCTGATTGTGGTTTAGGGAATTCTGCTATTCAAGTGTCTCATTCCCATCCCTGCTTCCCAAAAATGTTGGGTTCAGACCCCCCCACAGCAGTGCCCAGTCCTTCCCAGCTCGCTTGGCCACGGAGCTCATTTTTAAGACTCCTCTTTTCTTATTTCTTGGAGGTCAGGTTGCCAAACTTTTCCAGGACTCGAGTCTGGGCAATATTGTCAATATCCTGGTCACCCGGCTGATCCTGCTCACGGAGGATCAGGTAAGCTGGGCTTTGCTGAGCCTGTCCTGGGTCTGCACTTCCCTTCAGGAGCTCTGTGTCCCCCCTGGATGTCACTCCCAGGAATTCCCCCCAGTGACATCCTCCCAATGCCCCCTGAGGACTGGACTGAGCCGACCTCTGGGAATTTGAATTTTTCCATGATAAGGTGACTTTAGGGAGGTTTAAGCAGCTTTAGTTCTCCTAAAGTCATATTGGAACCCTGGCTGCTGAGAATTTCAGACTTTCTGTGCTGCCAGGTACTGACCCCTAAGAGAAAACTGCATTGACCTGAGGCTGTGGAGAAGCTTCCAAAATGGAATGATAGAACTGGGATTGTGGGTGTGGAGTTTAAATAGAAGTGTGTGATATCACAGAGTTGAAGGTTTTAGAATACAGTAATATAGATAAAGCAAGATGGAGGTTTTAGGGCGGAGGCTGGTCCTTCTTCTTCACCTTCTTCTTCTTCACCTTCTTCACCTTCTCCTTCTTCTCCTTCTTCACCTTCTCCTTCTCCTTCTCCTTCTCCTTCTCCTTCTCCTTCTCCTTCTCCTTCTCCTTCTTCTCCATGGGTTTGGGTGGCATTGTGTAATTGGATAAAAAAGTCCCCATTGCGGACACGGGTGGTTGGTTATTGGGTTAAAAGTAAAAATAATTTAGGTATCATTTCTTAATTGGACAGTTTATCCTTAAAAGACCTTTTAGAGAGAGAGATGGAGCTGCATTTTTGGTTTGTTAGAGTGAAGTGCTGTAGAACTCAGGATTTGTGAAACTGTGGCATAGTCTAATACACTAAATTAATAAACATCTTAGTCTAATACACTAAAGTAATAAACATTTGAGTCCAAAGAAGAAATATCATCCCATGATTTAATCCCAACCCTGGCAAAAAGTTAAGACTGACAAAGTCCCATTTTTCTTGCTTTCTTATGGCCTCCATGAGGAATTGGGGCTGTCTGCAGTGGTGTCAGTGCTCTGCTGGCACGGAATGGGCAGTGCCTTCCCCCCCAAAGCTTCCCTGGGAACACCCTCTGCCATTGCTTCCATTGCAGCCCACGCTGGAGATCAACCACCACGCCGGGAAATCCCTGGACAGCTTCTGCAAGTGGCAGAAATCCATCGTGAACAGGAACGGCAACGGGAACGCCATCCCGGAGAATGGCATCGCCAACCACGACACCGCCGTGCTCATCACCCGGTGAGCCCTGTCCCCTGGGCTGGCACTGTCCCCTGGGGGTGGCACTGTGCCCTGGGGGTGCCAGCTGTCCTGGACTCCAAGCTCCTCCAAAGCTTCCTGACTTTCAGTGGGTGCAGATTATTGCAGTTCAGATTATCGCCCTTCAGTTCAGTCTATCAATCTCCACCCCAGTTTGTTATCAATCTCTACCTTCACTTTTGTTATCAATCTCCACTCCAGTTTATCACCCTGTACCCAGTTTGTTATCAATCTCCACCCCAGTTTTTTTATCAATCTCTACCTTCACTTTTGTTTTCAATCTTCACCCCAGTTCGTTGTCACTTCCCACTCTTCCCTTGGTCTTTGCTGGGATGGATGATGGATGGATGGATGGATGGATGGATGGATGGATGGATGGATGGATGGCAGATGGATGGATGATAGATGGATGGATGGACATGGATGGATGATGGATGGATGGATAGATGGACATGGATGGATGGATGGATGGATGCATGGATGGATGGATGGATGGATGATGGATGGATGGATGGATGGATGGATGGATGGATGGATGGATGGTCAAAAGGAGGACACAGAGGATGTCAGGGATGGTGGAAGGAATGGCAGAGCAGCTGGAAGGGACACAGGATTCTGCAGGGATGGAGGGCACAGGGAATGCTGAGTCCCCAAGCGCTGCTGGCTGTGTCCAGGATTGTCCCTCCAGTCCCCACAAATCCCTCCTTGTCAGATGCAAAACACTCCAGGAAAGGCCAAAGGCAAATCCAACATTATTTTGTGCCTTTCCCCCTCTCCTTCAGAGAAAGAAATTCAGGAAATGAAAGTGCTGGTGAGGGGAACCTCCAGGTGGGAGCTGCTTCCTTTATCCATGTGCTGCCCTCCTGCTCCAGCTCCAGCGTGAGCCTGGAATCCCCCACTGATGAGACCCCACAGAGGAGCGACAAAAGGGCCCCTCATCCCCAGATTTCCCCCTTCCCGAGGGGGCTGCAGCTTTTTCCTGCCCTCCCTCCCCACATTTGTGATGCAAACGCCGGCTCCGAGCTCTCCGTCCTCCCTCCAGATGTTGGAGCCAGCCCGGAGCCGCTGCTGAGCCTGGACAGCGCCCGGCGCATCCGGCCCGGGCCCCAATAAATTCCCGGTGTCCCGATAAGATCTTGCTGAGCTCGGGGCTTTTTATCCTCCTGCAGGGACGTGTCAAAGCAGAGCCTCCGAAGGCTTTAAAGGCATTGGCCCCAAACAAAGCAACAAATGTTTTGTACTCTGCTGGGTTTCCTGCCGAGAGGAGGGGAGAGGTTTGGGCACTTCCAGGGGCCAAAGGGACCGGAGCCATCCCTGGGAATGTGTCACATTTAACCCTTCGTGTGCTGCAGCTTTTCACCGCCCACCTTCATCACTGAGGGGTCAGTGGGGCTAGCAGTGCTGGAGGGTCCTGCCTGGTGTCCCCAAACCCGCTCTGGGGTCACAATCCTCAAATATCACCCCATGGGTGTCTCAGACCTTCTCTGGGGCCACAGTCCTCGGGTCGTGCCCACCCTATGGGTGTCCCTAAACCTTCTCTGGGGTCACAATCCTCAACCCTCACCCTGTGGGTGTCTCCAGACCCGCTCTGGGGTCACAATCCTCAAACATCACCCCATGGGTGTCCTCAAACCCGCTCTGGGGTCACAATCCTCAAACATCACCCCATGGGTGTCTCAGACCTTCTCTGGGGTCCTAATCCTCAGCCCTTAACCCAGGGTGTCCCTAAATCTTCTCTGGGATCACAATCCTCAACCCTTACACTGTGGGTGTCCTCAAATCCACTCTGGGGTCACAATCCTCAGTCCTGCCTACCCCATAGGTGTCCCCAAATCCACTCTGGGGTCACAATCCTCAAACCTCACCCCATGGATGTCCCCAAACCCACTCTGGGATCACAATCCTCAACCCTTACCCTGTGGGTGTCTCCAAACTTGCTCCGGGGTCACAATCCTCAAACCTCAACCCGTGGGTGTCTCAGACCTTCTCTGGGGTCACAATCCTTGGTCCTGCCCACCGTGGGTGTCCCCAAATCCCCACTGGGGTCACAATCCTCAACCCTCACCCTGTGGATGTCCCCAGACTCTCTCTGGGGTCACAATCCTCAACCCTCAACCCGTGGGTGTCCCCAGTCTTCTCTGGGGTCACAATCCTCTGTCCTGCCCACCCTGTGGGTGTCTCCAAACCCGTACTGGGGTCACAATCCTCAACCCCGACCCTGTGGGTGTCCCCAAAGCCACGCTGGGGTCACAATCCTCAATGCCACCCCAACCTGGCTGTGGGGTGTCCCAGCCCAGCCCAGCTGCCCCCTGGTCCCCCAGCTGATCCCACCCTCCCCAGCTCTCAGCCTGGCCCCCTTCAGCCCAGATTTGCACACCCCAAATGTTGACCTTTGCAAGGAAATGAGAACATTCCCTCTCTAACCCAAACTGGTCTCATTTGGAGCTTCCACCTCTTCCTATTTTGAGGATGGTGTGTTTCCATCTGGAAGAAGTTTTTCCTCTTCTTGTTTTACTTTTCCTTGTACAAACAGAAGATTCCTTCATGCAGTGGCTGGAAGTCGAGGCCAGGAGCAGAGGGAAGAGTCACCTTGAATCAACCCAGATTGGATTTGTTTGGAAAATTCTCAGTAAAGAACTGAAAAAAAAATCACTTCAGCATTTTCATGAAACCACAGTGGGATTTGAAATAGAACATGTTTTCAAACTCAAATGTTTTCTTTATTTTTAGTTTGTTTTTAATCAGAATTTCATATGCCCCATCCCTGGCAGTGTCCAAGGCCAGGCTGGACAGGGCTTGGAGCACCCTGGGGTAGTGGAAGTTGTCCCTGGCGTGGCAGGGGGTGGAGGGAAATTATTTTTAAAGTCTTTTCCAACTCAGACCATGCTGGGATTCTGTGTTTCTCTGTTTGATTGATGCAATTTCCTGCAAGAAACCTGAGCTGGCAGAGCAGAGGTTGGCCTTGTCCTCTCCCCTCTGTGCCTGATGCCTCCCAGGAGTGCTGGGGAGCAGAGCTGGACCCACCCAAACCCAAAGAGCTCCAGGTCTGGCATAACCTTGGCATAACCTTGGACAAGGAATTACCTTGTCCCTGCTGATTTATGGAATCATTAAGGTTGAAAAAGGCCTCCAAGATCATCAAGTCCAACCTTTGACTGAATCCCCTCGCCCACTAAACCACATCCTGAAACACCTCCAGCAGTGGTGACTCCACCACTGCCCTGGGCAGCCCATTCCAATGCCTGACAATCCTTTCCATGAAGAAATTTTCCCTAAAATCTGATCTAAACCTCCCCTGGCACAGCTTGGTGCTGTTTTCTCTCCTGTCCCTGTTCCCTGGAGCACAGCCCAAACCCCCTGGCTGTCCCCTCCTGTCAGGAGCTGTGCAGAGCCACAAGGTCCCCCCTGAGCCTCCTTTGCTCCAGGCTGAGCCCCTTCCCAGCTCCCTCAGCCTCTCCTGGGGCTCCAGACCCTTCCCCAGCTCTGTTCCCTTCCCTGCTCATGTTCTACCACCACATTTCATTAAAACCAAACCTCTGACCTTGCTCAGCTCTGCCATTAAAACCCTCAGTGAATCTCAGCCTGGGCACAGTGAGTGCTGTCCTACCTGTCACCATTGGTGTTTCCATCCCAGAATATTTCACGGGCTGGTTTGGAGTGGTTTGGATGTGAACACATGGGCAAAAGGACAACCCCCAAAATCAGAAATGTCCTTAATGCCACCTTCTCTCCTTCACAGGTACGACATTTGCATCTACAAGAACAAGCCCTGTGGCACCCTGGGTGAGTGGAAATCTGACACCCCCTCAGCAGCCCCCAGCAGCACACAGAACTTTGGGAATGTGATGAGGATGGGCTGTGCCACCCCTCTTCCAGCTGTGCCACTCCTTTTCCAGCTGTTCCATTCCCTTTCCAGCTGTGTCATTCCCTTTCCACCTGTGCTATCCCCATCCCACCTGTGTCATTCCCTTTCCACCTGTTCCATTCCCCTTTCCAGCTGTGCCATCCCTTTCCAGGTGTTCCATTCCCCTTTCCCAACTGTTCCATTCCCCTTCCAGCTCTCCATCCCCTTTCCAGCTGTTCCACCCCCATCCCACCTGTTCCATCCATTCCCACCTGTGCCATCCCCATCCCAGGTGTTCCATTCCCTTTCCAGCTGTTCCATCCCCATCCCAGCTGTGCCAGCCCTTTTCCCAACTGTTCCATTCCTTTTCCCAGCTGTGACTCCCTTTCCCACATTTTCCATCCATTCCCACCTGTGCCATTCCCTTTCCAGCTCTTCCATCCATTCCCACCTGTGCCATCCCCATCCCACCTGTGCCATCCCTTTTCCCCTTGTGCCATCCTTTCCCACCTGTGCCATCCCTTCCCAGTGAAGTTGTAGCTCCTGTCCCAGTACCAGTCCAGTTCTTTCCAGCCTCCTGTCCCTTCTGTGAGCACTAATCCAGCAGCCCTGAGCTCAGCTGAGCCCTGGAACTCCTCCAGCTCCAGCTCCAGCCTGCTGATTAAGAACCACTCACATTTTTAGGGCTTGTCCATGGCCTGCTGGAGTTCCTGGCTAAGCAGAGAGAAATCTGACAGTTTTGTGATAACTGCAAAGGGAGTTTTTATTGTCACAGCCCTGTCTGGCTGCAGCTCCTCCTTTGTCTTGTCCTGGTCTAGACTGGGCAGGCAGGGATTTCTGCTCTTCATAACTGTGGGGAGAGCTGGTGGATCTCTGAGTGCTGGGATGGCTCAAATCATTCCCCTAGCACAGCCAGGCCCTTCCCTGGACTGGGGCAGGGGCACAGCTTGTGCAGAGGGAATTTGCTGTCACAATTCAGAGAGAATTTCAGCATCACCAAATCCTCCAAATGAGCCAGCTTGCTCAGCTCTCCCTGGCCAGATTCGAATGCCCCAGAGCTGGTGAAGCCCATCTGAGATTCCCTCACCAGGTTTGTGCCAAGGACTGCTCCCCTTTGCACTATTTGGGTACAAAATTCAGAGGATTTTTGGCATTTCTGAGCCTGTCACTCTTAATTCACCATCAGTGCTGAGTGACCATGTCCTGTAAGAGCCATGAGTTCATCCCAAAGCCCAGTGCAATGGTGAGAAGGAACTGCTTAAAGTAGAAACAGGTGATCCCTCAGCTGGGAAATAATATTCATTTACTCCAATGGTTTCAGAAAGCTGAACATTGCCTTATTAAGATATACTATATTACACTAATACTATACTAAATTACATACTGAAGAGATGTACACTAATTCTATACTAAATTACGTACTAAAGAGATACAATACTGAAGAATACTAAAGAAAAACCTGTGACTGTCTCCAGACAGTGGATCCAATTGGTCAAGAAATAAAACAACCTTCACCAGAGTCCAATTAACAAATCACTCTGGGTGAAAAATCTCCATAACACATTCCACATGTGCCAAACAACAGGCGCAGCAAGTAGAGATAAGAATTGTTTTCTCTTCTTTCTCTGAGCCCCTCACTGCCTTCCTGAGGGAAAATCCTTGGGGGAGTTGCGCCTGCTGCAGTGAAGAGGCTGCAGCCACGGATGCTCAGTGCTACAGAGCATGAAGAACACCAGGCAGCCGCAAACACCCCCAGGTCCCCTCAGCCACCCCGAGGTGGCCCTGTGTGACAGCTCTGTCCCCTCCCCAGGCCTGGCCCCCGTGGGGGGGATGTGTGAGCGGGAGAGGAGCTGCAGCATCAACGAGGACATCGGGCTGGCCACGGCCTTCACCATCGCCCACGAGATCGGCCACACGTGAGTGCAGCTCCTGATGCTCTGGCCCTGCCACCAGGGGCTTGTTATAGATACATATGATCTATAATCTATTATAGATTATATATATATATATATATATATATATATATATATATATATATATATGTACACAATATTATATATCCCTCACTATATAATATATTATGTAATTATTAATTATTACCTATTATAGAATATATAACTTTATAATATATATATTATATATTATATACAAATATTATATATAATGGTATAATATATATTATAATTATATATCATTGTATTATATTATACATATAATGTAATTATATTTTATTATACTATATATTATTATATAATGTTATATTATTATAGTATATATAATATGTAATACATAATATTATATAATATATCCGATATAATATATTATATCATTATTAATAATTGTATATTATAGAATATATAATTTTATGTTTTATATATTATATTATATAAATATAGTATCTATATTATTATATTAGATAGACTTATATATTTATATAAATATTATATTATATTATATTTTATTTTATTATATTATATTATATTTAATATATAATATAGTATATATAATACATATTACATAATATATCCAATATTATATAATATATTATATTTTTATTAATCATTGTATATTATATAATATATCCAATAGTATGTAATGTATTATTATTATATAATATTGGCTTTTCGCAAATGTTAAAATGGATTCTATACATGTGGTTTTAAATTAACTTTGTTATAAAGATATAGTTTTATTTCTATTGTTAATTAAGTTCAGTGAAATAGCTGATATAAATGTGCCTCTGTTAAAATGCCTGCTTGGATGGATACATCCAATAAAAATATAACGAGGACACCTGTGCAGATCTGCCAGCCATCAGCACTCGCTGACTGAAGGCAGTGAGGAACAAAAACTGGAGGTGATAAAAAAAGGACTAAAACCACACCCAAGGAATACACCTGCTCTAAAATCTTGGATCCCAGGAGGAGCCATGCTAAACAGTTCTTGGAACATGTAAACTCATTTGGGGAAAAGTTTACTATGCATAAGGGTCTATAATATGCAAAGGGTTGATTTAATGGATAAGGTATTTAAGGGGTATCCATGAGGATAACGGGGTGCTCTTGGCTGACTAATAACCTTTATAATAACTCAAGTAATAACCTTTGCTTTATGGTCATTGTCTCCTGTGGTCCTTTATTAAACTTTTTAAATTTGCACAGGACAGTGAAGGTGCTTTTCACAGGCTGAAAACCTTCCCTGTGGACCATCCAGGTGTGTCCAACCCCAGCTGGATGGATTTTCCCAATAACTGCGGCTTAGGGAAAAAAAAATCTGCAAACTTTATTTCCTTATTGAGAAACACCTGTTTCATAAAGAAAGTTGAGTTTGCCATTAGACTATCAGTCATAAGACACATCAATGATCCAACACGAGGAATTTAAACAATTGAAAAAAATCACTTTTTTTGCTTGAAACTGTTTGAGTGTTCTTGAGAGCTGTTGTTAAACTGTACAAAATGTTAGTTTGAGTATTTTTTTAATATGAATAATGAAGGAGGAAGTAATTTTGCCCAAGGCTGTGTGCTGTGGTGCTCTCCAGGTTCGGCATGAACCACGACGGGGTCGGCAACAGCTGCGGCTCGCGGGGGCAGGAGACGGCCAAGCTGATGGCTGCCCACATCACCATGAAGACCAACCCCTTTGTGTGGTCCACCTGCAGCAGGGATTACATCACCAGCTTCCTGGAGTAAGGAATCCACCCCTCCCTGCCCTCCCTCCAGCCTCCCCCAATCTCTTGTGAGGAGGGGGTAAAGCCAAAGCAAAGCCCCAAACCCCCCAGAACCTTCTGTCTTGTCTCCCAGAGTCTCTTTCCTTCCTTTAGACGTTTTTTCCTGCCTGTTGAACATCAAAACCCATTTATAATGTTGCTGGGATAGCTTTATTTATTATATTATTTATTATATATATAATATATTTTTATTTATTTTCATTTATTTATTATTCTCATGTTTGAAACTTCACAAATAGATCAGTTCCCCAGAGGAAGAGTGGGGGAATTGCTGGAGTAAGGAATCCACCCCTCCCTGCCCTCCCTCCAGCCTCCCCCAGTCTCTTGTGAGGAGGGGGTAAAGCCAAAGAAAGCAAAGACCCAAATCCCCCAAAACCTTCTGTCTTGTCTCCCACAGTCGCATTCCTTCCTTCCTTTAGACTTTCCCATGTTTTTCCTGCTTGTTGAACATCTAAAACCATTTTTGTTGTGGCTGGAAGAGCTTTATTTATTTATTATATTATTTATTATGTATTGTATAAAAAATAAATAATATAATAACACATCCCCACTCCTCGTGCTCCGTGCTGGCCACCCCCAGCTCCAGGAGCCTCCAGTGGGACGTGGTGTGAGCAGGATTTGGGGCTGGGGGTGATGACAGCAGCTTTGATTTAGGGGGAGCTCTGAGAGAAGCGAGGAAAGGGGAGGGAAAGGCATTTCTGGCTGAATTTGCATGTTTCCTACAAAGCTCGGGCAAGCAGGAGGTTGGGCTTGGAGAGGGAGGCTGGGGGATCACAGCTGGGTGGGGGACCAGCACCTCTGCCCACACAGTGCCCACCTGGGCACACCTGCCTGGGCACTCACCTTGGGGACAACCTGGGCTGGCAATACTCTGCAGAAGAGCTGGAGCTGTGCCAGGCCTTGGCATGGAGCTCAGGGCAAGGTTCTGCCCCCTGAGGGTGCTGGGCACTGCCCAGGCTGCCCAGGGAATGGTGCCAAGGCTGCCAGAGCTGCAGGAGCTCCCAGGGGTGCTCAGGTGGGGGTGTTGGGGTGGCTGTGCAGGGATGGGGCTGCACTGATCATCCCTGAGGGTCCCTTCCAGCTCAGGATATTCATTTGGGCTCCTCTGTCCACCTCTGCCCAGTGATGATGCCATCTGGGAATTTTAAGAGCTGTGATAATTTTCAGTAAGTGGAGATGATCCCTGTGGGTGCCTCCCAGCTCAGGATGTTCCAGGTTTCTATGAACCCTCAGATCAACACTTCCAGAGTTACCTCAGAACCAGGATGTTCTTCCCAGCCTGGGAAGGATTTCAGAGCACTTTCCACACCCAGAGCAGACCCAAATTTATCCCCTCAAGAAGCCAAGATCTGTGATGGTGTTCACAGGGGTTCTTGGATGAGGGAAGAGACGAGGATGTGACTCCATGTTTCAGAAGGCTTGATTTATTATTTTATGATATATATTACATTAAAACTGTACTAAAAGAATAGAAGAAAGGATTTCATCAGAAGGCTAATGAAGAAGAGAATAGAAAGGAATGATAACAAAGGTTTGTGGCTCGACTCTCTGTCTGAGCCAGATAAGCTGTGATTAGCCATTAATTAGAAACAACAAATGTAAGTCAATCAAAGATCCACCTGTTGCATTCCACAGCAGCAGATAATCATTGTTTACATTTTTTTCCTGAGGCCTCTCAGCTTCTCAGGAGGAAAAATCCTAAGGAAAGGATTTTCCATAAAAGATGTCTGCGACAAAGTTCAGCCCAGCAAAGCCAGGACTAACACCTGCTGCTCCCCCACCTCAGCTTCTCTCTCTCTCCTCATCTTTCTCAGCTCTGATTGTCCCCCTGTGTTTCCAGCTCGGGGATGGGACTGTGCCTGAACAACGCTCCTCCCAAGCAGGATTTCATCTACCCCACGGTGGCCCCGGGCCAGGCCTACGATGCCGACGAGCAGTGCCGCTTCCAGTACGGAGTCAAATCCCGCCAGTGTAAATACGGGGTAGAGAGCCTTCCTGCTTTACTATCGGTTCCAGGGCTGTGGGAGGGGGCGTGGGGCAAGGAGAGGTCCATGGGGCTGTGCCTGCTGCCCACATCTGTCATTGGCACCCCTAGAAATGGAGGGATGGGGCTATTTTCAAGCTAAGAACGATTTATTGCTCAGATGAACATCAGGCTCAGAGGATGTGAGATTTTAGAGCAGCAAGCAGTCAGCCATAGCTCTAAGTGGTTTCCTTACAAGACAATATATAACTTTCTAAACCAATAGACAGTTGCCACAGAACTTATTTTGCTTTTCTAACCTATCACCTTTACTTCTGCTGCACTGTGGATGCTTTTGTCCAGTGGCTTCTGTCTCACTTGCACACACATGCTTCTATTATAACTTCTAAACTCTTAACTTATTCTATACAACCACACCCTTATAAACCCTTCAGCATCTTATCAATACATTTTCCTACATTATAAACCCTTCACCATGTTATCAACAGTTTCCTACATTATAAACCCTTCAGCATCTTAGCAATACAGTTTCCTACATTATAAATCTTTCACCATCTTATCAATACATTTTCCTACATTATAAACCCTTCACCATCTTACCAATAGTTTCTTACTTACAACCCTTATTTATTTCTGCTTAATGTCTATGTATTGTATTTTTACATCAATCCAAATTTCTTCCAAGATCAAACCCTCCTGTGACTGTGGAAGTTTCATTATAAACCCTTCACTATATTATCAATACATTTTCCTACATTATAAACCCTTCACCATTTTATCAATACAGTTTCCTACATTATAAACCCTTCACCATCTTATCAATAGTTTCTCACTTAAAGCTAATTCTTACTTATAACTATAGGAACATAATTTTATGATTTTTCTGCTTAATACCTGTGTATTGTATTTTTACATCAATCCAAGCTTCTTCCAAGGCTGCAGAACAAATCCTTCCATGTCTGTGGGAATTTAATTATAAACCCTTCACCACTTTATCAATACAGTTTCCTTCCTACATTATAAACCTTTCACCATCTTACCAATACAATTTCACTTAAAGCGTATTCTTACTTACAACTTTAGGAACATAAATTTATGATTTTTCTGCTTAATGCCTGTGTATTGTATTTTTACATCAATCCAAGCTTCTTCCAAGGCTGCAGATCAAACCCTCCTGTGTTTGTGGAAGTTTCATTATAAACCCTTCACCATCTTATCTTATGCCACAATAAAACTCCAGGAAGTTTTATTTATTTATTTTATCCCAGCAGTCCCATCCTGTTTGTGAAAAACCACAACACAGATAAGGACAGGTGGGATTAGCTCAGGTGTCACCAAGGTGACACAAAGGAGAGGTGGCATGGGCTGGCTGGAGTCAGCTCTGCCATCTGAGCCTGAGGAACCTCCACAGCCAGAAGGGGTTTTTTGAGCCTTAAATGTTAAAGTTTTAGGAGATTTGATGTTACAGTCCCCTCTAAATCAGTTTAAAAGTGGAGTAAGTTCATTATTTGTAATTTTTAAAATAGATCTGATTTAATTGATTTCTCTTAAAAGCTGTTGTAAATCTTGTAAGGTGTTGATATTGGTTTGAACTTTTATTTTCTGTGGTTTGATTGTTCTGTTGGATTAGCAGGGGTTTTTTTGACTTAGACATGGGATAACTTACTGGCATTTTAAAAGCTTTTAATCTATTTTTAGTCTCATGAGAAGGGTGAAATGATATGGATAGTTTATATTTAATATAAATATAGAGGAATAATATAAAAATTATTATATTATATTATATTATATTATATTATATTATATTATATTATATTATATTATATATGTTATATTTAATATATAAAATAATATAGAAATATATAATATATAACATTATATCTAATCTAGATAAATAATATATAAATCATAATATATATTATATTATGTATAATATATAACTTAATATAGCATTATAATTTGTTATTACTATCAGAAGCTATTTCTTAATTACAATATATTATAAGCATTTCTTGGCTTATCAGTTTTTGCTACACTATATTGTAAATACTTTAAAGCTAATTATTTTAAATTACTCTTTATGATCTTACTACAATGTATTTTTATAGTTCTATTTTTCTGAAGTATACTCTTTTCTGTAAGCTCATCCTCTGAAACTTGTTCCTAGTTTAATTTTTTCCTCCACAAGGAAGGAAAAAAGTAAACTAGAGAAAACTAAACTAGAAAAATTAAAACTAGAAAAAAAACTTAAACTAGAAAAAAATAAACTTTGCTTAGGCGCTTGTGCTTAGTTTGCAAGTGTAGAGCAGGGGACAGCTCTCAGTGGCTTTGGTGTGGCTGCAGCTGGCAGGGTTTGACCTCACACTGTCCCCACCACGCTGAAGACACTCAGTGTCCCCATGTCCCTGTGTCCCACCCAGCTGGTGCCTCCCTGGCACAAGCCAATCCTAATCTGGGTTTTGTTTCTTTGCCTCTCCCTTCCTCCCCATCTGCAGGAAGTGTGCAGTGAGCTCTGGTGTCTGAGCAAAAGCAACCGCTGCATCACCAACAGCATCCCCGCCGCCGAGGGTACCATCTGCCAAACCAACACCATCGACAAGGGGGTAAGGCAGCCCTGGGCACTGCAGGCAGCTGGCAGGGATGGGCTGGGTCCCTTTTCCAGCAAAAATGGGATTATTGTTTGTGCTGGGGATGTGGGGTTGGTTTGGGAGCAGCCAGCAGCCAGCCCAGCCTTGATCCCATAGGGCAGAGCTGCCCTTGGAGGGAGGCTGGGATGGGCCAAGGAGCTCAGAAATCACCCCAAGGTCCAGCTCAGAACTCAGCTTGCACAGGGCTAGAATGTGGAATGTGGAGTATGGAATATGGAATGTGGAATGTGGAATATGAAAATTGGAAAGTGGAACGTGGAGTATGGAATATGGAATACGGAAAGTGGAATATGGAATACGGAAAGTGGAATATGGAATACGGAGAGTGGAAAGTGGAATGTGGAATATGGAATATGGAGAGTGGAAAGTGGAATATGGAATATGGAAAATAGAATGTGGAATATGGAAAATAGAATGTGGAGAGTGGAATATGAAAAATGGAATGTGGGATGTGATATATGGAATGTGGAAAGTGGAATGTGGAGTGTGGAATATGGAATGTGATATATGGAATGTGGAATATGGAATATGGGAAATAGAATGTGGAAAGTGGAATGTGAAAAGTGGAATGTGGGATGTGATATATGGAATGTGGAGCGTGGAATATGGAATGTGATATTATGGAATATGGAATGTGGAAAGAGGAATGTGGAATATGGGAAATAGAATGTGGAAAGTGGAATGTGAAAAGTGGAGTGTAGAATATAAAATGGAGAATGTAGAATGTGGAATATTGAATACGGAATGGGAAATCCCTACTCCAGCAAAATCCTCCTTGGTGCCACCCCTGAGGCACAGCAAGGTGACCTCAAGCAGCTGTGGCAGCTCAGGCTCTGCTGCCCATCCCAGTTTCTGTCACTGAAACTGAACCTGTTTAACATTTCCTGGATAACCTCTGACAGGACACGCTGCTCCTGAAAGGCAGCAAGTTTTCCATGGATTGGAAATTTCCTCCTTCTTCTTCAGGAGGAACAGACTGTCATGGAATGCCATGTCCTTAAATGAACACCTTGTCCTCAGGTCTCCTGGGATCTCCTGGCTGGTCTGAGAAAAGGGATTTTTTTCCCCCCCCCAGATTTTTGCTTTCAGAGGAACTTGGGAAAAACTGGCTATGATGAAACTTTGTTTTTTTTACCCTCAGCTGGGAGGAGAGGGCAGGATTTTCCCTGACCATGAATTTTGCCTTGATTGCTTCACTCCCTGCTCCTCCTACACCCATTTTCCCCAGTACAAAGTGAATGCACTGCTCAGACAAAGAGCCTTTGCACACAGAAACAATGGAGAATCAGGGCTGGGACATTCTCCATTCCACTAGAAAAAAAGTAATTCCCAAGAAACATTTCAAATCCTTAGGAAGCTGGAGGAGTTGGTGTGCATGGCTCTGACAAATCCATGATTATTTTCATTTTAGTTCTGCTGGGAACTGGGACAAAGAGCAGCAGACAGCTCCTGGGGTTGCACACTCACAGGGATTATGGCATTTTTTCCCTCCTAGTCATGGCTTTTTCCCAGCTTTTCCCACTTTTCAATATCCTTTTCCCTCACTTTGTGGCTGCTTTTTTACCAGACTTCTTCAAAAGCCTTGAGGGAAGGGAAATGAAGCAGTCACAGCCCCCAGGATTTGTGGGAGCTGCTCCCTGTGAGGATTCTGGCTCCCTTTGAACCCCCAGTTACCTCCCTGTGCTTACCCTTTTGGATCCATTCATTATTTGGAAGTGATTTGATGGCCTTGGGTGGAAGAAGATATTTTTATATTAAGAAGAATACACTTTTATATTAAGTTTCTGTATTGTTCCCAGCTGGAGCTGCTGGGGTGAGCCCCAGACCTCAGCCCTTGGCTGGAGCAGCTCTCCAAGGTCTTCCCTGGCTTCTCCCTTTGCCCTGGGGAGAGCAGACAGAAATATCAGGGAATTTAAAGTATGAAATATTTAAGGAGAGAGAAAATTCCTGTGCTCTGCCAGCCAGTGTGGGGGAAGGCTGAGCCAAGCTCTGCTGTACCCACATCCCAAACCTCTGGGAATTTCCTCCTCCCAGATCCCTTTTTTTTTTTTTAATAATCAATCTCCTGTGGTTGTTAAGGCTTCACCTGTCTTACCCCAAGAACCCACAGGGGCATTTTTTCCTCCTTTTTCCCAGTTTTTCTCACTTTTAATCATCCCTTTCCCCCAACTTTGTAACTGCTTTTTAACCAGGGTTGTTCAGAGGGAAGGGAAGGGAAGGGAAGGGAAGGGAAGGGAAGGGAAGGGAAGGGAAGGGAAGGGAAGGGAAGGGAAGGGAAGGGAAGGGAAGGGAAGGGAAGGGAAGGGAAGGGAAGGGAAGGGAAGGGAAGGGAAGGGAAGGGCCCCCAGGGTTTATTGAAGCTATTCCCAGGCTGTGGGAATATTGTGGAGTATCTCCTCCACATGGGATCCCCCTTTGGAGAGGCTCCGGTGCTCCCAGGGATCATGAGCTGGGATTCCTGGGAAGACACCATGCATTTTTCCCGGCTGCCCATGCAGAGCTGGCTCGGGAGGAGCAGGGAGAGGCTGTGCCAGCAGCTCCAGGGTGGGTTCCCAGCCCCTGGAAGGAGCACACAGAGCTTTCTTCCTTCCTGGGATTATCTGAGCCCCCGGGGCTCCGTGTCCGGCACCGCGCCCGGGCGGCTCTGGCACCGTCCCACCCTCCCATGCTGGGGACTCCAGGGGCTGTGGGACACGTGCCAGGCATGAGGGAAAAATTTCATAGGCAAATTTCCATGAGCATCTGTCTCCCAGTAGGACAGGGACAGGATTCTTTAAAGATCCTCAGCAGAACGATGACACAACAACTCTGATATTACAATTTAAACTTTATTTGAACTCGAGCTCTTTGCTGATCTGGACATTTTGGGCACACAAACCACACAAACCTGAGCTCTCAGTACAAACAAAACTCACTCTGTCCTGGCAGTCGTTGTGGCCATGTCCCCCAGGGATCCTGGCCCTGCCCAGCAGCAGCAGCTCCAACCCAAGATCACCTGGAACTCTGCCGAGGGTTTTTATAGGAAATCTTTAGAAAAGAATCCCTAACTGGTTTGGGTTGAGAGGGACCTTAAACCTCATCCATGGGCAGGGACACCTTCCACAGCCCAGGGTGCTCCAAGCCCCAATGTCCAACCTGGCTTTGGACACTTCCATGGATCCAGGGGCAGCCACAGCTGCTCTGGACCACATTTGGGATGTGACCCCTTGCCAGTGGATGGTACCACAGCGGCTGGGGACACTGATTCCACGGACCCCAAGGAAAGGCAAGCACCCTTTGCCTTGGAGAACTGAGCAGCTCCAAGCTCAAATTCCTCAGGACCAAAGCAGATCCCAGCCCTGCACTGGCCCCATGGAGGTTCTGGCAGGAGGATCCCCCCCAAGATGTGCAGGATGTCTCTGCTTCAGCCCACATGTCTGAAGAACAAGTTTGGACTCTTCAGTTTTCGGTCTTGAAGTTGTTTATTAATTCTTATCTATAAAATTTTCTTTCTGCCCAGCCGAGGTCTGCTCAGTAGGGCAGCCACAGGCACTCTCTGTGTTGTCTTTTTATACTACAAACTACCTATAACATATTTACACTTAATTCCTAATACCCATCACCTGTGTTAGACAGTGCACTTCTACTCTAAACCAATCCCAAAGGGCCAACATCACTGCAGAAAATGGAGAACAAAAAGAAGAAGAAGAAGGACTGGGCACGCCCAAGTTCCTCCATCTTGTCCCCATAACTCCCATTCTAAAAAGCCTTAAATCTACATTTTCACCCTGTGATCATTTTATTATTATGCTATTTAAACTTCTGTGACTTTCAGGTCCTCATACAAAGCTGGTAACTTGCTCCAGGGGTCAAAATCAAATCTGCAGGTGCTCTGGGCTGCGTGCCCGACGGGGTCCTCAACAACTCTGGACACCCGGAGGGATGCACTGAATTCCGATAGGGTCCCATTGCCGAGGTGTCCCAAGCTCTGTGTCCCCGCAGTGGTGCTACAAGAGGGAGTGTGTGCCCTTCGGGACGCGGCCGGAGGGCGTGGACGGAGCCTGGGGCTCGTGGTCATCGTGGGGCGAGTGCAGCCGGACGTGCGGCGGCGGCGTCTCCTCGTCCGTGCGCCACTGCGACAGCCCCAGGTACGCGGGGGTCACTCGTGGGCTGGGATCAGGGCAGGAACAGGAGAGGGCCGGGATGGTAGAAAAGGCGAAGAAGGGTTTATTCAAAAGAACCGCACAGTTTTTATAGAGCGGTACAATAGATTCTATTCTATTGGCTAACTAATAGAAACATCTTTCTCACGCACTGTCCTCGAGTGTTGGGGAAGATGAAACGGAAAGCCTTATAAATATGATTGTCTGGCAAAAGATTTTGAGAATATAGAAACTATAAGCGAGATTGAAATGAAAGCAAGCTTTGAGATCCCTCAGTTACTGAACAACTGGAAAACAATGGTGTGGCTGGCTGAAGGTAATCCCCTTTTGATGGAACAACACCCTCTGCTTGCAGGCATCTCCAAGGGTCAGAGCAGACCCTGCCAGCTTGGCAGAAGGGGCCCAAAGAGGAGTTTTTAGGGTTTAAAATGTAACACAGTGTGGTAATGTAGTGATTCTTATAGGCTGTATGGAAATGTTATAAGATTTGTATATTGTACTAGATTGGTTAGTGAGAATTAGAATATTCAACACAGAAGAAGATTTATTGTATTGGAATGGGAACCTCACTCACCCTTTTACTCTCTTACCCTCTCATCTTCTTTACCACTCTGTCTCTCTCGGGCCTGCTCTGAGCTGTGGCTGGCAGCTCCCAGCAGGGCCCTGCACCCAGGCCCTTTGCAATAAACCCCAAGTTCCATTACCTGGCTTCAGAGATCTCTCATCTCCATCCGTCCCCACCGTCCTACCCCCCAACACTCCTACACTTGAGAGGAACAAAAAAGTAAAGTAGAAAAACACCACCTGCAAATTGTTTATAGTCAAGAAATAATCACATCTTTCCAGCTCCATAAAACTTCTCCCAAGCCGCTGTGAGAAACGCTCACCGTTTCTCTCTGTCTGTCCCATGGCATCCATATGTGGGGGTGGCCCTGTCACCACAGCCCTGCCGTGTCCCAAACCCCTTGTGTTTGTGGGGAGGCACATCCAGGTGCCTGTGGTGCCTTGGGAAGGCTGAGCTAGAGCAGAGGCTGGATGGATGGGGAGTCGTAACTTCTTTTTGCCAGGGTTGGGATTAAATGTGTGGTATTTCTTGTTGGGACTCAGATGTTTATCAGTTCTTATCTACGTCACAGTCTCACAAACCATGTGAGACTCTTCTTGTCTATCTATGTCACAGTCTCACAAACCTCCTTCCTCTTTGGCAGGCCCACCATCGGAGGGAAGTACTGCCTGGGAGAGAGGAAACGCTACCGCTCCTGCAACACTGATGTGAGTGGGGCAGCGGGGATGGGAGGGATGGAGGGATGGAGGAGGGGGATCTGCCCTGTCCAGGGGGATCTGCCCTGTGCAGGTTGGGATCAGCCCTCTCCAAATGGGATCTGCCCTATCTGGGTTGGGATCTACCCTGTCTGGATTGGGATGAGCCCTCTTTGGATGGGATGAGCCCTGTCTGGTTGGGATGAGCCCTGTCCAGATTGGGTTGAGCCCTCTCCAGGTTGAATGAGCCCTGTCTGGATTGGGTTGAGCCCTCTCCAAATGGGATCAGCCCTGTCCAGGTGGGATGAGCCCTGTCAGGATTGAATGAGCCCTGTCCAGATGGGATGAGCCTTCTCCAACTGGGATAAGCCCTCTCCAGGTGGGATCAGCCCTATCCAGGTCAGATGAGCCCCGGTCAGATTAAATGAGCCCTCTCATTGGGATGAGCTGTGTCTCAGTAGGATGAGCCCTCTCTGGTTGGGATGAGCCCTGTTGGAATTGGGTTGAGCCCTTTCCAAATGGGATCAGCCCTGTCTGGGTTGGGATCAGCCCTGTCTCAGTAGGATGAGCCCTCTCTGGTGGGGATGAGCTGTGTCTCAGTGGGATGAGCCCTCTCCCAGTAGGATGAGCTCTTTCCAGATGGGATGAGCCCTCCCCAAGTGGGATGAGCCCTGTCCAGTTTGAGTTGAGCCCTCACCGGGTTGAATGAGCCCAGTCCAGATGGCATGAGCCTTCTCCAACTGGGATGAGCCCTCTCTGGTTGGGATGAGCCCTCTGTGGTCAGGATCAGCCCTGCCCAGGTGGGATGAGCCCTCTCCACCCAGCTGCGGGGTTCTCTGTGCAGCCGTGGGAGGAGGAGGAGGAGGAGGAGGAGGCAGGGCGGGGTGAGCCGGCAGCGATCCCGCAATGGGGAATTCCGGGCAGGACCAGGCAGGTGTGGGAGCCGGCTCCGGGGGCGGGGGGGCTGCACGGACCTGCGGGGCTTCGGCATCCAGAGGGGCCCAAAGATAAGGAGGGAAAGGAGGGGAGAGGGAGAATTCCAGCTCTGCTTCTCCCAGGCTGCTCAGGTGAGGCTGGGTCATACTCTGCTTCCCAGGGATGAGGGTTAAACCTCAAAGATTTACAGAAAAATCTGTGCTGAGGGGATGCTCAGAGGAGCTTGGGACCTGGGGATTGCAGCTTTAACACCCACGGGCTGCTGGAGAGGGAAACAGAGGGGTCCTGTTGCTTTCCTGGGTTTGGGGGATGGCTCCCCAGGGTCACAGATCAGGCAGAGCTCCTGGGGCCCCTCCTCGTGCTCTTGGTGTTCAAATCGTGTCTGGCTTTGCAGGAGGGACTGTCCTGCCTCCGTGTAGCAGTGTCAGGGCTGATGTCCCTGTCCCCAAGGGGCGGGGGTCCCTGAGGAGCTGGTGGCAGTGCCCCAGTGTCAGAGCTGGTGTTCCTGTCCCCAAGGGGCTAGTGGCAGTGCCCAGTTGCCAAGGCTGATGTCCCTGTCCCTGAGGGGCTGGTGGCAGTGTCCAGTTGCCAGAGGTGGTGGCAGTGTCCCATTGTTAGGGCTGATATCCCTGTCCCTGACAGGCTGGTGTCCCTGTCCCCAAGGAGTTGGTGGCAGTGCCCCATTGTCAGGGCTGATGTTCCTGTCCCCAGGGGCTGGTGGCAGTGGCCCGTTATTAAGGCTGGTGTCCCTGTCCCCGAGGGGCTGGTGTCCCTGTCCCCAAGGGGCTGGTGGCAGTGCCCAGCATCAGAGCTGGTGGCAGTGTCCCATTGTCAGAGCTGATGTCCCTGTCCCCAGGGGCTGGTGACAGTGCCTGGCTGCCAGAGCTGGCATCCCCATCCTCAAAGGGCTGGTGGCCATGCGCCATGTCAGGCCTGATGTCCCTGTCCCCGAGGGGCTGATGGCAATGCCCTGTTGCTTAGAGCTGGTGGCAGTGCCCTGTATCAGAGCTGATGTCCCTGTCCCCAGGGAGCTGGTGGCCATGCCCCACTGTCAGGGCTGATGTCCCTGTCCCCAGGGCTGGTCCCTCCCCATCCCCACACTGACCCATGGCTCTGTGCCCACAGGACTGCCCACCGGGCTCGCAGGATTTCCGAGAGCTGCAGTGCGCCGAGTTCGACAGCGTGCCCTTCCGAGGGAAGTACTACACCTGGAAAACCTACCGGGGAGGTGAGCTGGGGCTGCTGGGGCTGGGCTCCTCTGCTGTCACAGGGCAGGGTGGTAAAAATGCTGAAACCCCCTCAAAGGGGCTCCTTCAGAACCCTGAAGGCTTCTGAAACTCCTTTCTCGGAGTAAGGCAGGATGTGGTGGTGCTCGCAGGGGTCCCAGGATGAGGGAAGAGATGAGACTCTTGGTTCTATGATTCAGAAGACTGATTTATTATTTTATGATATATGTTATATTAAAAGAAAATGATATATTAAAATGATACTAAAAGAATAGAAGAAAAGGATTTCATAGGAAATTTCAAGGAAAGGAAAAGGAACAGGGAAAAGGAAAAGGAAAAGGAAGGAAATCTTGTCACTTCTCACAGCCTCAACACAGGTGGCTGTCATTGGTCATCAAGTAAAAACAATTCACATGCTGGGTAAACAGTTCTCCAAATCACATTCCAAAGCAGCAAAACATGGAGAAGATGAAACTTCCCAGCTTCTCAGGAGAAAATATCCCAATGAAAGGATTTTTTCATAAAACATGTCTGTGACAACAGTGCTCTAGGCTGGGGGTGGTGTGGCTGGACAATGCCCTGGCTAGAAGGGACCTGGGGGTACTGGTCAACAGCATGAGCCAGCAGTGTGCCCTGGTGGCCAAGAAGGCCAACGGCTCCTGGCCTGGATCAAGAATGGTGTGACCAGCAGAAGCAGGGAGGTCATTCTGCCCCTGTACCAGGCACTGGTGAGGGCAAACCTTGAGTGCTGTGTCCAGTTCTGGCCCCTCAGTTTAGGAAGGACGTTGAGATCCTTGAATGTGCCCAAAGAGGCAATGAGGCTGGAGAGGGGCTGGGAACACAAACCCTGTGAGGTTCTGCTGGAGCAGGGATCCTGCACAAGGGGGGAGTTTTCCTCTGCAGCTCCAGGGCTGCTGGAGATGGGCCTGGGCTCCCTCTGGGTATCCAGTGGAAAGGCTGTTCTGGTGTCCCAAACCTCAGATTGGATCCAGGTAGGAATGCTTGGCTCCTCCCCTGGGCGGATGCTGGGATTGGATCAGCCCTGCAGGGACACTCAGTGGCCATGGACAGCAGAGATCTCCTGGAGGGAGGGTTGGCTGTGGGGGAGATAAAGAAAAAACTGCCCCATCAACAGCAGAGAACTGCCCCAGCTCTGACAGATGAGAATAGAACACACAGCCCCATTTCCGACCTAAAATAGGAACTCACTGGCGAGGAGACAGAGCAGGCAGGGAAAGCTTCCTGAGCAGGAGAAGGGATGGGATCTGATGGATCCTTCAAAGAGCAGCACTTCCCTCTTCCTGAGGTCAGCCCTGGGTCCTGCAGAAGGCTCTGGAGGAGGCTCTGTGGCACAAATCTCTCAATAATGAGGAGGAACAAACAGCTCATCTCCTCGGTGCAGTTAATGAACTGGGCTGGGGAAATCCTTCCCAGCTGTGCAAACAAGCCCAGCTCCCAGCGGGGCTCCTGCATCTGGAGCAGCTGTGCTGAGGCTGCAGGGCATGGATCAATAAAAATGGAATAAAATTTTGGGAAGCTGTAAAGTCACCCCGAGACCTCAATGGATGTCAGACTGGGAGACACCCCTGGCTCAGACCTCTCTCCTCCCCAGGCATGGCCCAGGGCTGGGCTGGCCAGCTGGACATCACCCTTGAGGTGTCATCTGACCCTTACAGGGATTTTTGGCTTTCATAAAGAGCCCCTTCCTCTCTCTGTGCTTCAGCTTCCTCTGCCACAAAATGAGTGATGAAACCTCCCCTGGTGGGAGGCTGGCAGTGCTGACCTTGTGTGGAAGGGATTTGGGAGCTTCATCTCCTCTTCCCACAGTGGCTGTGGGTCATTAGGAGCATTTTAATTTTGTTTATTCAGAGTCAAAGAAGGAAAGGAAAAGGAAAAGGAAAAGGAAAAGGAAAAGGAAAAGGAAAAGAACCATGGAGCAGGGAACAACTTTGGACAAGTTTGGGCTCTCTCTCAAAACTGGGAGATCTGGTTTGTGTCCAGTGCCTAAAGGGGACTGGAAATAAACAGAATTTTAGCAAGGTCTGGAGGGATAGGACACAGGGAATGGCTCCCACTGCCAGAGGGCAGGGATAGATGGGATATTGGGTAGGGATTACTCCCTCTGAGGGAACTTCATCCAGATATTTGGTTCTATTTGCATATGGGGGGGGTTAATGTCCCAATTACAGTTTCAGGTAATGAAGTCATTGACCCCCAGTTTGCTCTCCCCAGTTCACTTTTATTTCTATTTCTGGGGCCTGAGGCAGTGAGGTGTCCTTGAATGCCAGGCCTGGAGAGGAATTGTTGTGTCTGCCCAAACTGGGAAAGCAGCAGCTCACACTGTGTGTGGAGTTTGGAGTTATATACTATAGAATTGCAGGATTACAAATAGATTACAAATATAAAAGCTAAAATCCTAAGATGAGGTTGATGTCTTTAATTTTAAGAATAGCTCATTTGCAGACCCTAACCCTCCAATTTTTAGACACCTTCCAAATAGCACACAGGCAAAATTGAATGAAAATCCTCCAGTTTTAATGGGAAACCCTGAGACAGAACAAACTGAAGGACCATTTTCACACATGCAAAATTGAAAGAAAATCCTGCAGTTTTAATCAGAAACCCTGAGACAGGACAAACTGCAGGACCATTTTCACTCATCCCACATGGAGCAATTTGGCACAGCACTTTTGCTGAGCTCCCCCTGCTCAGCAGCTGCTTCTCCAGGGGCTTGCCCAGGCATCCTGCTCCAGAAAATGCCTCCAAGCTGCTGAATTCCCCTCTCGTGTCTCCTCCTGCTCCTCCCTCTCCCAGCTTTGCTCTCTCTTCCCCTCCAGCTGCTCCGGCACAGCTGGGCCCCCTCCCCTCCCCTCCTTTTACTCCTTTGATGTCCTATATTGAGTTTCCCTTTTGCACATTCCCATTGCTCCCATCCAAGGTGCTTCCCCAGCTCTGGCACAGGGATCAGGAGCAGCTCAGGCACCTCTGCCAGGCTCCTGCTGGGTCTCCTGGGATGCTCAGTGAAGGCAGCAAATGCCACAAACCACACCAGGGGTTGAGAAAATCCCGTGGCAGCAGGCAGAGAATGCTCTGCTGGAGCCACATCCCGCTCCCAGGTACTTCATCTGGATATTTGGGTGAAAATATAGGAAAATACAGAAATTTCAGATGTAATTTGAAGATCCTTCTCCTTCATCCTCAAGCCACACCAGGGGTTCAGAAAATCCAGGGTATGTGTCCAGTTCAAGGGCCTGGCTCCCTCCTCCAGGGGCATCCTCATGGTTTTCTGCATCCTTTCTTATGGAAATAAATCACACAGATTCCGTTTTCTTCTTGGTGGAAAAAAAAATCCCATTCTTTATTCACAAAAGAATAAATTCTTTATTCTCCCTTTTATACCATTTTACAGATCTCCTGTGTGACTCCAATTGGTCAGTAGCTTTCTTGGCAATTTATTGACTAGGAACAAATTGTTATTTTGTATTGATTGGTCACTCTAACCTGGTATGTACCTGCAGGAAAAGTTGTTTGTGAGAGCAGGCTTGATTTTGTTAAGATTTTATGAAGCCTTTATGATTTTTCTACTGATTCCAGGAGAGCAGGCTTCATTTAATGAACATTTTATGATATTTCTACTGATTACAGGAGAGCAGGCTTGATTTAATTATGATTTTATGAAGCCTCCATGATTTTTCTACTGATTCCAGGAGAGCAGGCTTGATTTGATGAACATTTATGATATTTCTACTGATTTTACTGAGAAGAGGTTTAATTTTATGAAGATTTTAGGAAGCCTTTATGAAATTTCTACTGATTCCAGAAGAGCAGGTTTGATTTTATGAGGATTTTAGGAAGCCTTTATGATATTTCTACTGATTCCAGGAGTGTAGGTTTGATTTGACGAACATTTTATGAATATTCAATATTTCTACTGGTTCCAGGAGAGCAGGTTTAATTTTATGACAATTTTTATGAAGCCTTTATGATGTTTCTACTGATTCCAGGAGAGCAGGCTTGATTTGATTAACATTTTATGATATTTCTACTGATTTTAAGAGAAGAGGTTTAATTTTATGAAGACTTTAGGAAGCCTTTATGAAATTTCTACTGATTCCAGAAGAGCAGGTTTGATTTTATGAGGATTTAATGAACATTTTATGATATTTCTACTGATTCCAGGAGAGCAGATTTGATTTTATGACAATTTTTATGAAGCCTTTTTGATGTTTCTACTGATTCCAGGAGAACAGGTTTGATTTTATGAGGATTCTAGGAAGCCTTTATGATATTTCTACTGATTCCAGGAATGTAGGTTTGATTTGACAAACATTTTATGAATATTCAATATTTCTACTGATTCCAGGAGAGCAGGTTTGATTTTATGAGGATTTAATGAACATTTTATGATATTTCTACTGATTCCAGGAGAACAGATTTGATTTTATGACAATTTTTATGAAGCCTTTTTGATGTTTCTACTGATTCCAGGAGAACAGGTTTGATTTTATGAGGATTTTAGGAAGCCTTTATGATATTTCTACTGATTCCAGGAGTGTAGGTTTGATTTGATGAACATTTTATGAATATTCAATATTTCTACTGATTCCAGGAGAGCAGGTCTGATTTTATGAGGATTTAATGAACATTTTATGATATTTCTACTGATTCCAGGAGAGCAGATTTGATTTTATGACAATTTTTATGAAGCCTTTATGATGTTTCTACTGATTCCAGGAGAGCAGGCTACATTTAATGAACATTTTATGATATTTCTACTGATTTTAGGGGAAGAGGTTTAATTTTATGAAGATTTTAGGAAGCCTTTATGAAATTTCTACTGATTCCAGAAGAGCAGGTTTGATTTTATGAGGATTTAATGAACATTTTATGATATTTCTACTGATTCCAGGAGAACAGATTTGATTTTATGACAATTTTTATGAAGCCTTTTTGATGTTTCTACTGATTCCAGGAGAACAGGTTTGATTTTATGAGGATTTTAGGAAGCCTTTATGATATTTCTACTGATTCCAGGAGTGTAGGTTTGATTTGATGAACATTTTATGAATATTTAATATTTCTACTGATTCCAGGAGAGCAGGCTTGATTTGATGAACATTTTATGATATTTCTACTGATTTTAAGAGAAGAGGTTTGATTTGATGAACATTTTATGAATATTCAATATTTCTACTGATTCCAGGAGAGCAGGTTTGATTTGATGATGATTTTATGAACCTTTATGATTTTTCTATGTGACTGCACCACTTTTGGCCCCGTTTGAAGCTGTGCTCCTTCCCCAGGGGGTGTCAAGGCGTGCTCCCTCAACTGCCTGGCCGAGGGCTTCAACTTCTACACGGAGAGAGCGGCGGCCGTGGTGGATGGAACGCCCTGCAGGCAGGACTCCAACGACATCTGCGTCAACGGGGAGTGCAAGGTGGGATGGGGACAGGGTCTAGCATGGGGGACAGGGACACAACCCCAGGAATGGGGGGGGCAAGGACTGAGCCCAGGGCAGAGGGGACAGGGACAGACCCCAGGACAGGGGGACAAGGATAGACCCTAGGGTGGGGGGACAGGGACACATCCCCCAGGTAGGGGGGACGGGAACAAAGCCTGGAATAGAGGGACAGGGACAGAGCCCCTAGGACAATGGGGACAATGACAGATCTGAAGTAAGGGGCACAAGGACAGACCCCCGGGATAGGGGACAAGGACAGGGACAGACCCTTGGGAATGGGGGGGCAAGGACAGATATTGGAATATGAATCCCAATATTACCAGTTAGATAGTGCCTGGGCCAGTCTGACCCTCGCTGCTGGGCCAAAGGCAGCAACTGTGGTGTAATCACCCCAGAGATACCTTGGCTTGCTGGAGATTGCAGCTGGGCACTGAACAAGTCCAGGCTTGTTAGGAACTCTGTTTACCTCAGGAGGAAAGCTTCAGGCGATGGTGAAGAGAAAAAGGATGGATTCTGCTGGAGGGTTTATATCCAGAGGTTTATTCCATGGTTACAGAGGTCTGAACGTGAGCAACTGCTCCAACAGAATCCCAACCGCATGGTCTGATTCACCTTTTAAGCTCAGGGACAGGGGGAGGGGAGGGGACAGGTGAGCACCAACCAGGTGAGAGGGGCAGGGTCTCAAGGGACAAGGGACACCCAGACAGGCCAATGACCCCCAGGCCTGAGGGGCATCCTTTGAACTTGACCAACCACACGACGCCTTGCTGGAATGTTAGGCCTGATGGACAGGACTCACTCGGCAAGGGGGCGAGGGGGAAGGGAGAGAGGTGTAGGCACACCTGGGGAAGGAAGTTTACGACACACTGCAACAGACAGATATCTGGGATGGGGGGACAGGGACAGACTGCCAGGAATGGGGAACAGGGACAGACTGCCAGGATGGAGGAAAAAGACAGACTCTGGGTTGGGGGGACAGGGACAGACTCCTGGGAATGGGGGACAGGGGAAGAATCCCCAGGGGACAAGGGGACAAGGACAGACCCCAAGGGCTGAGGGGACTAGGACAGATATCTGGGCAGGGGGGACAGGGACAAACCTCCAGGATGGGGGACAGGGACAGATATCTGGGAATGGAGGACAGGGACAAACCCCCCCAGAATGGGGGGACAGAGACAGACCCCTGGAATGGGGAGACAAGAACAGACTCTCCCCCCAGGAATGGGAGACAGGGACAGACCCCAGGACTGGAGGGGTGCAAGGACAGATATCTGGGCAGGGGGGACAGGGACAGACCCCTAAGGACCCCCAAGCAGAGGGGACAAGGACAGACCCTCTGGGTAGAAGGGACAAGAAGAGATCCCCAAGAAGAGGGGACAAGCACAGACCTGCAGGGCACAGGGGACAAGGACAGACCCGTGAGCAGAAGGGACAAGAACAGATCTCTGGGCAGAGGGGACAGGGACAGAGCCCCAGGCAGGGGACAGGGTAGAGATCCCCAGGAAGAGGGGACAAGGACAGACCTGTGGGCAGAGGGGACAAGGACGGACCCCCAGGGCATGTGAGCGTTGCCCTCAAACTGCTCACACAGACTGGGATGGGTGGAGGGTTAAGAGAGCTGGGCCTGCTCACCTGGACAGGAGAAGGCTCCAGGGACTCCTCAGAGCCCCTGGCAGGGCCTGAAGGGGCTCCAGGAGAGCTGCAGAGGGACTGGGGACAAGGCCTGCAGGGACAGGACACAGGGAATGGCTCCCACTGCCACAGGGCAGGGCTGGGTGGGAGATTGGGAATCAGGAATTGTGGAATCCATCCCTGGAATGGATTTCCCAAAGCAGCTGTGGCTGCCCCTGGATCCCTGGCAGTGCCCAAGGCCAGGCTGGGCAGGGCTGGGAGCAGCCTGGGACAGTGGAAGGTGTCCCTGCCATGGCAGGGGTGGGATGAGCTTTGAGGTCCCTTCCACCCAAACCATTCTGTAAGTCCATTATTTCTCTGCCTGGAGCAGGAACATTCCCATCCTCTCTGCACTCCCTGCCTCACAGATGGATCCCTGCAGCCCCAGCCTGTGCAGCCCCAGCCCCTTTGATGTTTCCCTTGCAATGGGATCTGGGGGGAGCTGTAAAAGTTAATTATAAGAAAGCTCTGTGGGAGTGGCCAACATCTCCCAGCAGGCAGACAGACAGACAGGCTGTGTGTCTGTCTGCCTCCCTTCCTGCATCTCTGGGCTCTGTTTGTCTCCATGGGGCAGTGGAACAAAGGGGGATTCTGTGACCATGTTCACAGGAGTCTCAGGTTGAGGGAAGAGACAAGGATCTGACTCCATGTTTCAGAAGGCTTGATTTATTATTTTATTATATATATTATATTAAAACTATACTAAAATAATAGAAGAAAGGATTTCATCAGAAGGCTGGCTAAGAATAGAATAGGAAGGAATGATAACAAAGGTTTGTGGCTCGAACTCTCTGTCTGATCCAGCTGACTATGACTGGCCATTAATTACAAACATCCCCACGAGACCAGTCACAGATGCACCTGTTGCATTCCACAGCAGCAGATAATCAATGTTTGCCTTTTGTTCCTGAGGCCTCTGAGCTTCTCAGGAGGAAAAATCCTAAAAAAAAAGATTTTTCATAAAAGATGTCTGCGACACTGAGGGGACAGCAGGGTCTCTCTGGGCTGGCTCATTGCTGCTGTTCCTCCCCACAGCACGTGGGCTGTGACCGGGTGCTGGGCTCCGACTCCAAGGAGGACAAGTGCCGGGTGTGTGGAGGAGATGGCAGCTCCTGCGAGACCATCGAGGGCGTCTTCAACCACTCCCTGCCCGAGGGAGGTAGGGAACAAACGGCCTGCTCACCCTCAATCCCTCCTCCTCCTCCTCACCTGGCCCTGGGGACAGGCAGGGACAAATCCCAGAGCTCAATCCCAAGGGGTGGCACCAGGCAGCAAATCCCTCCTGTCCACCAGCCAAGCCGTGCTGGGAAATAAGGGACACTTTGAGCCAGGTCTCATCAGCTTTTGGAGATTTATTTCACACCCAAGATAGCTCAGCTACTTTATAAGGCATAAAATCAACAGGATTTGTGGTAGTGTTGGAAACAAAAAGTGTTTAGAGGGTGGTGGCTGTTACCTGTTGCCTGAAATATGGGATATCCCTGAAATAGGGGATATCCCTGAAAAATAGCTCAGCTAGCTTAGAAGGTATAAAATACTTCTGTGGTTGTGTTGGAAACTAAAAGTGTTTAGAGGGTGGTGGCTGTTACCTGGTCCCTGAAATGTGGGTCTCCTTGAGTCTCATCAGCTCTTGGAGATCAAGGTAGCTCAGCTACCTTAGAAGGAATAAAACAGGAGGATGGCTTCTGTGGTAGTGTTGGGGGGAAAAAGGTTTTAATTAAAGGCAAAATAACAAAACTCTTTGCAGAGAAAAACCCAGCCAGGTGCAAGAGGGTCTTGCTCTGGTAAAACACCTCGCAAAAGCCATTCGTTTCTTTGTTCTCTTCTTTTTCTAGTAAATTGCCCAGGCAGGACTTTTTGGCTCCTGTCTGATTAGTTATCCTTAAATTTGAGGTGAAGTCCTCATGTCCTATGAGATGCCTTTTCAATCCAGGAGAGGAACTTTTGGGCTTATTTCCCTTTTAAGGGGACAAAGGATAGTTTTGTCACTCCATCAACAAGGGGCACATTCCTATAGTGCCCCAGCCTCCAGTGGTGCCCAAATCTCTGACACAGAGCTCCAAGCCCCTTCCCTGCTCCCCAGGGCTGATCCCAGCTCCACAGCACATTCCCAGTCCCACCACAAGAGCCCCCAGTACAAACCTGCTCCATTTCGGTGCCCAAAATGCTTTTTCCATCATTTCCCCATGGAAAAGGGGGTTGGCTCACGCTCCCATCCAGCCCAGGGCAGCTCTGGCTCTGGGACTGGAGGCTGAAAATGCTGCTCATCTGCTTGTCCCACAGGTTATGAGGAGGTGATCCAGATCCCCAAGGGCTCTGTGCACATCGACATCCGGGAGCTGAACCTCTCCATCAACTACCTGGGTGAGCTGGGGCTGCTGAAATCCCACCCAGGCCCTGCCATGTCCCTGGGATTAGCAGGGAAATGCAGGGAGAACTTCCCACTGCATCTGGGAATGGGGATTTGGGGGTGCCAGGCTGGGATTTGGGGCAGGGGAGGGCAGCAGGGCAGTGTGTCCCCCAGTGTCCCTGTCTTGTGTTAGCATCACAACCTTGAGCAAACCCCACATCCCTCAGCTCATGGCATCCTGGGAATTAAAAACACATTTTCCTCGGGCTCGGTTTTCCAGCCTTGCTCAGCCCTGCTTTCACCACGAGGGTTTTTCTTTCCCCTTTTTTCCTCCCTGTCCCCTGAGCAATGCAGAGCAGGGCAGGCTGCTCTCCCTGGATGCTGCCGGGCACCAGCAGGATTCTCCTGGCAATGGAGGTGCCTCCATCCCTCCCTGCCCGGTGTGTGGGGACTCCTTTCTGCATTTCTGCGCTCTCAGGACAGTGTTTGACACTCGGGCATCCCTGATGGAGGGAGCATCCTCCACTCCCGCAGCATCCCCCGCGTCCCGAGCAGGGCAGCGGTGCCCGGAGCTCGGTGGAGGTTTAGGAGGGAAGGCAGGAGCAGGAGCGAACGCTCCGATCCCCCTCTAGCGACTCTGCCGGGCAACCACAGCCCTGCTCCGGGCCCCAGCAGCTCCAGCACCGGCTGGAGTCTGTACAAATCACAAACGGGATGGGACTGCTGGGGACGTGCCTTGAGCTGTTTTGTTTTTTAGCATCAGTCTCATTACGTGGTGATGACAACCACCAGCTCACATCCCAAGAACTTAGTGTTACAACTCACTTTAAAAGTTTTTTGACCAATCACACAAAGCAAAAGCACATTGACTGTATTTATATCTGTATAGTATATATTCTATATTGACAGTAGTTCTATCCAACCACTATAAGCACATGTACCTTTGGTTAAAACAATGCTTGCTTATTTCAAATACAACACCTGCTTCTGAGCCTTAAATCACAATGCACAGAGCTCCATTATTAAGCTTAGAACTTCCTAATATCTGGCTAGATAAACTTTTCTGTAGCTTAGGGAGTTATTCTAGACAAGCGTTAATACACAGACCATTGTTCTATTCATCCTTGCTTATCTACTTTTTAAGTAATTTTTCTGCTGACCTATCTCATGGCTGCTGTGTGACGGTGTTCACAGGGGTTTTCAGATGAGGGAAGAGACAAGGATCTGACTACCTGTTTCAGAAGGCTTGATTTATTATTTTATGATATATATTACATTAAAGCTATACTAAAAGAATAGAAGAAAAGGTTTCACCAGAAGGCTGGCTAAGCTAAGAATAGAAAGGAATGATAACAAAGGCTCTGTCTCGCACTCTCTGTCTGAGCCAGATGGGCTATGATTGGCCATTAATTAGAAACAACCACGAGACCAATCCCAGATCCACCTGTTGCATTCCACAGCAGCAGATAATCAATGTTTACATTTTGTTCCTGAGGCCTCTGAGCTTCTCAGGAGGAAAAAATCCTAAGGAAAGGATTTTTCATGAAAAGATGTCTGCAAGACTACTGCTTAGCTCTAATCACAGTTCTGCTGTCTCTGAGGCCTGCCTTTTGCAGCTTTCCCAAAACCCTCTGGTTTTGTGGATTCCCAGCTGGGTTTGAGCCTGGCTTGGTGGCCAGGGAGGTTCTGGGCAGGCACTGTGGGTACCTCGGTGCCCCTGTGCCCTCCCTGGTGCCCTTTAGCAATGCTCTGAGCCCTGCAGGTGGGCAGCACCTGGCTGAGGTTGGCCCAGGTGCCCCCAGCTCTGTGCTGAGCCCCCTCCCCTGTGCTGGCAGCGCTGCGAGGGGACAGTGGGGAATATTTCATCAACGGGAAGCTCTCCATCGATCCCCCCCGGCGCTTCGACATCGCCGGCACCACCTTCCACTACAGGAGGTCCCCTGAGGAGCCCGAGTCGCTGGAGGCCTTGGGACCCACCAACATCACCCTCTTTGTCATGGTTGGTACCTTCATACCCCTCCTGGTGTCCTAAGTTGGGCTGGAAGGATCAATGTGATGGTGTTCACAGGGGTCTGAGGATGAGGGAAGAGACAAGGATCTGACTCTATGTTTCAGGAGTTGTATTATTTTTATTAATTTTTAATTATTTTTATTATTCTTCTTATATTTATTATTTTATTATATATATTACATTAAAACTACAGTAAAATAATAGAAGAAAGGATTTCATTAGAAGGCTAGCTAAGAATAGAAAAAGAAATAATGCCAACAAAGGCTTCTGTCTTGGACAGACAGTCTGAGCCAGCTGACTGTGATTGGCTATTAATTAGAAACAACCATATGAGACCAATCACAGATGCACCTGGAATTTTTCTTCACTCAGGGTCACCAAATGTGGAATTTTTCTCCACTCGGGGTCACCAATTGTGATGGTGTTCACAGGGGTCTCAGGTTGAGGGAAGAGATGAGGATCTGACTCCATGTTTCAGAAGGCTGATTTATTATTTTATGATATATATTATATTAAAAGAAAATGAAATATTAAAACTACACTAAAAGAATAGAAGAAAGGATTTCATCAGAAGGCTAGCAAGGAATAGAAAGGAATGGAATGATAATAAAATTTTGTGACTGAACAGAGAGTCCAAGACAGCTGACTGTGGTTGGCCATTAATTAGAAACAACCACATGAGACCAATCCCAGATGCACCTGTTGCATTCCACAGCAGCAGATAATCATTGTTTACATTTTGTTCCTGAGGCCTCTCAGCTTCTCAGGAGGAAAAATCCTAAGGAAAGGATTTTTCATAAAAGATGTCTGTGACAGATCTTGCTGTGGCTGCCTGGGGGTTGGAGCTGGTCAGCCCCCGGTGTGGCTGTTGGGGGTAAAGGGAAACAGGGAGCAGGGGTAAATTGGGCTAAATTGACACAGTAAATCACAAAATTAGTTAGAAAAGCCCTGTGAGACCAAACTGTGACCTGACACTGCCTAGTCAGCCAGATTGTGTCACTGAGTGCCACATCCAGCCTTGAAAGAGTCACCCCAGGTGGGACAGGAGCCCACCGTCCCTGCATTAGGGCCCCAGTGTTTTATCCACTGGGCACTCCCAGATCTCCCTCCCTGATTCTCAGCTCTGCTGCCCTAATCTGTCAGGTTTTGGGATGATTCCACCCTTGAGTGCCTGGCAGCTCATTCCCTGATCGAGCACCTCTGTCACCACTGGTGGCTGCCCTGCCAGCCCTGGGAGGGGCAGGAAGGGGACAGAGGAATATTCCAGGCTGTTGGAGAGGCTGTGGGATGCCAGCTGGGTGGTCACTGTGGTGGCACTGATGTTCTGGGGGTGCCTTTCCTGCAGGTGCTGGTGCGGACAGAGCCGCAGGGCATCCGATACAAGTTCAACGCTCCTGTGGGCAGGGACGGCTCCAGCCTCTACTCCTGGCACTACACCCCATGGACCAAGTGCTCCGTGCTGTGTGCAGGGGGTGAGCTCTGCTGCTGGGCTGCTTTGGGGGGACATGTGGGACCCGCCCTGTGCTGTGGCTGGGCCTCTGCTTGGCTCTGAGGAGCTCTGGGGTCTTTACACAGCCCCACCCCACACTCAGCCATAGGAGAGTTGTGTCAGGGCAAAGAACTTGGGTGCCATCTTCAGCTGGGCCACAGGTATGAGTAGATTAACCCTAAAGATCAAAATTTTCCTGTCCCTGCCATGGCAGGGACACTTCCCACTGTCCCGGGTGCTCCCAGCCCTGTCCAGCCTGGCCTTGGGCACTGCCAGGGATCCAGGGGCACCCACAGCTGCTCTGGGAAATCCATTCCAGGGATGGATTCCACAATTCCTGATTCCCAATCTCCCACCCAGCCCTGCCCTGTGGCAGTGGGAGCCATTCCCTGTGTCCTGGGCACCCTCCTAGGGAACAATTCCTGCCCAATATCCCACTCTCACTTTTATAAATGTTGGTCTATTATCATATTGCAGTTAATTGTCCAATTACAGCTCCAGCCCATGAAGTTCCATCCTTGTTTTTCTCTCTCCAGCCCACGTTGCTTGTGCTCTTGGGCCTGAGATTTGGGTCATTTGTCCTTGGTCCCCAGCTGGAGCAGGAATTATTTTGTCTCCCTGCTCTGTGCACAGAGCTCACCATCCCCTGATGTGAAGCCCAGACCCACCCACTAAAGCAGCACAGAATCTGAAAAATAGAAAAGCTCAAACCTGAGGCATCACAGACTCAGCCTCCTCCTCCCTTTTCCCCTTCCCTCTTTGCCCTGGGCAGGCAGCCAGACCCAGTCTGTGGTGTGCAGGAAGCTCTCTGATGGCTCAACTGTCCCCAACCACTTCTGCAGCGCTGACACCAAAGTGCCCGAGCGACAGAGGAGCTGCAACACCGAGCCCTGTCCCCCTGCGTGAGTAACAACACGGGAAATTAATTATTATCATTATCATTATCATTATCATTATCATTATCAGTATTATCTTCTTGTTGTTGTTTTCTTTTTTCTGATAAACTTTAATAGAAAGTTTATGTCGTATGGATTTGTATGTAAACTTTGAGATAAGAAATGTTCATTTAGGAGATCAACGTTTCTTTGGAGAAATAGAACTATGAAAGATAGACCCACGGAGAGGAATTTTAGATAATAATAGCTCTGGATAATTTTAGATAATAATATTAGTATTATTAAACAATTTTAGAAAATAATAATAGTATTATTATTAGATAATAATATTTTATATATTTATTATCTAATATTATTAATAATTATACAATTATACTAATATTATACTAATAATTATAATAATAATATTATCCTAATTATATATACATATGATAATATTATACTGGAATTATTATCTAATATTATTATATAATAATATTAGTATATTAATATATTTATTATTAATGATATTAAATACATTTTAGATAATAATAGCTTTAAAGCATTTACAACATAATGTATCAAAAACTAATAAGCCCAGAAAAGCTTATAACACATTATAATTAAGAAATGGTTAATTTCTAATTAAAATAGCATAAATTATAACGACTATATTGTCTCACCCTTTGCATGAGACTAAAAATAGAAAAAAAATTACAATTAATTTAATTTTAAATTAATTTTTTCATTTAAAATTTAAATTAAATTTGAACATTTAGTTTTTGAAATTAAATTTATACCTTTAGTTTTTAAAATTAAATTTATACATTATCTTTTTAAATTCAATTTTTAAATTTAAATTTTAGAATTAAATTTTTAAAATAAATTTTTTAGAACACCTTTCAGTTACCCCATCTCTAAGTCAAAAAAGGACTTAATCCAAAATACCTGGAGCTCAGGCAGGGAGCCAGGGAGGAAGACCAGGGTAGCAGAGAGTGAAATTCCCAAGTCACAACCCCCACTGGTGACACTGCAGCTCTGCTGGGGAATGGGATGGGCGTTTCTCCTCTGTGTCCCAGATATTCAGTGAGGATTTGTGCCAGCCCCTGCCTGGCTCCTCTCCTGAAGGGGAAGGGGAGATGTGCAGGGACTCAGGGCTACAGCCAGAGCTGCCTGGGAGGCTGTGGCTGCAGAAGGGCCAGGGCTGTGTGCAGGGCAGTGGGGCCCAGCCCGGCCCGGCCCAGCTCTGCTGTTCCCCATCCCCAGCTGGGCCATTGGGAACTGGTCCGAGTGCAGCCGCAGCTGCAACGAGGGCGTCCGGACCCGCAGCGTGTTCTGCAAGAGGAAGATCTCTGCCAGCGAGGAGAAAACCCTGGATGATGCCTCCTGCCCCCAGCCACGGCCCAAGATGCTGGAGCCCTGCAACAACCAAACGTGTCCTCCCGAGTGGGTGGCCCTGGACTGGTCAGAGGCGAGTGCCCAAAGGAGGGACACGGAGCTGGGGAAGGGCTGAGGAGCAGCTGAGGGCACTTGGCTCGTTCAGCTGCAGCCCAGGAGACTGAGGGGAGGCTCCTCGGGGGCTGCAGCTCCTCCCCAGGGCAGGCACAGGGGCAGGGGCTGAGCTCTGCTCTGGCACAGGGACAGGAGCCCAGCAAGGGCTGCAGCTGTGCCAGGCCTTGGCATGGAGCTCAGGGCAAGGTTCTGCCCCCCGAGGCTGCTGGGCACTGCCCAGACTGCCCAGGGAATGGTGCCAAGGCTGCCAGAGCTGCAGGAGCTCCCAGGGCTGCTCGGGGTGGGGGTGTTGGGGTGGCTGTGCAGGGACAGGGCTGGGATCAATGATCCCTGAGGGTCCCTTCCCACTGAGCACATTCCAGGATTCCGTGGTCTGTCCAGTCTCTGAGCCTGTGTGGAGCTGGCTGTGCTGGCAGTGCAGGCAGTGGGGTCGTGTCTGTCACTCCTGGTGTCACCTGAACTCTCAGTGGCTGCTGCTGCCCAGGGTGACAGAGCTGGACAGGGCTCTGAGCAGCCTGGGGCTGGTGGATGGTGGAACAAGATGGTCCCTAAGGTCTCTCCCAACCCAAACCAGCACTCCCAGGGTGCTCAGGGTGGAGTTTGGGTGGCTGTGCAGGGACAGGGCTGGGCTGATCCTCCCTGAGGGATCCAGCTCAGGATGTTCTGATTCTGTGATTGACACCATCTCTCCCCTCTCTGAGGGCGCTGCTGCAGGAGCACAGTGCCAATCACTGTGATGTCCACAGAGTGTGACAATGTGGCATCTCAGGAGCCAGGAGAGGTGGGAGCAGCAGTGGGGAGGAACCAGAGCTGCCTCTGTGCCCTCGCTGACCGTGTCCCCTGTCCCTGCAGTGCACCCCGAGCTGCGGGCCCGGCTTCCGCCACCGCATCGTGCTGTGCAAGAGCGGCGACCACAGCGTCACCCTGCCCACCTCCCAGTGCCACGAGGCCACCAAGCCCCCCACCAGCATGAGGTGCAACCTGCGGCGCTGCCCCCCGCCCCGCTGGGTCACCGGCGAGTGGGGAGAGGTAGGGACAGCCCTCCCCATGGGGGGATGGCAGGAGGAGCCTCCCCAGCCCTTCAGATCCTGACCATAACTATCCAGGGACCCATGGCAGTGTTTTTCCCCCCTTTTTGGCTCATTTGTGGTGACCCTGGGGGTGTTCCAGGCCTGGCAGGACCCCACAGAAGTCACTGAGGGGTCCCCATGAGTGGCTGGGGGTCAGCAGGGGTGGGCTGATCCCCCCAGAGCCCAGTGGGGTCACCCTGGCAGTGATCTCTGTATCAAATTCAGGGAGCCCTCAATGTAGGGAATGATTGGCATTTGATTCTATGATTCAGAAAAAAATGTTTTATTAAAATTATACTATATTCCAGTAATACTATATCAAAACTATACAATTGTTTTATTAAAACTATACTATATATATATATACACTATATATAGTATATATATAGTATATATATACTTACTTGTATATTAAAACTATACCATTGTTTTATTAAACTATATTATATTACAGTAATACTATATTAAATCTATACAATTGTTTTATTAAAACTAGACTATATTACAGTAATACTATACTAAAACTATACCATTTTTTTATTAAAACTAGACTATATTACAGTAATACTATATTAAAACTATACTAAAGAGATAATATACTAAAGAAAAACCCATGACTGTCTGAGACAGCCAGGACACAGCTTTGAACGATTGGCTAATCACTCAAAACAACTTTCACTGCTGTCCAATTAACTGAATCACATTTGGTAGACAATCTCCATAACACGTTCCACATGTGCAAAAACGGGAGCAGCAAGTGGAGATAAGAATTGTTTTCTCTTCTCTGAGGTTTCTCACTGTGTTTCCCAGGATAAATCCTTGGGAAATTGTTCCTGCTGCTCCCTGAAGGGAACTGAGGTGACACTCCCTGCCCTGAACACCCCTCGAGCTGCAGGGTGATGTGGGGATGCAGGAGGTTTGGGAAAGGCCAGGGATTTAGGGCTGGATGTGGGATCCTCCCCGAGCCCTGCAGAATCAAACCAAGCATTTTTGGGACGCAGGGCCACATCACTCACCCATGCCAGGAAGGGAAGGAACAACCCCCTCCAGCACCCTTTGCAGCCCCTAACCCCCACATGTGCCTGCTCCTGTCACCTTGCTGGTGGCCCTGGCAGCTCCCTTGTGCTGTCCCCACAGTGCTCTGCCCAGTGTGGCCTGGGCCAGCAGAGGAGATCCGTCCAGTGCCTGGCGCACACCGGGCAGCCGTCCATGGAGTGCGTGGAGGCCCTGCAGCCCCCCGGCATGCAGCAGTGCGAGACCAAGTGCGAGTCAGGGCCCACGGACAACCCTGAAGGTGAGGGGGCTCTGGGGAGGTGCACATGTCCCGCTGGAGACAGGGACATTGGAGCCAGCACAGCACCAGCTGGGCTCTGGGGTGGGGAGATCACATCCCTGGAAGTGTCCAAGACCAGGCTGGATGGGGTATGGAGCATCCTGGAGCACATTAAAACTATACTAAAAGAATAGAAGAAAGGATTTCTTCAGAAGGCTAGCTAAGAATAGAATATAGAATAGAAAAGAATGATAACAAAGGTTTGTATCTCGGACTCTCTGTCCAAGCTAGCTAGGCTGTGATTGGCCATTAACTAGAAACATCTAACATGGGCCAATCAAAGATGCACAGCAGCAGATAATCAATGTTTACATTTTCTTCCTGAGGCCTCTCAGCTTCTCAGGAGGAAAAATAGTAAAAAAAAGATTTTTCATAAAAGATTTCTACGACACTTTGGCACAAACACAGGCACAGCAAATGAGATAGAATCATTTTTCCTTTCTCTGAGTTTCGGAGAACATGAAACCCAGTAATATTCTTGTGAAGGACTGTGCCTTGCTTTTCTCTGTGACGAATAATGTGGCTACATGGCTGTGACCCTGTTCCCCCGTTCTGTGTCCCTGCAGAGTGCAAGGATGTGAACAAGGTGGCCTACTGCCCGCTGGTCCTCAAGTTCAAGTTCTGCAGCCGGACCTACTTCCGACAGATGTGCTGTAAAACCTGCCAGGGCCACTAGGACACAGCGGGACACAGCGGGACCCCCGTGGCAAAAACTGGAAGGCCAAAGCTTCACTGGAGGGCCCTGCCCTGCCCGGGAACCTCCCCTGGCTCCCGCACAGACTCCGGTCACGCTCCCACGGGCGTCACCCAACCCCGTCCCCCACAGACCCCCTTGGCCCCCCGAGCTTGGCAGAGGCAGGATCCCAGTTCAACCACTGCAGCCCCAGCTGGATGAGCGCTGGGAGAGGGGGGAGCTGGGCAGAGCAGGGACTTTACTTGAAATTCTGATGTTGTTATTTATTCGTAGCGGAGCCAGGTCCCGCTGGGGGAGGCGGCACCGCTCGCCCCGCTCCTGCCTCATCCTGCTCCGTGTCCCCAGGGCACCATCACGGGGCTGGGGCACTCCAGGGGCTGCTGCCCTTCCCTCGGGACCCCAGGGGAGCCAGGGAGGAGGGTTCAGGTGCCTGGGGTGGCCAGCGTGGCTTGTGGCTCCTGGGTGATGGGTGGAGAGGAGCTGCTGTGGGGAGTGGGGCTGGAGCAGGGATTTTGTCCCTTGGTTTGCACCCTGTCGCCTCAGGACTGGGATCAGGCCACCCCATGAGCTGAGGGGGCTCTCCAAACTCCCATAGCCACCAGCTTGGGTGGGGCTGTTCCCCTGTTTGCCCTTGTCACTTTTAGGATCAGATTTTGGCCCTGAGCTGGGGGCAGAGGCGTGCTGGGGGCTGTATGGGCATCCAGGCTGTGCCAGGCTCAGGGAGAGCAGCACAGGAGGGTGCAGGACAAGAATGGGCCTGGCACAGTGTCCCCAGGGCCTGGCACAGTGTCCCCAGGGCCTGGCACCCCAGACACAGCCTCAGCCTCACTTCCAAAGGTGCTTGACTTCCAAAGGTGCTTTGCCTCCAAAAGGTGCTTTGCCTCCAAAGGCAGGTGGTGCCAGTCCCAGTGGTGCCACTCGAGGTGCCAGTCCTAGTGCCACCCACCCCTCTGCCCACAGGAGGCCTACAGAGATGGGAAAAGAGCAGGTTTGACATTCCTCCAGGTCACCTGGTGGCCAAACCTGGGCCAGCTCCTCCACGGGCAGCCTGTGGAGGAGACCTGACTTCAACTCTCCAAAGCTTTTTGTTGGCATTGTAATTGTAATGATGACGATTATTTTCAGGCCTTTCCACATCACAGCGATGGGAAAGCTTTGTCCAGAGCTGTGTTTTGTTCCCTTGGGGCCATCCCTGTGGTGCAGGGAGGGGACAGTCCCCTTTCCCCCAGCAGAGCCCCCGTGTGTTCCTGTCCCAGCTCCGTTTTTGTGTCCACCTGCTCCTCTCGGCCGATCGCAGCTTCTCTGGTGCTCAGCAAACCTCGTTTCTCTTCCTTCCTGGTGCCATGCTCCATGTTCTGATGGTTTTGGGTGAGGGGAGGGGGTGTTTTCACCATTTTTATATCAATATATATCCTACTGACCAATGTTTAACATACTAACTCTGAGGAGGAGCGACGTAAGGCATGAATTATAATAAAGGAGTAGCTACGATCCCGGGCACGGCCTCTGCTCCCACTTGTGTTCCTCCAGCCTGGGGTTGTGTGAGGGTGTTCACAGGGGGTTTTTGGATTGGGGAAGAGATGAGGATGTGACTCCGTGTTTCAGAAGGCTTGATTTATTATTTTATGATATATATTCTATTAAAACTATACTAAAAGAATAGAAGAAAGGATTTCATCAGAAGGCTAGCTAAGAATAGAATAGCAAAGAAATGATATCAAAGGTTTGTGGCTCGGTTCTGTGTCTGAGCCAGCTGGGCTGTGATTGGCCATTAATTAGAAATAACCAACATGAGACCAATCCCAGATGCACCTGTTGCATCCCACAGCAGCAGATAATCAATGTTTACATTTTGTTCCTGAGGCCCCTCAGCTTCTCAGGAGGAAAAATCCTAAGGAAAGGATTTCCATAAAAGATGTCTGCGACAGGGTTAGGCACCCTCAGCACCACAATCCACCCCAAATAAAGAGGTTTGGAAGCAAGGGAGGGTTTTCCTTGGGGAGCAGAGCAGATGGGAAAGGGGGGGATTCACCCAGAGCTGTTTTAGGACGTGGAGGAAGAATTTCCCCCATGGCAAAGAGACAGCCCCATGTTGGTGATGCTGGGCTGGGCCAGTAGGGCAGGGGGGGATTCTGCCCCACTCAGGTCAGACCCCACCTGCAGAGCTGCCCCAGCCCTGGGCAACAGCAGCAGGAGGACGTGGGGCTGCTGCAGCCAGGCCAGAGGAGCCACGGAGATGCTGCCAGGGCTGGAGCCCCTCTGCTCTGAGCCAGCCTGGCACAGCTGGGCCTGCTCACCTGGACAGGAGAAGGCTCCAGGGACACCTCAGAGCCCCTTTTGGGGCCTGAAGGGGCTCCAGGAGAGCTGCAGAGGGACTGGGGACAAGGCCTGCAGGGACAGGACACAGGGAATGGCTCCCACTGCCACAGGGCAGGGCTGGGTGGGAGATTGGGAATCAGGAATTGTGGAATCCATCCCTGGAATGGATTTCCCAGAGCAGTTGTGGCTGCCCCTGGATCCCTGGCAGTGCCCAAGGCCAGGCTGGGCAGGGCTGGGAGCAGCCTGGGACAGTGGGAGGTGTCCCTGCCATGGCATTGAGTGGGATTTAAGGTCCCTTTTAACCCAAACCATCCTGTAACTCTGCAGGGAACAGGGTGGCCAGGAACTGCCTCAGGCCTCAGTTTCCTGTAGCAACCTCACTCTTCTCTGCACCTCAAGTGGAGGGGGGGAAAAAAACCCCAAAATACAACAACAAATAATATGCAACCAAAAGCATCTCATTCCTAAAACCACCTCCCAGCACTGGCTGGCCAGGTGACATCCAGCTGTCACTGCAGAGTGCTGCGAGATGTCACCAAGGCTCTGAGCATCCCTGCTGGGCTCTGTCCTGCATACTGTCCCTCACCAGCAGAGGTGGGGACACCTTGGGCAGGCCCCCCCAGGTCCCTGGTAGCAAAGCTGCCGTTGTCCTCCCCACCCCCACGACCAAAGGGTGCAAAATGAGGAAGTGGGAGGGAAACAGAACTCGTCATAATCTTTGTCACATCAGAAAGACAAAATCCGAGCGCTCCGGGATGGCCCCAGGCTGTCGGTGACAGGAGATTGAGCACCTGCCTGGGGAGGGACACAGGGACATCATGGTGAGTGCCACTCTGCTCCCCTCGGGTCCCTCAGGGTGTCACCTCCCACTGCTGCCACCCCAGCCCTGCCCTGCCCACACCCTGGGGCTGCCCCGTGTCCCTGCAGGAGAGGGGACAGCGCTGCCCAGCTTGGGGACAGGGCTGGGGGAGGCCATGGGTGGGATACAGGGGGCTGGTGACCCCCAGGACAGGGTGGGGAGCAGCAGGGATGGGGCTGTGCTGCCACACAGGGATCTGGGCATTGCTGTCGCTGCTGTGGTACCCACGGGATGTATTTGTGTCCCCACTGGTGGGCAGAGGGTGGGGTGGGGGTGGCAGCCACATCCCCCAGGCTAACAGGGACCCTCTGGGTGCTGGTGCCATGGTCAGGGCTCAGGGGTGCAGGGAGGGCAGCAGCCACTGGTGGAAGTTGCTGTGCAGGCAGAAGAGGAAGGTGAAAGGGCTCAGAATTGGGAAGATGCTCAGACTGGGGGTGAGGAGCAGCCACAGCTCTCAGCTCTGCTTCCTGCATCCCTGGGCTGATGTGTCCCAGCTATTTCCACCCAGACAGGGAGGAGACAGTGGCCAGGCTGAAACTGAACCTTCTCTCTGCCACCCACACTTGTGGCTGTCACCTCCGAGAGGCCGCTCAGATGCTGTCCCCAAGGACACACACACTGTCCCCTCCTCCGCCATCTGTGGCTTCCTGGAGGACCAAAGGGCCCTGCAGCCACAGCCTGACCCCCACCAGCCCCATCCCACCCCAGCCCTGTGACAACTGTGTGACAAACTTGTTGCTCTATTTAGCTTTCCGTTTGGTTTTGGAGGTTTTGATGCTTTCTGGGCTTGGTCTGTCTTGACTCAAAAGGTGCCACCTTGGGCTGCATCAGCTCCTCATCAGCTCGATCTGCAGTGTTCTTTGTGGTTTAACCCACAGTTTTGAAGCAAACACGAGGTTTTCAAAGCTGCCACACCAAGGGCTGCTCCCCTCCCTGCCCAGAGATCCTGTCTGAGTGCCAGGAGCACCCTGACAGAGGGGTGTGGTGGGGACAGTGCCCGTGCCACAGCTGGGGGTGCTGAGGGGCTCCTCGTGTGCCACCTGCGCCCTTTGGAGCACTGAGGGGCTCTTTGTGTGCCACCTGCGCCCTTTGGAGCACTGAGGGGCTCTTCAAGTGTCACTTGTCCCATTTGGAGCACTGAGGGGCTCCTCGTGTGTCACCTGCGCCCTTTGGAGCACTGAGGGGCTCTTTGTGTGCCACCTGTGCCCTTTGGAGCACTGAGGGGCTCCTCATGTGTCACTTGTCCCCTTTGGAGCACTGAGGGGCTCCTCGTGTGTCACTTGTCCCCTTTGGAGCACTGAGGGGCTCCTCGTGTGTCACTTGTCCCCTTTGGAGCACTGAGGGGCTCCTCGTGTGCCACCTGTGCCCTTTGGAGCACTGAGGGGCTCCTCGTGTGTCACTTGTCCCCTTTGGAGCATAGTTCCTCGAGCACAGGGGCTGCAAAGGGCACCTGGAAGGTGGAGGGGGGACAAATCTTCTCCCTGCTTGGCATGAGGGTGCAATGGTTTGGGGCAGGTGCCCTTCCCTGGGGCAGAGGGGAATGGACAGGGGGGCCTGGACAGAGCAGGGGATGGAGAAACTGCTGCCCCAAACCTCTGGAAGTAAATTTATTTGTGCTCCCATTCTCCACAAGAATGTCACCTGCAGCTGCAAATGTCACCTCTGTCCCATGGCACCAAGCTGGGGCAACACCAAGGCTTAAGGGATCCTAATTCCCCTTCACCCTGATTTTTTAGTGAGCCTTGGCCCTGCAAACCCCACGAGAGGCTCAGGGAAAGCAGGAACACCCAGAGCTCTGCAGATCATGACAAACCCTTCATTTACCAGCTCTGAGCTGGTGCTTTCCTCCCAGCTGGGCTGCACCAGGTGCCCCAGCAGAGCCAGGAAAGCCCCAGAGGAAGAGGAGGTGAAGACACCCTCACCACTGACACTTCTGAGCATCTCTGAGAGAATCTCTAGGTGTCAGCTCAAAACCTGCAACCTCTCAGGAAGGAAATTCTCATTTTGCCTTAATTTGGCTTCAAGCAGCAACCCGGGGTGCTGTGGCAGCAGCTTTGGGGTGCTGGGCATGGGGCACTGAAGGGTTTGGGCTCTTGCCACCCTTCTCCTGCTGAAGCTCAGGGTTTGGGGTGAAGCTGGGCAGCTCCTGGTGTCCCTGGCAGCTCCCTGGGTGACACCACAGTGACCTGCAGAGGATGGCTAAGCCTGCCTGTGCTTTTCCAGCTGGATTTCCTAGGGGATATTAGCATGACGGCAAGAAGAAGGTCTTGAAAAGGAAGAGGAGAAGCTCCCTGGGGGATTTCAGGCTGCTGGGCAGCTCCTGGGGTCCCTGGCAGCTCCCTGGATGACACCACAGTGAGCTGGAGAGCCTGCCTGTGCTTTTCCAGCTGGATTTCCTAAGGAGATATAAGGATTAAGACAAGAAAAAGACCTTGAAAGGAAAAGGAGAAGCTCCCTGGGTGATTTCAGGCAGCTCTGGACACCCTGAGCCCCCTGAGTGACCCCAAATAGTGACCCCAAATCCCTGGCAGCTCCCTGTGACACCACAGTGACCTGCAGAGGCTGCCTGAGTTTTTCCAGCTGGATTTCCTAAGGGGATATTAGGATGAAGGCAATAAGAAGGTCTTGAAAAGGAAGAGGAGAAGCTCCCTGGGTGATTTCAGGCTGCTGGGCAGCTCCTGGGGTCCCTGGCAGCTTCCTGGGTGACACCACAGTGAGCTGGAGAGCCTGCCTGTGCTTTTCCAGCTGGATTTCCTAAGGAGATATTAGCATGAAGGCAAGGAAAAGGCCTCGAAAAGGAAAAGGAGAAGCTCCCTGGGTGATTTCAGGCAGCTCTGGACACCCTGAGCCCCCTGAGTGACCCCGAATAGTGACCCCAAATCCCTGGCAGCTCCCTGTGACACCACAGTGACCTGCAGAGGCTGCCTGAGTTTTTCCAGCTGGATTTCCTAAGGGGATATTAGGATGAAGGCAATAAGAAGGTCTTGAAAAGGAAGAGGAGAAGCTCCCTGGGTGATTTCAGGCTGCTGGGCAGCTCCTGGGGTCCCTGGCAGCTTCCTGGGTGACACCACAGTGAGCTGGAGAGCCTGCCTGTGCTTTTCCAGCTGGATTTCCTAAGGAGATATTAGCATGAAGGCAAGGAAAAGGCCTCGAAAAGGAAAAGGAGAAGCTCCCTGGGTGATTTCAGGCAGCTCTGGACACCCTGAGCCCCCTGAGTGACCCCGAATAGTGACCCCAAATCCCTGGCAACTCCCTGGGTGACACCACAGTGACACCTGCCTGTGCTTTTCCAGCTGGATTTCCTAAGGAGATATTAGGATTAAGACAAGAAAAAGACCTTGAAAGGAAAAGGAGAAGCTCCCTGGGTGATTTCAGGCAGCTCTGGACACCCTGAGCCCACTGAGCTGACCCCAAAATAGGTGGTGAGACAGCACCAAAAAACCCCTTCAGCAGCTATATGGGCTTTTGGGGTTTGGAGAGGGGCACAGGGGATGTTTGGGGCTGCAGAGCCCAGTGACAGACACCCCAGGGGGACACCTGGTGACAATCAGAGGCCACCAGGAGCCTGCAAAGGTGTGGGGATGGATGCAGGGCCCTGAAACCTTGAGAGCCTGCAGGGCAATGAAGCAAAAGGGGAAGAGGAGAAGAAAAGGGAAATGGAATGAGCAAGAGGCCAGGGCTGATGGGGGGAGAAGTGAAATCGGTGACAGGAGCCTGGGGGTGAAAGAGGAACCGCGGGGGTGGGGAAGGAGGGGCCTTGGCCCCATCCCTGTCCCAACAGGCCACCACAGCTGTGCCCAGCCTGTCTGTGGGGACATCCAGGGCAAGGGGAGCCTCGGGGGGGTTCATGCAGGATGAATTCCTCTATCACAGCTCCCTTGTTTACCCCACAAGGCTGAAATCACAGCCCAGCCCCTGGGGGACAGAGCTGGGGACAGAGCTGGCGACAGAGCTGGTGTGACAGTGTTCACAGGGGTCTGAGGATGAGGGAGGAGATGAGGATCTGACTCCATGTTTCAGAAGGCTTGATTTTTTATTTTATGATATAGATTACATTAAAACTATACTAAAAGAATAGAAGAAAGTGTTTCATCAGAAGATTAGCTAAGGACAGAAAAAGAAGGAATGAATAACAAAGGCTTGTGTCTGACTGAGACAGTCTGGACAGCTGGACTGTGATTGGCCATTAATCAGAAACAACCACATGAGACCAATCCCAGATCCACCTGTTGCATGCCACAGCAGTAGATAACCATTGTTTACATTTTGTTCCTGAGGCCTCTAGCTTCTCAGGAGGAAAAATCCTAAGGAAAGGATTTTCCATAAAAGATGTCTGTGACAAGCTGGGCACAGAACTGGGCACAGCTGGGCAGAGGCTGCTGGCATCTCCTTGGGCACAACAAAGGGGAACACAGGGTGCCAGGAGGATGTGGCGGTGCAGAGGATGCCACCACCACCCTTCCCCTGCATTGCTCTGTCTCACAATCAGTCTGTGCACCAACCGAAGTCCTTCTCTGTCTTGGTGAGGAGCAGAGGGCTGGGGCAGGTCCTGTCTGCTCCTTGCTCTGAATTTTGGGATCTGCTTTGCCAAACCCTTCCCTTTGCACATCCTGTCTGCTCCTCGAGGTGAGGAGGGCTCCAGGGTGTTAGGACAAGCCCCAGTGCTCTGAATTTTGGGCTCTGCTTTGCCAAACCCCGGGTTGGGGTGAGGGCTGAGCCAGGCAGGGCTGTGGCAGTTCAGGTGGCCCTGGTGGCCCCAGCACAGCCGCGGTGTCCCCGTTGTCCCCTCAGGGCAGCAAGGAGCGCTTCCACTGGCAGAGCCACAATGTCAAGCAGAGCGGCGTGGACGACATGGTGCTGCTGTCCAAGATCTCCGAGGAGGCCATCGTGGAGAACCTCAAGAAGCGTTTCATGGACGATTTCATCTTTGTATCCTTGCCCAGGCAGCGGGGACAGGCACAGGGAGCGGCAGGGACGGGCTCCAAGGCTTTGTCAGCACACGGGACAGCATGTCCCTGCCCTGTGGGGACAGATCTGTGGGAATGTCACCATTCCCGAGCTGAGCTGTGCTCAGCACAGACACAACAGCCAAACCCCCCTCCTGCCATGCTGCAGGACCCGCTGTGCTCCTTCCTTTGGAGCAGAGCCCTGAGGAGCACAGCAGGGCACACAGGGCACAGCAGGGCACAGCAGAGCCCTGAGGGGCACAGCAGGGCACACAGGGGTGGCAGCAGGGCTGAGGCTGTGCCCACACCACTGCATTTCCCCTGATGTGGGGATGTGGCCCTGTCCTTACAAGGCCATGCTGTCCCAGCTGTGACTCAGCCCTGTGACTCCCCCCGCAGCCCTGGGGCTTTGCACACGTGTGGGGTTGGCTTTTTTGGGGGTTTTGATTTTGTTCTTTTGAAGGGGAAAAATACCCCACGCAGCCTCTCCCTTCCCTTTTTGCTGTGCTGCCGCACGCAGGCCTCTGTCCAGCCATGACTCAACATCCCAAGCTTCTGCATTTCCCAGAAAAGCTCCCTCCTCCTGCCCCTCTGGCCACTGTCCCCTTGTTTGGGACACAAATAGGGTATCAAAGGCTTGGATAACCCCACCTGCTCCATCCCCATCCTCCATCTCCTCACCCAGCCCATCCTGCTGCAATTCCCTGTTTTTCCATGCACTCAGTGACTTGGGGATGCTGCAGGAATGGCAGCAGTGTGGGCAAGGAAGGGCAGGAGCTGGGATTCCTCTCCTCTTTGTGCCTCAGTTTCCCTGGATGTAAAATCAGGATGGATTTTGCATTGGATTTTTGCTGGAAAAGCTGCAGATGGAGCATGAGCAGAGGGTGAATTCCAGGGATGCTGGAGAGGTTTTAGAGCCAATCCCCAGCCAGAGCAGGGAGCTGAGGGGATGCTCCTGCACCCATCACACTGCAGGGCCTGAGGGAGTGCCCCAAGTCAGGGCAGCAGGGCAGCTCTGCCTGTGCCAGGCTGGAAATGCCAACCTTGTGCCATCCCTGAATATGCCAGACACCCCATACCCACCTTCCTGCCCCCGGGGTGGGACTGGGCACTGGGAAAGGGGCACACAGGAAGGGACGGACACACAGCCCTTGACCTGCTGCCCAGACCTACATCGGGCCCGTGCTGATCTCCGTGAACCCCTTCAAGCAGATGCCGTATTTCACCGACCGCGAGATCGAGCTGTACCAGGGCGCGGTGAGACTGCCCCGCGGGCAAGCGGGGGTTAAATGTGTGCAAACACCCCTGAGGGTCCCCATGCTGCACAGCCCCTGCCGGGGTCAGTGCTCCCAGCAGCAAATCCTGGGGAATTCAGCTCAGAAATGCACAGAAAGAAACCCAAAAATGGTAAAACGCAGAGAGTGGTTCTGCCCCAGCCCTTCCCAAGGAGGAGGGGGGTTAAGAATCGCCATGAGCTGGTGTTTGTGGGAAGAGGCTGATACCCACGTGGGCAGAGTGAGGGGGATTTGGTGTTTTGGGGAGTTCTGTGCCCAGCACTGCTGTCCTTGTCCCTTGTCCCTTTTATAGAGTCACTGTGGAGGGGCTGATTCCAACATGGGCAGAGTGAGAGGAATTTGGGTATTTGGGGAGCTCTGACCCCAACACTGCTTGTCCCTTGTTTAGGGTCAGTGGGAAGTGTGGCTCCCACATGGGCAGAGTGGGGGGATTTGGGGATTTGGGGGCTGCTCTGTGCCCAGCCCTGCTGTCTTTGTCCCTTGTTTAGGGTCAGTGGGAATTGTGTCTCCCACATGGGCAGAGTGAGGGGGATTTGGGGATTTGGGGAGCTCTGACCCCAACACTGCTGTCCTTGTCCCTTGTTTAGGGTCAGTGGGAAGTGTGACTCCCACATGGGCAGAGTGGGGGGATTTGGGGATTTGGGGATTTGGGGGCTGATCTGTGCCCAGCACTGCTGTCCTTGTCCCTTGTTTAGGGTCACTGTGAAGGGGCTGGTTCCCCTGTGGGCAGTGAAGGTGATTTGGGGAGGGGAGCTGGGGGCTGCCCTGTGCTCAGCCCTGCTGTCCCTGTCCCCTGCTTAGGCCCAGTATGAAAATCCCCCCCACATCTACGCCCTGACTGACAACATGTACCGGAACATGCTGATTGACGGCGAGAACCAGTGTGTCATCATCAGGTACTGGGGACACTGGGCCACAGCCGGGCTGTCACATCCCCTGGGGACACCTGTCCCCACCAGCCCTTCTCCCCAGCCCGGGGTTTCCCAGCTGGAGTGTTGGCTCCTGGGCTCTGGGGTGTCTGGAGGGCCACGAGCACCAAGCAAGGCTGTGACCAGGGGTGTCCCAGGCAGGGACAGAGTCCCAGAGCCTTGTGCAATGCAGCTCTGCAGGGCAGTGTTGCAAGGGAAATGGTCAGGATGTGGGGCAAGGCCAGAGACTTCCCTCTGAGGCTCCCAAGTCCCCCTCCTCCACTTCTAAACCCGGTGACAACAAATTCAACATCTCGTCACCGAGCCACGCTCTGCTCACACTGATCCCCCTGGGCAGAGCTGAGCTGGGGGATCACCATCCCAGATCCCCCACAGACCCACTCTGGGGGTGGCACAGTCCCCAAAATTCACTGTCATCCTCCGGTCCTGCTCCAGGACCCACCCCAAAGTCCCTCCCCAAGGGATGGGTGGCTCTGGTGGGGCTGTCTCACATCTCTGCTTTGCCCTTTGCACAGCGGAGAAAGCGGAGCTGGGAAAACGGTGGCAGCAAAATACATCATGGGCTACATCTCCAAAGTGTCTGGCGGTGGGGAGAAAGTCCAGGTGGGTCTGTTGTCCCCCCTGCCACTCATCATTTCACCCCCCAGCTGATCCCCACCACCCTGGTCCCCAACATCCCCCTGATGGGGCTGCTGGTGGCACACGGAGCAGCCGCTCCAGGGCTGGGGACACACAAAGGCTCAGGTGTGTCCCCAGGCCTGGAGTGGGACACAGCAGGGCTGAGCCCTGCCCTCCTGTGTCCCCAGCACGTGAAGGACATCATCCTGCAGTCCAACCCACTGCTGGAAGCCTTTGGAAATGCCAAAACTGTCCGGAACAACAATTCCAGCCGCTTCGTAAGTGCCAGGGTGTCACGGTGTTCACAGGGGTCTGAGGATGAGGGAAGAGATCAGGACCTGACTCCATGTTTCAGAAGGCTTGATTTATTATTTTATGATATATATTATATTAAAACTATACTAAAAGAAGAAAGGATTTCATCAGAAGGCTAGCTAAGTATAGAATAGGAAGGAATGATAAAAAAGGCTCTGTCCCAGACTCTGCGTCCGAGCCAGCTGACTGTGATTGGCCATTAATTAGAAACATCCAACATGGACTAATGACAGATCCACCTGTTGCATTCCACAGCAGCAGATAATCAATGTTTACATTTTGTTCCTGAGGCCTCTCAGCTTCTCAGGAGGAAAAATCCTAAGGAAAGGATTTTTCATAAAAGATGCCTGTGACACCAGGGCAGGTGCAGGGGGCAGCGCAGCAGCAGAGCCACTGAAGCAGCTGGGTTCAAAGCTGACCTTTAGATCAACTCCAGCCATTCTCCCAACACTGCCCCAGGTGTCCCCAAGTGCCACATCCAGCTTTTCAATCCCTCCAGGGATGGTGACTCCAGCACAGCCTGTTCCAGTGCCTGACCACCCTTTCAGTGGAGGAATTTTTCCTCATATCCAATCTAAACCTCCCCTGGGGCAATGTGAGGCCATCTCTGGCCCTGTTTCCTGTTACCTGGGAGAAGAGACCGACCCCACTGGGCTCCAATCTCCTTTTGGGCAGTTGAGGGGGCAATGAGGTGTCCACATAAACCATGAAGCCTTCAGCCAGGGATTGCACACCCCACAAAGCTCCTGGTGTGGTGGGGAAGGGCTTGGGGGGAATGAGGAACCCCTGAGGCAGGGCCACAGCTCTGAGCAGGATCTGTGCTGGAGCAGGGAAAATACTTTGAGATCCAGTTCAGCCGGGGAGGAGAACCTGATGGGGGCAAGATCTCCAATTTCCTGCTGGAGAAGTCACGCGTGGTGAGCCAGAACGAGTGTGAGAGGAACTTCCACATCTACTACCAGGTATGGGGTGGGATTTCTTCACTTGGGGTCATCAAATGTGGAATTTTCTTCACTCGGGGTCACCAAATGTAGTGGTGTTCACAGGGGTTCCAGGTCGAGGGAAGAGATGAGAATCTTGACTCCATGTATCAGAAGGCAGATTTATTATTTTATGATATATATGATATTAAAAGAAAATGATATATTAAAATTACACTAAAGAATAGAAGAAAGGAAGGAAAGGAAAGGAAAGGAAAGGAAAGGAAAGGAAAGGAAAGGAAAGGAAAGGAAAGGAAAGGAAAGGAAAGGAAAGGAAAGGAAAGGAAAGGAAAGGAAAGGAAAGGAAAGGAAAGGAAAGGAAAGGAAAGGAAAGGAAAGGAAAGGAAAGGAAAGGAAAGGAAAGGAAAGGAAAGGAAAGGAAAGGAAAGGA